>NW_015161949.1:1135009-1192272 GCF_001447785.1 Gekko japonicus | reverse complement strand
CTCGGGGGACCCGGGGAGGGGGCTGTCCGGGCCTCTCCCAAGCCGCAGGGCTACCCCGCAGCTCGGGCGACCCGGGGGCGAGGCTCTCCGGGCCTCGCTCGAGCAGCAGGGCTCCCGCGTGACTCGGGGGACCCGGGGGCGGGGCTTAGGGGACCCGGGGGCGGGGTTTGCCGCCACGCGCACTGGCGGAGCGGCGCTTCGGAGGGCTCCGGCCCGAAAAGACCCCTGGGCACAGCTGTTCTATGTCCTTAAAAGTCCTGCCAAATGATACATTTGAATTGTTTTGTAGAATGTGTTCTATGTGTTTGATTTATTAATAATATGCTACATATACATGTACTATGTGTAAATTACAGAGTTCTTGCTGGCTTTAGTTATGTGTCCTTTTAGGTCTTACTTGAAATTCTTGTCCAAAACAATTCATTACAAAAGTGAGAAGGACCAATTATATAAGAATAAGGAGTTCTGTGGGTGGAGGAGTCTATAGAGACCACTTTTCCAGGTAATGTTATTTTTCTGGTTTAAGTGGGAAATTGCCAAAGGCCTCCAGTGTCAGATACTGGCACCTCCAGTTAAATGGATCTCTGGCAGTAGGGCTGGGACTGATATGTAGCTAGGGTTGCCAACTCTGAGTTGTGAAATCAGGCTAGAGATATGAGTTGGAGCCAGGGAATGATGTCATTTGGGGAGAGGAGGGGCCTCAGCAAGAATGTGGTGCCATAGAGTCCACCCTCTGAAGCAACCACTTTTGCCAGGGCAACTGACCTGGCACGAAACACTTTACAACTTTTCTCCTGTTCCTTTCATTATATGAGGAAAAATCATTTTTTTTCCAGGGGGGGGGGGGGGGGGAGGCAAGTCATGCCAGTGGAAAACTGGCCATTTGATAACGCTTGCTCCCCACCCCACAGTGGAAAGCCATGTTCTCAGCCGATGGGCATGTGAAGGATGCAGGAGCACACTTCCCAGCTTGCTCTAGACATCCCATATCACAGGAGCCAATTTTGCTAGTGAAGTGCAGACATTTTAAAAATTTTGTTTTCCTACACCTTTTTAAAATCATTCAGGAGTATTTTTCATGTCACCTTGCTAAAATGAATTTTTCATTCCCCCATGCTAAAAAACATTAAGCAGTATTTCTCTCTCCCCATGCTAAAATGTGTTTTCTCACCCCAAAATATTTTATTCCCTAGTTAAAAATGGTTTCATTTACCAAAAAATGTTTTTTTTCTTCCCAAAATGGTAAAAAAGAATGTTTCCCTCCCAAATCAGTAAGGATTTCTTTCTCAAGTCTTTCTCCTGTCACCACCCCTGCATGTATGTGGAGAAACCTCATTGTAAACTGGGTTGTACACAGGTGCAGCCCACAGAAGCAAAGAGGGGTTACAAATAGTGACATGGCTGATGCTTATTTAGGGTGTGTCTGTATCTGAAGAAGTGTGCGTACACACGAAAGCTTATACCTGGAATAAAACTTTGTTGGTCTTAAAGGTGCCACTGGATTTGAACTTTGTTCTGTGTATAAATTTGTACCTATAAAAGTTCGGCTATTTGATACACAGAAAGTTTTCAATGAGAAAATAAATGGTCAGCCTCAAAAGAGATTGTAAAATTGACCCCAACTGTTTACTCAGGTCCCAGAAATATTATTGTTTTCTGAATGTTTCTCCCCAGGCATACTCCAGTACTGTAACAAATGGACAAATGTTTCACAGGTGCCCACTTATGGCATGCAACCTCCCAACAATTTTTTGGCTAGTGCTTGCAGATGTTCAGCTAGTTGGTGGGCAGAAGCACGCTGGCCAAATGGGGTAGGGGGCAGCAGTGTCATCCCCACACGGTGATGTCACTTCCCGCATGAACTAGAAGTTACGACATTATGCCAGGGAAATGCTCTAGCACTCTCCCCCAAAACTCTGTGGTTTCCATAGAGTCATGCTGGAAGTGACCTCATTGCATGGGGACAATGATCATGCCTCCCTGGCCCCAATGTTAAGTATTCACAAACACACACAGAGAGAAACCTAGCACACATCTTTACAACTGGCCGTTTAGGCCTGATTATTACACCCTCCCCACTAAAGCCTAGTTCCAAGGTGGTAGGCCTATGCCTGTCTTGCACCATTTCAGACAGAGGGGAAGGGATGGTTGCCAGTCTCCATGTGGGTAAGCAAAAAATACTGCAAAGCATGCACACAAAATAGTAATAATTATTAAAGAAACTAGTGGTAATCAAGTCATACAAATAATACAAAAACACAAATTTCCAGTAGTATAATGAATTGCTGTTTGTTGTTTCAGGTGATGTAGGTTATGTGATGAAATTCTCTGGATTCAATCTTCCGTTTTGGTAGAACTTCCTCCAACATAGGGTTGCCAAATGGGCCCGGGGGGCGAGGAATCCCCCGCTTCCGAGGCCCAATTTCCGCCACGGCAGAATTGGTCCCCGGGGGGAACCCCGCCCCCGAAGCTGCATCACTGGAGGTGACACAGCCACATTGCTGACGTTGGGGGCGTGGCTAAGCGCGTCGGGGGGAAAACCATATGGTTTTTCCCCCTGACGAGCTCGGCCACGCCCCCAACATCAGCAAAGTCGTGCGTCACGTCTGGTGATGTTGCGGCGGTGCGCGCGCGCATGCATACACAAGGAGCTCCCAGATGCCGGCTCGGCTCCCCCGCTCCACAGGGTAAGTCGAGTTGGCAACCCTACTCCAACATCAAAAATCATCAAGACATGTCTTCACTGGTTCACACACATTCCATTCTGGATTCATCAATTTCCCCAAAAGATAGCTGGAATGAGTACATGTTTGATGTTGATTACCACTAGTTTCTTTAATAATTATTACTATTTTGTGTGCACGCTTTGCAGAATGTTTTGCTTATCTTGGGTTGTTTGTACTGCAAATCCGTTATCTTGATGTGCTTGAGTCTCCAGGTGGGGCCTGGAGATCTCCAGCTTTTACAACTGATCACCAGCTGACAGAAATCAGTTCCCCTGGAGAAAATTGCTGCTTTGAAGGGTGGACTCTATGGCATTGTACCATGCTGAGGTCTCTCCTCCACAAACCCTGCCTTCTCCTGGATCCACCCCCAAAGTCTCCTGGTATATTCCAACCCAGAGCTGGCAACCCTAGGGGAGGGGTGTCACCCAATGGCAAGCTCCTGTATGTACCATTTCCCCTCAAAAACAAACAAACAGAACTGCTTCTTGTGGAATACTAGATCTTATGGAAAACAGTTCCTAGGGCATATGGAGGACATATAGAGACTGTGGCTAATGATATGGACTGCCTGGCAAAGTCTCAAGGCAGCAAGAGGAAGGTTGTGGACTTAACATGTATGGGAAATTATATGTGTTTATATACAAATGCTAGCAGTGTCCAAGGTAAAATTGGGGAGTTGGAATGCTTGGTGTTGAGGGGGGGGGATAGAAACTGTGGGTATTTCAGAAACTTGGTGGGATGAGGAAAATCAGTGGGATACAGTGATTCCTGGTTATAAATATATCTGAAGGATAGGGGGGGAAGGGTTGGAGGTGGGGTGGCTCTGTATGTCAGAGAGGGTATACAGTCCACTAAGACTGAGAGGGTAAGAGAATTGGATTAGCTTCTGGAAATGTTATGGGTTGAAATAGTGAGCCCAAAAGGAAGCTTAATACTGGGAGTTTGTTATCGCCCACCAGATCAAAAGATAGAAAAGGATTATAAAATGATGAATGAATTAAAGATAGCGGGTAGATTTTAAAAAACACGGTGTCATAATAGGTGATTTTAACTACCCACACATTGATTGGGTCAGTATGTGTTCAAAAATTGGGAAAAAGAGATTGAGCTTCTAGACACTCTCAATGACTGGAGCAGATGGTCACAGAACCTATCAGGGGAGAGGCAATCATGGATTTGGTCCTAAGTAATGCCCAAGGCCGGGTGAGAGATGTAAAAGTGATTCCAACACTTGGGAACAGTGACCATAATGTTATTGAGTTCAACTTCAGCATAAATAGGGAGTTGCCCAGAAAGACCAACACAACCACTTTTAACTTTAAAAGGGGTAACTTCTCTGATATGAGAGGACATGTGAGGAGGAAACTGAAAGGAAAAGTAGAAGAGTCAAAACCATTGGGGAAGCTTGGAGACTATTTAAAACTACAATCCTAGAAGCTCAGAAAAAATATATCCCGCAGGTTGGGAAAGGCACGAATAGGTATAGAAAAAGCCTGCATGGTTAACAAACAAAGTAATGGAAGCTGTAAAAGGTAAGAAAGATTCCTTTAAGTGATTATTTATTATTATTTATTTATTATTTTTGTTTTATAACCCACTTTTCCCTCACAGGCAGGCTCAAGGCGGCGTACAACAGGTTAAAATGCAATAAAACACAGATGTGTAACTGCAATATTATAACATTCACATAGCAAACAATATACATACAAAGTGCAGTTAAGTGCAGATGGTGATTGCTGTATGATGGTCCAGTGTGGCTAAACCAATATCCATAGTTGTTCTTAGTGTCACTAACATGAGGGCTATAACAGTTCAGTTTTTAATAGCTCATTCCTCAGTGGAGGCTTCTAAT
The DNA here is from genome assembly GCF_001447785.1 of Gekko japonicus. Taxonomy (NCBI): domain Eukaryota; kingdom Metazoa; phylum Chordata; class Lepidosauria; order Squamata; family Gekkonidae; genus Gekko; species Gekko japonicus. Next base: position 1,187,694 of record NW_015161949.1, on the reverse strand, counting down.
CGAAGGCCTGGTGGAAGAGCTCCATTTTACAGGCCCTGCGGAACTGTAAGAGGTCCCGCAGGGCCCTGATGTCTTCCAGGAGCTCATTCCACCAGTGTGGAGCCACCACTGAAAAGGCCCTAGCTCTGGTAGCAGCCAATCTGGCATCTTTCGGACCAGGGGAGTCAGGCGATTTTGCGACCCTGGCTTAGGGTTGCCAAATTGTTTTCGTCCGAGAGCGGGGGGCTCCAGGCTGGCGTCCGGGGTGTGCACGCGCACAAAGCGCGTGTGCGTCACCCGGATGTGACGTCGCATGCTGGGGGCGGGGCCATGGCCATTTGAGGGGAAAACTCTATGTTTTCCCCTCAAATGGCTGTGGCCCGCCCCCAGCGTGCGACGTAAAATCTGGGTGACACGCACGCGGGGGTGGGTTTTCCCCCGGGCCCAATTTTTGTCGCGTCAAAAATCGGGCCGTCAAAGCGGGGGATTCCCCGCCCCCCCGGCCCCATTTGGCAACCCTACTCTGACTTCAGTGCTCTCTGGAGGACATATGGGGAATGGTGGTCCCTCAGGTAGGCAGGCCCCTGACCATATAGGGCTTTAAAGGTCAAAACTAGAGTTCCTCATGAAAGGCTCCTATGTAAGCTCAATAGTCATGGGATAAAAGGACAAGTTTTATTGAGGATCAAAAACTGGCTAATTAATAGGAAACAGAGAGCGATTATAAATGGGCAATTTTCTCAGTGGAGGGTGGTAAGCAGTGGGGTACCGCAGGGATCAGTACTGGGCCCAATGCTTTTTAACTTGTTTATTAATGATTTAGAGTTGGGAGTAAACAGTGAAGTGGCTAAATTTGCAGATGACACGAAATTGTTCATGGTGGTAAGAACCAGGGAGGATTGTGAGGCACTCCAAAGGGATCTGTCGAGGATGAGTGAGTGGGCATCAACATGGCAAATGGGGTTCAATGTGGCCAAGTGCAAAGTGATGCACATTGGAGCCAAAAATCCTAACTATAAATACATGTTGATGGGGTCCAAACTGGCAGAGACTGACCAAGAGAGTAGTCTTGGAGTCGTAGTAGATAACTCACTAAAAATGTAGAGACAGTGTGCAACTGCAATAAAAAAGGCCAATATGATGCTGGGGTTTATTAGGAAGGGAATTGAAAACAAATCAGCCAGTATTATAATGCCCCTGTATAAATCAATGGTGTGACCTCATTTGGAATACTGCATACAGTTCTGGGCACCATACCTCAAAAAGGATATTATAGTATTTGGAAAAGTGCAGAAAAGGTCAACTAGAGTGATAAAAGTGTTGGAACACTTTCCCTATGAAGAAAGGTTAAAGCGCTTGGGGCTCTTTAGCTTGGAGAAAAGACAACTGAGGGGTGACACGATCGAGGTTTATAAGATTATGCATGGGATAGAGCAGGTCAAGAAAGAAGTTCTTTTCTCCCTTTCTCACAATACAAGAACTTGTGGGCATTCAATGAAATTGCTGAGCAGTCAGGTTAGAATGGATAAAAGGAAGTACTTCTTCACCCAAAGAGTGATTAACACATGGAGTTCATTCCCTCAGGTGGTGGTGGCGGCTACAAGCATGGACAGCTTCAAGAGGGAATTAGATAAACATATGGAGCAGAGATCCATCAGTGGATATTAGCCACAAGGTATAGATAGGAACTCTGGGGCAAGTGATGCTTTGTATTGTTGGTGCTTGGGGGGGGGGCAACAGTGGGAGAGCTTCTAGTGTCCTGGCCCCAGTGATGGACCTCCTGATGTCTCCTGGTATTTTTGGCCACTGTATGACAGAATGTTGGACTGGATGGGCCATTGGCCTGATCCAGCATTGGCTTCTCTTATGTTCTTCTCTGGTTTTCTAAGTGGATAGAATTCATTATGTGTGGAGGAATATTCTATCATATAAGCTTGCACCTACCTAATAGCCTGATACAGTTCCGCAGGGACTGTGAGGCAGAGATGTTCTGCCAGGCATCTGGTTGAGGACAGTGATGGCTCCATCCTTCCTGACACTCCTACCCCTGCCTCCCCGTGAGGCCAGTGAGGCCATTAGAAAATTTTAATGCTATCTTTTGGTGCTGCTATGGTCTTTATTTGTTTTTAACAATGTTTATATGTTATCAGGTTGTATACTGCCCTGAGCCTGGTTCTTCCAGTGGAGGGTGGTCTAAAATAAATAAATCAATCAATCAATTAATTAATAATGAGCACATCCTTGATAGGAATTTATCATTAGAACAAGCCCTAAGTCTTTATGAGTTTGATGTTATCTTTCCATAAATTTTTGTTTCAAGAGAGTTCATCAACATGTGTATCTAAAAAGCCTTCCAAGTCAAAAGGGTTGACTTTCTCCTACTGTCCTGCCTGTCCTGGTTCAAAAGGCAGCCATGATTGAGGGGAATCACCAAAAAGGTAGACTTCTTGAAACAGAATAAACACTGTCTTAAATGGCATCTCCTTCAAGCAAGTGAAAGAAGAGGAAGAAAGAAAAAAAAGATTAGAGTTGAAATCATCTAATTAAGTTAATGGAATAATTCAGCACATCACAATTTGGCTCATGGTTGTTGCTCTAAAGGCAATAATGGGTATAAATATATTTGCCCCTTGGGCATTGTGCATACTTTATGTTTAGGTACATATTACATTTTAATGTAGTATTTATATGTGCGCACACACACACACACACACATATATATATACATACACACACATACACACACCCCCTACTAATCCTCTGCATATCACACCTAATTCAATCACGCCTGCTATTGTCATTCATCTGCTATTGTCATTTGCCTGCTAATGTCATTCAGTATCTGAAATCACTCCACTCTCCAAAATATAGGACAGATGGACCCACATTCTAGATGTATCTGAAGAAGTGAGCAGTGGCTCACAAAAACTCATACCCTGCCACAGACAAACACAGCTACCCATCTTGATCTATCACCATATATTTTGAATTCAAAAAACAGGGTTTGGTCTTTGTCCACCTGCCAGTGTGTCCGCCCCTTGATTTAGCAGGGGGGAAAACCTAGTTCCTAAAACTGCTTTGCTCCACATTATTGCTAGTACCAAGAAGTCAACTCAATTTAGTCAATAAGTTTTACATACAAACACCAACAAATGTAAAGCCACTCAGTATCCATTGTGATAGATTTAAAACAGAACAAGTCTGGAAGAAAAGCAAAACAAATAAAACCGATAACCTGAACATGAAACTTAGCCTTATAAACTCTGTGTGATTGCTTCTGCATCCCATAATTTCTGCTCAGCCTATACAGTATTAAATAAAATGTTAATACAGTGACTTCCTAGTATGCTCTCCTCGAAAAAGCTGCCTACATTTTTAAGCTCTTGAGAAAGAGTAAAAAATGTGTGTGTGGTGGTGGTGGTGGTGGTGGAGGGGTAATTTGCCATTTGTACAATCATAGGTTTGATATCTGAGATGAGGTATCATTTATGTTTTATTAGACAACCAAGTTAACAGGAAAATAAAAGGAGACACAGGTCTTTCTGCTATCAGTACCAGCCATGCATCTAGTTGTTCCCTTAGAGGAAAACCTGGCTAAGATATACTGTGACAAACCTCCAATTCACAATACAATACAAGGATGAACTAGTGCAGATAAGCACATCTAATCCACACAAACCACGTGGTATGAACATGCCAGTCTGCCCCAGTTTGCCCACATTACTGATGGGTATGACTGTCAGTTCTGAGCAAGCTGCACTAGCTACTACATCTCCCCTCCAGTGGCAAATTTCTCCTACATGTCCAATTTACACTGAAGTGCTGAAATAGAAGAACAGGAAGCTTCAGTGTAAGTCATACCCTATACGTCCCGTTGAAATGAATCAGAGCTACACAATAATCAGTAGTGTAGAAAAAGAGAGGAGGGTGAATCCCAGAGACTGGGCTTTTTCTATTATTGACATCCCTCCTGGCATCCTTTCAGTGTGTCTGTCCTGGTCGCCTACTGGCAGCACACCCCCAAATTTCAGAACAAAGTTTGAGTCCAGTAGCACCTTTAAGACCAACAAAGTTTAATTCTGGGTGTTATGTATTGAAGTGTATATATAACTGCTTTGTGAACTGTGCCATTGAGAGTCAATGTTAAGCTTCGCCCTGGGCTAGGATCCTAATGTAACCAATAGGAGCCCTAGCCCAGAATATGTTTGCCAATCACCGTGCAGAGCGGGATCGCTTGTGATTGGTCCTTATTGCTTCAACCTCATAGGTTGCTTATTGTACAGTGGGTGTGGCTACATTAGCCGGGAATGCTTAAATACAGAGCAGCCAGTATATGTGTTGTTCTGATGATGGGTTCTGGCTGGCGATTGTTGTACCGTGACGGAGAAGTAACTGAGCTGAAGAATAAACCGCATTCTTGCTGAAATCACTCTCCGACTCGTTGTTAAGCGCACGACTTAACAATTGGCGACGAGGATGGGATTCTAGTGCGGGTAGGCAGCCCCGCTAGAACGAACCCCATGTCGGACAACGAGGAGATCGCCGAGGCCGGCCAGCCACAGGCTCCACCCGCTCTGGTGGCTCCGCCTGTGCGCATAACGATGGCCGCGAGCAGCCAGAAGTTCGAATGCTTCGACCCGACTACTGAAGACTGGGACTCTTACCTCACAAGGTTTGAGTTCCATCTGGAGGCGAATGACATCACGACGGAGGAGAAGAAGAGGGCGACTCTACTCAGCTCGTGTGGAAAGAGCGTTTTTGACATCGCCCGGTCACTGGTGGCACCAGATGACATCAAAACCGTATCCTTTAAAAATGTGACAGACAAGCTGAAATCACATTTCTCTCCACAGCCGTCGGAAATCGCCTGCAGGCACGCTTTCTACAAGCGGGGCCAGAACACAAATGAGTCCATAGCTGAGTACGTTGCAGCTCTTCGCAAGGCAGCGCGGCCTTGCAACTTCACGAATGTGGAGGAGGCCCTCCGAGATCGCCTCGTTTGTGGTCTGAGAGACGAGCGACTGCAGCAACGCTTGTTCGCAAGAACTACACTAACGTGGGCCATCGCCTATGCCGAGGCTGTCGCCGCGGAAGCTGCTGACAGGTCAACCAGGGAAGTGAGACAACGGGTCGCCACAGCTGATCAACGCGTCCACCAGCAGAGGGCTAACGACGCAAGCAGCGACTCCGATGATGACGTCTGCAAAGTGAAGGCGGGAACGTCCAAGCGGACCCAACGGAAACCTACCGAGGGCTCAGCATGCGTCGGTTGTGGCGGGAAACATCGGCGCGAGCGTTGCTGGGCGAGAGACCTCGACTGCCGGAAGTGCGGAAAGCGGGGGCATGTTGCCCGGGTATGCAGAGCCGCAAACAAGTCTTCACCAGTTTCATCCCCCCCCCGGCACCGTTTTTTTGATTTTCAGGGAAATCGAATTCCTCTGGCGGGGAGGGATACGTTTACAGTTAATTTCAAAGGGAAAGGTGCTGTGCTTTCATGTTTGATCGCTGAGGGAAACCGTACCAACCTGCTCGGGTTGGACTGGTTTGAGCCTCTGGGTATTGCTGTTGTGGGAGTTAATAACGTTGTGGAAAATAAATGGGCTGTATTATATGCTGAATTTCCTGAAGTGTTTGGGGGCGGATTGGGAAAGTATAATGGTCCCCCAGTGTCTTTTGAGTTGGATCCTGCTATACGCCCTATACGCCTAAAATACAGGAAAGTGCCCATTCCGTTCAAGGCAAAGATCGAGGCTGAACTCGATAAGCTACTTGAACAAGGGGTGTTGGAACCAGTTCCTTGTAGTAAATGGGAAACCCCCATTGTTACTCCAATTAAACCCGATGGGTCAATACGAATTTGCGCTGACTACAAGTGCACGATTAACAAAGCCTTGCAGCAGCATTCGTACCCTGTACCAGTCATTAGCCACGTACTGGCATCACTGGGAGGAGGGAAGGTATTCGCCAAACTCGACCTGGCCCAAGCGTACCAACAACTCCCCGTGACCAAAGAGGCGGCTGACGCCCAGACCATCGTAACGCATAGGGGGGCGTTTAGAGTAAATCGACTCCAATTCGGAGTGAATGTTGCGCCGGGGATTTTTCAGAGCCTCATGGAGGGGTTGTTGAGGGGGGTGCCGGGCACGGTGCCCTATTTTGACGATGTCTTAATAGCGGGCAAATCTGATGACGAGCTGCTGTGCCGAGTGCGGGAGGTGCTCAAACGTTTTTCTGATGCGGGCCTGAAGGTAAAAAAGTCGAAGTGCCTGGTGGGAGTCCCGAGTGTGGAGTTCTTGGGGTTCCGGGTGGATGAGTTTGGGGTCCATCCTACTAACGATAAGGTCTCCGCAATCCAGAATGCCCCACGGCCACAAGGGAAGAAGGAGTTACAGTCCTTCCTAGGACTCCTTAATTTTTATCACGCCTTCTTGCCCCACAAGGCGTCGATTGCGGCCCCATTGCACAACCTGCTGCATAAAGACACAAAATGGAGGTGGGGTCCAGAGCATGAGCGGGCATTCGATGGGGTGAAAAAATTGTTGTCGTCTGATGCAGTGTTAACACATTATGATGAGGACAAACTGCTTGTGTTAGCTGCTGATGCGTCCCCATTTGGGGTGGGAGCTGTGCTGAGCCACGTAATGCCCGACGGGCGGGAAGCCCCTATCGCCTTTTATTCCAAGTCGCTAACAGCAGCGGAAAGAAACTACGCGCAGATTGACAAAGAGGCTTTGGCGCTAGTTTCCGCTGTTAAGAAGTTTCATGACTTTTTGTTTGGACGGAGATTCATACTGGTGACAGACCACAAGCCCCTGCTAGGGATTTTTGCCCAGGACCGGCAACTCCCTGATGTTATGTCCGCACGCATGTTGCGGTGGGCTTTGTTCCTCTCAGCCTACGAGTTCGACCTGGAGCACAGGCCGGGTAAGGCCATTGGACACGCTGATGCGCTCAGCCGCTGCCCTCTGCCCGGCCAGGACTTGGACCCTGCTCCTACTTGCTCCATTCTAGCTATCGAGGAACTGCCGGAGGCACCTGTGTCTGCTAAGGACATTGCTGCTGCGACAGCAAAAGACTCTGTGCTCAGTCGTGTTATTAACTGGGTGTGGAGGGGGTGGCCGGCAGGAACGTTGGAGCCGGAGTTCAAACCGTACAAAACGCGGGAAAGCGAAATGTCGGTATCAAAGGGCTGTTTGCTGTGGGGGAACAGAGTGATTGTACCGCAACGCTGGCGCGAAAAAGTGCTGAAATCACTACACGAGGGCCATCCCGGCATGGTGCATATGAAGGCTCTGGCCCGGGGATATGTATGGTGGCCTGGGATGGATGCTGACATTGAAGAGTGGGTACGGGGGTGTACGCCATGCCAGCAGGCGAGACCCGAACCGCCAACCGCCTTCCCACAGAAATGGGAATCGGCGGGGAAGCCTTGGTCGAGGCTGCACATAGATTTGGCGGGCCCAGTACAGGGTCAAATGTTTTTGATTGTAGTGGATTCTTTTTCGAAATGGTTGGAAGTGGCGCCAATGTCTACCACCACTTCCACTGCTGTTATAAATGTGTTGCGCCGCTTAATTGCCACGCATGGGTTGCCTGATGTCCTGGTAAGCGATAACGGCGCTCAGTTCGTGTCGCAAGAGTTTGCTCAATTCCTGGCTAACAATGGCATCAGGCAAATTACGTCTGCCCCGTTCCACCCAGCATCGAACGGGCAGGCAGAGCGAATGGTCCGCACGACCAAGGATGCGCTTGCCAAGCTAACATCCGGGGATTGGGGAGTGAAACTAGCGTCATTCCTTCTACGGCAACACGTAACGCCGTGCTCTGCCACAGGCCGCAGCCCGGCCGAACTATTGATGGGGCGACGCCTAGCGTCTTTGCTGGATAGGCTGCATCCAGACCTCAACGACTTGAGGCCCCAGCAGCAGAGTGTTCCCAATAAGGTCCGCACATACGAGTGCGGAGATACTGTGTTCGCCAAGAACTATGCTGGGGGACATTCGTGGCTTCCAGCCACTGTAACTGAGGTAGTGGGTTCCCGCATGTATTTAGTCCAGCTTGCGGACGGGCGCAAATGGAGGCGACATGTGGACCAGTTGAGGCAGCGGTGGGCGACTGGCCGCCCCACCTCGCAACCTGCCGAGCTACCTGATTCCGAGGACCTTCCACAACCTCTTCCGGAGGTGAGTTCTGATGTGCCCGAGGGCCCCAGTACTGTCCGCGAGCCAGGGCAGACCCCTACTCAAAGACCCATTGCTAGTGATGGAAGTGCTCCTGACTCTGAGGTCCCAGAGTCGTACAATACTCCCCAGAATGGAAGGTGCCCTGAACCTGTACAACTACGCAGGTCTCAGAGATCGCGCAGAGCGCCAATGTACCTAAGCGATTATGATTGTACATAGTGTTTTTGCTTAGGGGGGAGGGATTTGTTATGTATTGAGATGTATATAACTGCCTTGTGAACTGTGCCATTGAGATGCCATGTTAAGCTTCGCCCTGGGCTAGGATCCTAATGTAACCAATAGGAGCCCTAGCCCAGAATATGTTTGCCAATCACCGTGCAGAGCGGGATCGCTTGTGATTGGTCCTTATTGCTTCAACCTCATAGGTTGCTTATTGTACAGTGGGTGTGGCTACATTAGCCGGGAATGCTTAAATACAGAGCAGCCAGTATATGTGTTGTTCTGATGATGGGTTCTGGCTGGCGATTGTTGTACCGTGACGGAGAAGTAACTGAGCTGAAGAATAAACCGCATTCTTGCTGAAATCACTCTCCGACTCGTTGTTAAGCGCACGACTTAACACTGGGTATCAGCTTTCGTGTGCACACACACTCCTTCAGGTACATTGAAACAGACTTCCTCAAGCCTTATATAGGTAGAGGGAGGGGCTGGGTTAGTTGCTAGAAAGGACTAATTAGAGTCAAGATGCATAACTAACTGAGCCATAAGTTTAGCTAAGATTGGATTAAAGCAGTTGGAAAGACCTGTGAATGCCAGCAAATTAGCATACAAATAAAAGAGAGATGTGAGAACTAAATCTGAGTCCAGTGGCACTTTTAAGACCAACAAAGCTTAATTCTGGGTATAAGCGAGAACTGAGTGATTTAGCATGTGTAGACGTATACTTCTTTAGATACATTAAAACAGACTTCCTCAAGCATTACATATCGGTGGGAGAGGGGTTAGTTGCCAGGAAGGGCTAATTTCTTTTTATTTCCCTAGACTTTTAATGATGGGTCATGATCACTGTGGCTGATCTGGATGCTTTTGTTAGCATTGGTTGCTTTTAAATATCAACTGTTACCCCTACCAGTGAAATCTGAATTGCTGCCTTTAGTTTCAGGGGGATTTAGCTAAATGGCAGGCCTCAGCCAGAGGTGGGGTACTAGCAAGGATCTAGTACCAATGTCTACAGGGATTAGATTTCCCTTTAAGAGAGCTCTCAGTAACCAGTCCAGTGCTTAACCAAAAGGGTTGTTTTTATTAAAAGAAGCAATCCTAATAAAATGCACACATCTCCCTTATAAATAAAAGCTGAATGGTGGTGGCACTTCTCTAGAACATTCCACACGCTCCAAAATCAGTTCACTCTCTGATCTGTCATTCAAAGGGTCTCCCTATCCACTGGCTGCTTTGCCTGAGTCCTGCCTCCAACATTCTAAACATTTTGCTGTTCCTCTCCCCCCCACAGCCAGTCAGAACACAGAGGTTATTTGCATATGCAGCCTCATTGGCCTCTGCCTTGGAACACAGAGGTCGTTTGCATATGCAACTTGATTGGCTTTTGCCTCTAACATTCTAAACAGTTTTGCTGTTCTGAGGTAAAATGTGTCCAATCTCCAGGTGAGGGCTGGAGATCCCTCAGAATTACAACTGCTTTCCAGATGGCAGAGATCAGTTCCCCTGGAGAAAATGGTGGGCTCTGTATCCTTATATGCTGGTGAGGTGGCCCCTGTATGACAGCCAATGTGACGTAGCAGTCAGGGTTTCAGAGCATGGGAGAGGTTGCAGGTGTGTGGGGGGTGAAAAGCTGAAGAGTGAGGGGGAAATAAAGGTAGGTTGATGATTGGCTGTTGGGATGTGGCTAGGAATGTGAGAAGTTAACGATCCACTGATGATCCCTGATTGCTGTTGAGAAAAGGCTACCCAGTTGTGTGAATAACGTATTGATTAGATTAGGGTGATTTGACCAGGAAGGGATGAGCCAGGTGATAGGATTTCTTCTTTCCTGTGGGCCTCCATAGAGAGAGAAATATCTCTTTGGATGGGAGGGGGCTATTAGTCTGACAAATGCCCTAGGGCCACCCTCCCAACATAGCAAGTTCAGACTTGTTCTTTTGCTGCTAGAAACCATATTGTTTGGCTTTGTTCCATCTTGGTTTGGTTTACATTTCCAGGTCACACACTGGCATACTTCTAGGCCAGACATGGCTAGTACTCATACTAGGGTTGCCAACCCCCCTGGTTTGCCAGGGGTCCCCCGTTTTGGGGGTGGGTTCTACCCACCGCCAGCCAGATGGACAGTGGGGGAAGCCCCACCCCCAACACCCACAGCCACCCTAAGTGTGTGGAACCCGTGTTTCCTCCCAAGCCCAATCTCCGCAAGTTTGCAGGGAAATGCCAGCTTCCAGCTCTCAAAAGGGAAATGTGGCTGTTCTGAAAGGGGAAACGCCAGCTCCTGCATCCAAAAGAGAAATGCCGGCTCCTTCAAGTGCAGGGAACTGCCGTTCCTGGAAATCCTTCCAGCTCTTAAAAGGGAAACGCGGCTGTTCTTAAAGGGGAAATGCCAGCTCCTGCATCCAAAAGGGAAACGCCGGCTCCTGCATCCAAAAGAGAAACGCCTGCTCCTTCAAGTGCAGGGAACTGCCGTTCCTGGAAATCCTTCCAGCTCTTAAAAGGGAAACGCGGCTGTTCTTAAAGGGGAAATCCCGGCTCCTACATCCAAAAGGGATACGCCGGCTCCTTTAAGTGCAGGGAACTGCTGTTTCTGGAAATCCTGCACACAGGCGGGGGGGGGGCAGACATCCCCAACGCAACGTCATCACGTCGGGGATTCCCCGCCCCCTCCAGGAACGTCCCCAGAGTCCCCCTCTGGGGGTGGAAGATGGACTTGGCAACCCTAACTCATACACAGAGGGCATGGGGGGGGCGTGAAAGATGATGAAGGGCATTTTCTGCCAGTTGCTCCCCTTTATAGAGGCCTTACACAACTGTGGTTGGATTTCATTTTAATTATGGCACTTTTATTTGTTTTATTGTTATTTATAACAGGTTGTTAGCCACCTTGAGAGCTTTTGTCCTGAGGTGAGATAAGAACTGTTGTTGGTACATCCCTCTTCTGCTGAGGTGAGATAGAAATATTTTAAGGCAATTCATAGTGTTCCTGTTGAATTATTGTGTAACTTCCTTTCTTTTCAACAGGAGCTGTGCAGGATCCTTTTCCTTGGGACTGTATCTCAAATCATGATGTGATCCAAAAAGGCTGAAATGATCTCATCCTCACATTGTCACTATAGGGATTAATCAGGCCAGCCTGTGTGTATTAGTTTTGGACAACATTTTCCTTAGGCATGTTCTTCACAGTTCGCCTGAATATTTTATTTGCCTCATGATCCCACTTCCCTACATCTGGCCATCATGCTGCTTCTCATTTTTCTCAGATTGCACTAGAAAATCTGGCAGGGCTTTTGGTTCTCTCGCAGCTCATTAACACTGTGTCCACATCATCAGCTTCTGAGGGACCCAGCCGTTCACTCACTCACAGATACTGCTTCCCTACTTTCCCCCAATCTAATATCTGCCCTGGAAGATGAAAGCATCCAAAATCTTGACATGTTTTGTATTTCCAGTGGTGGGTTGTATTTGACTGTTGCTTTCTGTGTTGTTTTATTAAACAATAAAGGAGTTGGTGAATCAGACACCCTAAAGTAATACCATGCATGATAAGCTTTCATGAAAAGGAACATCTCAGGTGGAAATCACCTTTGATGGGCTTCCATAGGCATGGATATCTGCAGTGAAGGAACCATTAATTTGAAGGCATTTATGCTCATACTGTCCCAAAATCAGTCTGAAGGTATTTGGAATGGATGGAAGAAATTTCCATAATCCATTGTTAGGAGATGAACTGAATATTTGCTTTTATGTAGTTGTGCTTGCTGACACACACTCACTTTCATGGACTGTGCCTATGAATCTCTATGGGCTTGGGAAAGCTGTTCGCATTGCATGCTGTGACTGATTCGTCTGGAGAGTATCTTGCCTGTAGTTTATGCAAATGGAGCTTGCACTCACACAGCCCAGCCTGAGGAAGAAGGCTACATCGCCATTGTGATCAGCACAAAACAACAACTTTTATGGTTCCAACCACCATGAATGGACTGTGAGGAAACACGTAACCCTGATATCTGGTTTGCATCCAAAGGGACAGTTTCCTGACAAATGGGCCCTTTATTGCTTGGGACCAAGCAAGAGTCATCTATACTTCAAAGGTTGCCCTAATACCCATCCTCACACCTTGACCAGATGCATCCCTTGAGTTAAAGGTTAGGATTTCAATATTGCCCACTCCTCTTAGGTAGGCACGTCATTACCAAGTAGCCAATAGTTTTAGTTCTTGGGACGGACCACAGTTGGGAAGGGCAAGGAGGATGGCATCAATGCCAGCCCCCAAGAGCCCCCTATATAAAGTGAGGTTCAACAGTTTGAACCCCGCTAGCCATCTTCTCCCCTTAAGCTATTTACTTACAGCTTTGCTATACAAGTAACTCTTTGTTCTTACTGACCTCGTGGACTGCAGCCACAGAGGTCCGCACGTGTTGGCAGGTTCCAACGGTGTGAGTTTAGATTCTCTTTAGTTATTCTAGTCTTATTCTTGTATTCTTAATTGAGAAGGTCAAGCTTTGGATCAGATAAGTATTTGCTATTTCCCTCCCCATCCTTTAGTATAAAAGTAACTATTTCTTATTCCTGTAACTCTGAGGAACTTGTACGATTGTGTGTGTGACTCAGTTTTTGTATGTATGTGAACCAAATATTATTACTCAGTAAAAAGAACAACTTGATTTTAAGATACAAGCCTCGTCTCCATTTATATCACTGGGAAATTCCTCGGGGTGGATTTGGATCTCTGTATACACAGGCAAAAGGACCCCACAACATTTAGTCTTGCCTCTGTCGTAAATAAGGCAGTTTGGCTAACACCATGTTGCACAGAGCTATGTTACAATTATGTTGTTCCCCAATAAAAGGAAAGTTGGAAACCAACCCTAGAATTCTTGGATCACAAGATTCTAGTGAGGATATAGGCAGCTTCTTTTAAAAGAAAACACACGCTCCCTTAATATGAAGTGCCAGTTTCTCCCCACAAGACCCAACTAGCTATGAAGGGCATGGATCCAACAGGAATGTGGTTTTATGTAATTTTGCATGCTCCCTAGTATCTCAAAAGAATATTCACCAAGATGGCTTCAAGAACTAGTGACATAATGGCTCAGCTGGCAATCTAGCTCAGGCCTTGTCCATACCATGATATCCAAGTTGGACTGAGCATGAGAACTCGCCAGTAAAAAATTGCAGTCTGATAATGAGATAGGGGATAATGAGAAAGGAGTCAAAAGCATAGTGATTAACCAGGACAATATGGAGAAAAGGGCCTTCTTTCAGTAGCATCATAAAAAATACATATAACAACATAGCTTTCTCATATGTTTGATTTGGATTTGGCAGAGTCCTTCTACTATTTGTATCTAAACTCTTCTGCACTACTAGTTGCAGCTTTTATACTAGACCATGTTGTTGAATGTGGATGACCTAGCACTTGATATGTGAATGTTCTGAATCAGTTCCCTATTCCAGAAGTTATCAAGGCCACCCAAAACACTCAATGGAGAGCTGTATGCAAAAATTCCTGTCACCAGATTCCTGGCATACATTTGTCATCGAAACCATCATAAATAGGCCTTTTCCTTTGTATATAAATTGGCTGCAACAATTCTGGTATTTATCAGGTAGTGATTTTGCCGTTCCATTGGCACTCTTTGTTGTTGTTGTTGTTCAGTCGCACAGTCGAGTCCGACTCTTCGCGACCCCATGGATCATCTCCCGCCAGGCCCTCCTGTCTTCCGCCGTCCTCTGAAGTTGGCTCAATTTCATGTTCGTTGCATCGATGACACTGTCTAACCATCTCATCCTTTGCCGTCCCCGTCTTTTTTGACCTTCGATCTTTCCCAGCATCAGGGTCTTCTCCAGTGAGTGCTCCCTTCTCATTTGGTGGGCAAAGTATTTGAGCTTCAGTTTCATTATCTGGCCTTCCTTCCAGGGAACAGTCAGGGTTGATTTCTTTTAGGATTGACTGATTTGATCTTTTTGCAGTCCAAGGGACTCTCAAGAGTCTTCTCCAGCACCATAGTTCAAAAGAATCTATTCTTTGGCTCTCGGCCTTCCTTATAGTCCAATTCTCGCAGCCATACATGACTACTGGGAATACCATTGCTTTGACCATGCGGACTTTTGTTGGCAGGGTGATGTCTCTACTTTTTATCATGCTGTTTAGGTTCGCCATCACTTTCCTCCCAAGGAGCAGGCGTCTTTTAATTTCATGGCTGCAGTCACAGTCTGCGGTGATCTGGGATCCCAGGAACGTGAAGTCTGTCACTACTTCCACGACTTCCCCTTCTAGTTGCCAAGGAGTGATGGGGCCGGATGCCATGATTTTAGTTTTTTTGATGTTGAGCTTCAAGCCCACTTTTGCGCTCTCCTCTTTTACTCTGAGCAAGAGGCTCTTTAGGTCCAATGGCACTCTTACCATTTCTTTATCTTTAGATTGCTTGAACCTAAGCCACAGCATTCCTACAAATCCAACGTGTTTTACTATATGGGTTGGATGGGTATCATGCTCCCAATTCTTTTTTTCTTTTTTCTTTTGGGTGGGGGGCTGAATAAGCTTCTAAATCTGACACTCAAATCAGCAGTTTTATGGACTTTGGGTGTTACACTGCTGGAAGTTTTCACAGGGTAAGGTTGAAAGTAGGGTTGCCAAATCCGAAAAACATACCGGCGGGGGAGCGTCCTGCCGGTCTGGGAGCCATCTGCAGATGCGCGCGCGCGCCGCCAGAGCGTCACCGGAAGTGACGTCACACGCTGGGCGGGGCCACGCCATTTGAGGGGGAAACTCTTTGTTTTCCCCTCAAATGGCGTGGCCCCGCCCCCAGTGTGTGACGTCACTTCCGGGTGACGCGCACGCCGGGGCGGAGTTCCCCCCGGGCCCCGATTCCCCGGCGTCGGGTAACGGGCCTCCGGGGTGGGGGGAATTCCGCCCTACCGGGGGGGTTGGCATCCCTAGTTGAAAATCACATATGGTAACCTTGCTGAAGATATGCAAGTATTTGTGTTGGCATTGTCTGGATGAGACACTTCCTGAGCACTGTATGGGCATCACTTGGAGTTCCATTATGAAAGGGTATCAGTGAAATAAATGAATCATTTTCCACTGAAACATCTGTATTGCTCACTGTCAGGAGACAAGACAATGGGACAGATGTAATGCCACTCTGATCCAGAAATCTTGTGTTTGATTGTTGTTGTTGTTTTTGCTTATGTCCTATCTAAAGCTGAAGCACCATTCCCCACACCAGTACAAATCCAGACAGTCAGTCACAATCTCACCTAGACTGTGCCATACACCCAAACAGACCCTTCCCCTGCCCTAATAAAGGACAGTTGTGCTGCTGTCACTGTTGGTTGTGTCTGCAATAGACTAGGCATGTGGTTGGCATAAGACTTGTCCCTATTGCGTTGTCATTTCACTAGCTGCAGCTGTAGGTTTATGTTGGTCCACAGCCAGTTCCCAGCTTAGCCATACAGAAAATACTTGGCTAAGGAAACATACAAGCAGAAATAAAATCCTATGAAGTTCTAAACCAAATATGCAACCAACAGAAGCTTTGAAAAACTATTTCAAGACAATCACAAATATTTCAGTGCCACTACAGTGAAAGCAAGGTAAAGTCCCTTCTACTGAACTTTCTCAAAACAAAATTTAACACTGATTTTTAGAAAATATATTAAGCTGCTCAGAAGAAAGGGTTAACATCAAATTCTGAAGGCAGCATGGTATCCCATGGATTCTCAATAATGAAAATTCAAATGCTCGTTTTTTAAAAAGCCTTTCTGTGTCCCTTTCCCCAGCTAAACCAAGATAATTGGTTTTCTGGGGCTAATTTCTGAAGCGCTTTAATAACACCTCCTGCCAGACGTCTCATGTAAACTCAGCAAGAGGAAGTGTCCAGAGTAATAGAAAAGATTTCTGCTCATTTTAAAGCTCAAATTCATACTTTTCTGAACAAAGGGGATGCCTGCTGTTTGAGTTTGGCAACTGCCAGGCCAACTGCATTGGAGAAGATTGGATTAGGAGGGGCAGCTGACATCACAGTAAAGTCGCCCTTCTCCAGCTGGATTTTGATGTAAATTCCACTCCAGTCCTTGCTTTTGCAGATAATGAAATGGATACAAACACTTAGACATTTTCAAGTCAGCAAAATAATGAAAAGGGCAGACAGGGAGCTGATTTAATACAATTTTTGTTTTTTAAAAAACCCATTTGGTCACTTGTGTGAATGGGATTGCAATGTGTTACAATGGCTTTCTTTGGCACATGGGATTTTGATGTAACACTCCAGTCAAAGAGCTCACAGCTCTCTAAGTTATTAGCGATGTGTGAACATCCCCTATCAAGAGCTTTTCATGTATTAAACTCCAATAAGCTGCGTAATTTGCCTAGTGCTTCCTAGAAGGAGCAGTGTCAACACTTGTTGAAGAATATTCGCAATCACGTCCTTGCAGGAAAATAAATCCTTAATTTTGCATCTTAACTGCACTGACTTGGAAGTACATGCCTCTAACTCACCGGATCCAGAGAATCTAAAGGAGTCACAGTGGTCCTTCAGAACACTAGGATTAGAACCTGATCTGAAAGCAAATTGTGCTCACCTTGGGTGGATAATTGCATGGTTAGGAAACAACTCACAACCTTTATCTTGAATGTGCTGGAGAGGATTGACACATCTTACACAGCATTAAAGCCAGGTTTGCTACCAAATGTACACTTGACATGGAGTTGCAGACAACAGAAGTTCTCTGACAAGGATAGCCATAAGATAGAGGTTTACAAGATAGAGGTTTACATGGGTTAGAGCAGGTAGAGAAAGAAGTACTTATTTCCCTTTCTCACAATACAAGAACTTGTGGGCACTCAATGAAATTGCTGAGCAGTCGGGCCAAAATGGATAAAAGGAACTACTTCTTCACCCAAAGAGTGATTAACACATGGAATTCACTGCCACAGGAGGTAGTGGTGGCTACAAGCATGGACAGCTTCAAGAAAGAATTGGATATACATATGGAGCAGAGGTCCATCAGTGGCTATTAGCCACAAGGTATAGATAGGTAATCTTGGTCTGCAGCAAGTGATGCTCTGTATTCTTGGTGCTGGGGGAGCAACAGTGGGAGGGTTTCTAGTGCCCTGGCCCCACTGATGGACCTTTGATGGCCACTGGTATTTTTGGACACTGGTTGACAGAGTGTTTGACTGGATGGACCACTGGCCTGATCCAACATTGGCTTCTTTTATGTAAGATATAATTATTAGTGCATCCAAACTTGATGTTTTTATGTGTTCAGTGAAAAAGATATATATAAATTTGGGAAGTCATTTTCAACTTCCCATTTTCATTTTTATAGTAGGAATAAGGCCCATTATGGAAATAAATACAATAAACTCTAGAAAGAGGCTCTGGGTGGGTTCCTTGGGCACTCAGCGTCAATTTGCTGTGGTGACTTCAGCAGGGTATAATGACACAGAGTCCACAGTTTTTTAGAGGGGAACTGATCTCTGCCATCTGGAAAGCAGTTGTCATTCTGAGTGATCTCCAGCCCTCACTTGGAGACTGGGAACAATGGTTCCCCAGAGGAAAAGTACAGTCTTTTTTCGCAGTAGGGAGCAAAGCAGCTTACATCATTCTCCTCTCCCCTCTTGATGTGCACAACAACCCTGTGAGGTGGGTTAGGCTGAAAGTCTATAAAATCATCCACTCAGCTTCCACAGCAAGAATCTGGGTCTGGAAAATCCTGCTCTGAAGCGCTAACTGCTGTGTCACAATCGCTGTGGTATGACCTGGTATCACAACTGAACTCCAGACCACAGAGCTCTCTCTCTCCCTAGAGAAAAAAAAAAATCTGCTTTGGGGGGTGGACTCTATGGCATTCTATTCAGCCAAGGCCTCTCCCTCTTCCAGACTCTGGCTTCCGTAGACTCCACCACAAAATCTCCAGGAATTTCCCAACCTGGAGCTGGTAACCCTAGTCAGGACTGGCTCCAATGAGTTCCCTACAAAGGCCAAAGTAAGCCTGGAAAGGGGCTCCTCCCCTCCCTACTGACAGAAGGGCCACCTCCCTACTGACAGAACCAAGCTTGGTTGCCTAGCAACAGCCACTGAAGGGTAAGAGAGAATGGTTTGACAGCTGCTAACCCATCTCAGTAGCCAGCCAGCCATGGAGGAGCCAAGCAGGAGAAGCTTCTTTCTCAGGAGAGACAGTCCTTTTGGCAGTTTATTCTGACAGGTAGGGAAGAGTGGAAGAGCCGACAGTGGGCAGGAGAGAGAAGCAGACCCAGCACCCAGCACAACCAATGGGAGAGCTGGAAAGTGCCAATACGTTAGGGTTTACACACACACACACACACACACGGAATAAGACTCATTGTGGAAATAAATACAACAAGCTCTAGAAAGAGGCTCTGGATGAGCACCCCGCCCTTGGGCACTCAGCGTCAATTTGCTGTGGTGACCTCAGCAGGGTATAATGACACAGAGCTTACTGTTTTCTCCAGGGGAACTGATCTCTGCCATCTGAAGAGCGATTGTAATTCTGAGTGATCTCCAGCCCTCGTCGAGATCGGCAGCAATGGTTCCCCAGGAGGAAATGGCTGGTTTGGAGGACCCAACACTCCTCAAACCCCATCCTCTCCAGGTTCCACCCCTCAAATCTCCAGAAATTTCCTAACCTGGAGGTGGCAACCCTATCTCCTTCCTAGCCAACCATCAACATACCATTATCTACCCCTCTGACTTCAACTTTCTATTCCCCCCACACCTGCAGCCTCTACCTAGGAAAAGTACAGTCTTTCTGCACAGTGGGGACCAAAGCAGCTCACATAATTCTTCTCTCCCCTTTTGATCAGCACAACAGCCCTATGAGGTAGGTTAGTGAGTGGTCTTTGAGTGGTCTGAAATCACCCAATCAGCTTCCACAGAAAGAACTTGGGTGTGGAAGACCCTGCTCTGAAGCGCTAACTGCTACATCACCCTGGCTGTCATGGGGAGACCACCTCAGCAGGGTATAATGACACAGAGTCCACCATTACTTCATGCTAAACCTGTGAGACATTGTATTGACTACAGATCTAAACAGAGCACACACATGCTTGGAGATTGCTAGATTCTAATGATCTCAGTATGTACCATCCGCTAAGGGTCCCAACACCCATAAGCCTCTCTATATTACAGTTTCTATAAGAAACAAAAAATCCTTAGAATGTTAATCTTCCTTTTGAATTCATTGCTAACTACTCAGGTTGTTGAGGAAAGCCTGAACACAAGAATATGCTGATGACCAGTGTCCATCTCAGGAAGGACCAAGCCTTGAAGAATAGCAAGGGTGCGAGTTCAGATGGTAAAAGCAGTTTATGCATGCAGAAAGTTGCAATCTGAAAACTAAAAAAGAGCCCATATTCTATTGTCTATTTCTTTCACTTCCCCTTCTTTCAAGCAGTGCCAGATATCAGCATGTTTTTCAACACCCACAAGTTTCATTTTCTGCAGTTTCATCTTTACCTGCTCCAGCAACCTTAAGAGAGTATGCTGGACATTTCTTTTTATGTTTATACTACAATTATTACACAAGAACTAAAAACAGATAACGTTCACGGTTACAAAGAATGGTGAGTAATAGAGTAATAAGAAAATATACTGATCTCTTTGTATGTCTTATGTATGTAAGTGGTTAATTGTTTATATGTATGTATGTATGTGTATAATATGAAAAATAATAAAAGTGTACCTATGGGTACTTAAAAAAAATTGTGAGTATTGTTCTTCTGGATTATTAGCCTGAAATCTAAATAATGGCTTAAAAGAAAATGATTTCAATGGGAACAAACCATCAGATTGTACATGTCTTTCTATCCAGCATTTGTTTCCTTTTGACTGGAGACTAAGATAATGAATTTGGGGTTGCCAGCCTCCAGGTGGTGGCTGAAGATCTCCCAGAATTACAACTGATATTCAGGCTACAGATATCAGTTCCCCTGGAGAAAATGGCTGCTCTGGAGAGTGGATTGTATGGCATTATATACTGCTGAGGTTCCTTCCCTTGCCAATCCCTGTCTTCTCCAGGCACCACCAAAATCTTCAGGAAATTCCCAGCATAGACCAGGCATCCTTTAACAGTGATGCAGATCCAGGGAAAAAAGCAGAACAATTTAAGACCTTTATAGTGCAGTGCAGTCCTAAGTACAGTTACATGCTTCTAAACACAGCAGCTTCAGTGGATTGCAGTGGACTTTGAAGGTTCTAACTCTGTTTAGGATGGGAACTGTTAGCCAACTAAACTGATAACTATCAGAATAGACACACAGAACTCTAGCTTTAGACCCAAATTTTAGACTGAGTGAAGTCCTAATATAAAACATCTGGTTACTTTACAATTATGTTTTCTTGGAAGTAGCTCCAACTAATTTGAATGGAATGCAGCTTTGGCTTGGCTTGATTATTCAGAAATAAATCACATTAGCTTGGGTCCAGACGAAACTGTCAATTTCCACCAACTCCCCCTTCCTGCTGCAGACTCCCTCTCATGACATTCCTCAGAGTCCTGTATCTCTCAGGAGCAGTACTGAGTGGAGACCAGTGAGGTGCAGTGGGATGGAGGAGGCAGGAATGTTCTGTTCTGCCGGTGGAAAATTTAGTCTGGAACCAACCAATTGCATTTAATTCCTAATAACTGTGAGGGGACTGTAGCCAAAGTATGCTTACGATCTCATCTAGCGAGAGACACCAAGATACTATGATCGAGAATGGTATGGCACACCTGGGCTTCAGAGGTCAAAAGGGAATATCAAAATAAAATAGAGAGTCTTGCTGGATGAATGGCCCATCAAGTCTAGCACCTTCCCTCCACAGTGCCTAGTTAGATCACCTGAAAGTCCCAGAAGCAGGAGCCTGCAGGCTAGAGCCTCCCATTGGTGCTCTCCTATTGCCCCCCCCCGCCAACAACTAGCATTCAGAGATATACTCTCAAGCTTGGAACAGCAGATGGATTCTGTCTTTCTAAGGTTTATCATGTTTTATGAGGCCAAAGGGGATTATGTGAATGAGAGTTTGCAAGTTTCTGTTGTTTAATGAAGTAAAATGCTTGAAAGCTGAAGATGTCTGCTTGTAGACCACAACTTTCCCTCTCTTTTGTTTAGATCAGATGCCTGTAAGAAGTTAGCTCCATATTGATTCATTTATGAATAAAATGTTATTTGAAACTAACAAACAAATGGGTTATATAATTCTAGAAACAGTTGGCATCACTTCACTAAATGGAAAGGCTATTTGGTTTGGGGGGGTCTTCCCCTCCACAAAAGTCATTGTTTCAATTTTGCTTCTTATTTAGTAGACCCTTGTTTCCCAAATATTTAATTGTTTTTCCTGTGCAGATTATTTATAGCATTTCTCAGATAACCAAGAGTTATATCCACGAAATGCATAATTCTAAGATACAGTTTCCTACATTTTTCTTGTCCTTTTATTAGCAAGAAATATTAGAAAGAAATATGGTATATGTGATCCCAGAAAAACTTCAGATGACCAGAAACTTCAGGCTCTTTTGTAATGCAGAACTGTGTATGCCTCTTCCAACTGATGTAGGGGTAGTTCACAGTTAATTAATTAAGTAATTAATTGAAGTTGTCTCGGAAAGCAGCAAATCGTTATTTAAGGGCATGAGATATATTTCTGTTTGTATTGCACATTTAATTTGTTTCCATTATTACAGCGAAATAATGCTTCCAAACATGTTCACAAGCTTCTAATCAATGCTCCCTCTAAGCTGTGAAGTCTTGTGAGCAAAAATTCTACTCTGTGAGCTATTGGTGTTAAAGTTGTGAGTAAGCAATTTGACTACTGAATGAATTAGTTTGCTCTTGAGCCATCCTTCAGGAGCTAAGACAAAAATGTGTGAGCCGGCTCACACTTACTCAACTCAGTTAGTATTATGGTCCTCTGTTATGTCACTAGAAGACCACTACGCTCATTAGATAACAACTTGCTAGTGGTCTCCGGCCCTAAAGCTATCCGGCTGTCCTCGACCAGGGCCAGAGCCTTTTTGATCCTGCCCCAACGTGGTGGAAGTCTCTGCTAAATACCATCAGGGCCCTGTGGGATCTTATGCAATTCCGCAGGGCCTGTAAGGCAGAGATGTTCCACCAGGCCTTTGTTTGAGGACAGCAACGGTTTCCATCATAGCTGGCACCCTTCCTGCCCCAGCTGCTTTCCATATCTGTTTTACCCTCTTCCCCCCTGCCCGCAAAGCGGCCAGCAGTCTGTAATGGGATAAATTAATATACGCTATCTTTGTTTGAAATATCTTATTAATGTTTTACTTGTTTTATCTTGACGTTTTTATGAATGATGTACATCGCCCAGAGCACTGCACTGCGATTAACAAATTTAATATATAAATAAATAAAATATAAATAAATAAAATTAGAGGGAACACTGCTTCTAAATAGGTTCTTGGAGGCGAACTATAACTGTTCCCTTCCCTTAGAGATTTGTCAGAGTGCAGAGCAGGACACTGCTGTTTAAGCTGGCTAGCAAGGTTGGAGTTGCAAATAATACAAGCACCATAGATCATGCCCATGGGGAGAGATCCCACCAATCTGCTGTATTTAGCTTTACATTTACCATCAGTTTTATTGGATTTTGAGCATACATCGTTACCTCATATTGAGTCAGAACATTGGTTTGTTAGCATTTTCTACTCAGCCTGGCAGTGAGTCTTCCAAGTCTCAGACAGAAATCACTTACCTACTATCTGATCCTCTTAACTTGAGATGCCAGGGTTTGAACCTTGGGATTTCTCCATGCAAAGCAGAAGCTCTGAGCCATGCTTCATCCTCCTTAATGTATCTTCATGGTTTCTTTTTTGGGGGGGGCGGGTTGTATTTTGTGTGTGTGTGGGGGGTGCATGTGCATACACTTGGAAGTCATAGTGACCTCTGGTGACTGACTGTGTGTGCACCTGGGAGTCATGGCGACCTCTGTTAACTGACCCCTGCTAGGGGCCTGGAGGATATTCAGAGAGGTGGTTGAAGAAAGCCTACCCTCGCCTCCCACATCTGGTATTTCAAGGAGGTCTCCCATTCAAGTACTTGCCAGAGTCAACCCTGCTTAGTTTCCGAGATCTGACGAGATCGGGCTTGCCTGGGCTATCCAGGTCAGGGCAATTTTACACTGGTTTCTTATTTTACTGTGAGTATACAAATTTGATTTGTGACATTTGATTTCAAAAAAGGGAACCTTACAAAATTGAGGGGAACAGTACAAAGGAAGCTGAAGGGGAAATAGTCAAATCCCTAGAGGATGCTTGGAAGCTATTTAAAAACACACTAATTAAAGCCCAAATAGAATGTGTCCCACAGGTTAGGAAAGGCACTGCCAAGTCTAAAAGAAGGCCTGTGTGGTTAACAACACAAGTCAAGGAAGCTATAAAAAATAGGTTTCTTTAAAAGTGGGTCTGTCCTAATGAATTCAACAAGAGGGACCACAGGCTCTGGCAAAAGAAATGTAAGTCAATAATTAGGGATGCAAAAAGAGATTTTGAGGCACAAGTTGCTAAAAGCATCAAGAAAACCAATAAACATTTTTTTAAAAATATATCCAGAGCCAGAGAAGCAGTGGGGCCTTTGAATGACAAAGGAATTAAGGGGTTGCTAAAGGAAGATGGGGAGATGGCAGAGAAGCTCAATGACTTTCTTGCTTCTGTGTTCGCTGTGGAAACTGTGCTACAGCCCCTATTTTCAGGAAGGGGGTCTGAAGAACTGAGCCAAATTGAGGTGACCAGAAATGAAATTCTAGACCTACTGTGGAAATTAAAAACCAATAAGTCTCCAGGTCCTGATGGCACATACCTGAGGGTTCTTAAGGAACTCAGATGTGAGATTGTTGATCTACTAACCTGTATATGTAACCTATCACTAAATTCAGCCACTGTAGCAGAAGAGAATAGCAAATGTGACACCAGTTTTTTTAACGGGATCCAGAGGGGAACCAGGGAATTTCAGGCCAGTCAGCCTAACGACTGTCCCAGGCACATTAGTAGAAACTGTAATCAAAGATAGAATTGTTAGGCACATAGAGGGACAAAGCCTGCTGAGGGAGAATCAGCATGGCTTCTACAAAGGGAAGTCCTGCCTCACCAACCTTTTGGAGTTCTTTGAGAAAGTAAACAAACATGTAGACAACGGTGACCTGGTAGACATTATATACCTAGACTTTCAAAAGTCTTTTGACAAGATACCTCACCAAAGACTCCTGAATAAACTTAGCAGTCATGGGTGAGGATGGATTCTTTTAAGAATTAAAAATTGGTTAAATGACAGGAAGCAAAGAGCAGGAATCAATGGACAGTTCTCACAATAGAGAGAAGTAAGCAGTGGGTCCCACACGAGTTGGTATTAGGGCCAGTACTACTTAATTTATTCATAAATGATCTGGAACTAGGAGTGAGCAGTGTAGTGGCCAAGTTTGCAGATGACACCAAATTATTCAGGATGGTGAAAACCAAGGCTGACTGTGAAGAGCTCCAAGAGGGCCTCCACAAACTAGATGAGTGGGAGACAATGTGGCAAATGAAGTTCCGTGTCTAGTGATGTGACATGATGCACATTGGGACAAAAAATCCCAACTTCAAGAATAGGCTAAGGGGGTCTGAGATTGCGACGGGAAAAGATCTTGGGGGTGTAGTGGATAGCTCAATGAAAATGTCAACCCAGTGTTCTGCAGCAGTGAAAAACGCAAACTCTGTGTTATGGATTATTAGGAAAAGGATCGAAGATAAGATAGCTGATATTGTAATGCCCTGCATAGATCTATGGTGCAGCCTCATTAGGAACACTGTGTACAGTTCTGGTCACTGTATCTCAAAAGCTGGAGCTGGAAAAAGTACAGAGGAGTGTAACCAAGATGATTAATGGGTTGGAGCACCTTCCCTATGAGGACTTTTCAGTTTATAAAAAGAGATGACTAAGGGGGGACATGATAGAGGTTTATAAAATTATACATGGGGTGGAGAGAGTTGATAAAGAGGATTTTTTCTCCCTCTCCCAAAATAGTAGAACTCGAGGCTATCCAATGAAACTGATGGCCAATAGGTTCAGAATGGACTAACGGAGATACTACTGTACTCAGAAAATGGTTAAAATGTGGAATTCACTGTCAAAGGATGTAGTGATGGCCACAGGAATAAACAGTTTTAAAAGGGGATTAGATAGATTCATGGAGGATACGTCTGTCAATGGTCACTAGCCAAGGTGACTGAGAGGAACTTCCACATTCACAGGCATTAAGCCTCTGAGTCCCACCCAGAGCCAGGAGGCAACATCAAGGGAAGGCTTCAGCCTCTATGCCCTGTTGTTGTCCATCCAGAGGAACTGGTTGGTCACTGTGTGAGACAGGATGCTGGACTAGATGGACCAGTGGTCTGATCCAGCAGGGCTCTTTGTATATTCTTAAATCAGTATAGGACAGGTGAAAACAAACAAGAAAGGCTGTATTCCGTGTACATGCATACACTTTAAAACACTGAAATTTCTTTTTTCTCTTTTCCACTTTTTCCCCAGGAAATATGTTTCTAGAGCAGTCACATCTATGGCTGCTGTTTGTCTTTATTGAGCACTTTTACATATTGCCCTATCTGAAAAAATTACGCTCCAAGTGGCTTACAAAAGTTACATTAATCCAAACAAATTAATAAAAATGAAATAAAAGACCACAAAAATCCAAGTACAATCATACTAAAAGGCAACAAGATCAATAAACGTCCAGCATAAAATTTCAATTTAAATCAGTTAGCAGTGTCATCACTAAAACAATCAGATACCATAAAGGTTATTGATACTCTTAAAGTATACATCTAGATTAGTTTCCCGCAATACGTTCTATGTAGGGCTGCTCTTGAAAAGTGTTTGGAAACTTCAAATGGTACAGAAAGCTTGAGCCCAAGTGGGTCGTAGGGACCATATCACTACAATCTTGGCCTATCTACACTGGCTCCCACATTAGTTCCAGGCACAATGCAAGGTGCTTGTGTTGAGCTATATATGATGTGGGAGCAACATACCTGAAGGACTGGCTAGTCCCTTAGGAACTTAACTGACTACTATATAATCATCTTCCAAAGCCCTGTTTCGGATGCCCTTGCCTTCTGAGATTAGGCAGGTAGCAACTCAGGAGACAGCCCTCTTGGTTGTGGCACCAAAACTCTGGAACTCTTCCCAGGGAAACTTGTCCAGCACCTTCTGTTGCCATTTTCTGCCAGCAGTTGAAAACTACTTTTGTTTCATTTGATGTTCCATCAGTGATCCATGCTTCCTGCCCAATGTTTTAATTGTTTTATGTCTTTTTATGCATATTCTGGCTCTTGTTTTAAAAATTTTAATGACATATTTTTGTTAGATTTAATGGTTTTTAAGATGTGAATTTATTATGTATGTTTTCAATTAATTAGACACTTTGGTGGCCCTTATGAGAGAAGAAAGGTGAGGTATACATTTCTAAAATGAAATAAATAAAATCTGATCTTGAGTCTGGCAGAAGAGGAAAGACTTGAGCAATTTTTTGACCAGTTGAGGAGATGGGTCATCTAGCACTAGAGCAGGAGATCCCCTTGTATGAGCACAGAGATCTCCAGTTCCAGTCCTGTGCTCTGTTAAGGATGCTCAGGAGGATTGGTCTCTAGGTTGTATTTCCCCCCCTTTCTTGCATTGTCCAGGGACCTGCCCTTGTACTACCTAGGAACCAAATTACAACCCTTTATTTGGCACATCTAGGGAATAACTCTATACTTACTTACAGGGGTCATTTCGTAGAAAAAGAGCAAGGGGAACTCATTAGCATAACTCATTAGCATATGCCACACCCCCTGACATCAGGGGCCCGGCGGTGGACCTGCAAGGCCGGCGGGAGTGCAAGGAAGCCCCGCCAAGGCCCTCCCTGGCCCCAGGCAGGCAGGGGTGGGGAGAGGCGGGGAGGAAGCAACTTACTCTCCCTCTTCTCCTGCCCCCTCCTGGCTGAATGAGGGCTGGAAGCGGGGCGGCCGGAAGCAGGGGGTGGGGCTTCGTCATGTGCCCCGCCCCCTGCACCTCACCCGGGGGAACTGCGTTCCCCCGCATTCCCCCCCGAAATTACCTCTGCTTACTTATGTCACGGCAGGACCAGGGGGCGTGACACAAGCAAGCAAAAGTTCAGGAACAGTCCGAGGTCAAGCCGGGCAAACCAGGTAGCAAGGTTCAAGCAGGTTTAAATCACAGTCCAAAAGCAGGGTCAGACATACCAAAGTTTCAAGTCCATAAATCACAACAATACCAGAGGAGTCAGAGATGAACGCAGGGTCAACAAAGCCAAAGGTCAAAAGCCGAGGATCAAGCCGAGAAGAATTCCACAAGGTCTGGAGCAGAGATGCAAGGATTCAGGTCCTGAACAAACGACGTTGCCAGCACAAATGACTGCTGGCAACAGACTTGCATATATACAGTGCTAGCTAATCAACTCATTAGCTAGCCAGGAGTGAGGACAGGATCCTGTCAGTAATCAGGGCTAAGAGATCTTCTGGCACGCATGCGTGCATTCTGCCTTCGCTCTCTCAGCTGTTGTCTTCTTACATTCCTGAGCCTGGTTACAGGTGGAGGCGAGTCTGATGATGAATTACTGGGCTGCAGCAGAGACTGATCCCTTGCAGGTGTTCCCTGGGAGGCTCTATCCTCCTCACCACTTAGATAGCTTTCAGCTACAGGATCCAGTCTTTGCCTTTCTGCTGCAGTACTGTCCTCAGGAGCCTGTTCAGGGTCCTCAGGAGCCTGTTCAGGGGCATCAGCAAAGGCAGGCATGACATCAGCAGGGGCAGGCATGACAACTTACTTGGGAGGAAGTTAGGCTTGCTAACTCCAGGTTGGGAAATTCCTGGAAATTTGGAAGGTGGAAACGGGAATTGCCAAGTTTGGGGAGGGAGAGGAACCTCAGCAGGCTATAATGGCATACAGTCTACCCTCCAAAGTAGCCATTTTTTGTTGGAGAACTTAGCTGTATAGTATGAAGATCAGTTGTAATTCTGGGAGATCTTTAGGCCCTACCTGGAGGTTGGCAACCATAGAGTAAGCCCCATTTCACACAGTGGAATTTATTTCTGAGTGCAGGATTGCACTGTAATACTTTTTCACATATGAACCGGAAATATTTCATTCTGTGCTGTTGCATCATCTTCAAAAGCTGACTGCCACACTGGGGTCAGGAAGCAATTTTTCTCAAGGCTTTAGGCTGGAGATCCTGGAGGGTTTTTTTTTATCATCTTCTGAGTGTGGAACAGCAGTCAGTGGGGGTGAGGTATTTGTTAATTTCCTGCATTGTGCAGGGGGTTGGACTAGATGACCGTAGAGGTCCCTTCTAACTCTATGATTCCATGAAATGAAATTTGTTTTCAGGCTGTTCCCCTCCAACTCAAAGATGCCACACATTAAAACAACTGGTAGATATGAAGCACATTGAAATGCAAAGTTAAGTGAATGCTATTGTCCTTGAACCATCAGCCAGTCCCCAGCCAAAAATTCAACCTTGTTTCGATTGGCAGTCAAGAGAATAGCAGGTAGGCAAACAAAGTACAGAACCAAAGAGAACAATGCTCTGTATGTTTTGTGCAAATTCCATTAAAATGCAGGCACATTTGATTTCTGTTTGCTAACCGTAGTATAATACAAATTAGGCTGCAGGCTCTGTGAGTGCTATACCCTGCTTACATGCCAACATTACTTAGTTCCAACATATTAATGAGTCAGTGCAAAGATTTGAACAATCAGCATTTTAGTATTTGCATGCAAGTCTCTCATGCTGAGTAATTATACACTGCCCTGACACTCAAATTAATTAAATCTGATTTTTCTATGACTGCAAACTGGTCATATTTTCTGCCCCTGCCATCCTATGAAGTCATCAGCCTACATTTAATGTGACACTTTCCGTCCCCAGTATTCTTAGCAATGCTAATATGAAACAACTGTAAATGAGGAGCTATTTCACAGAGCAAGCTGATAGTGGTGGTGGTTGTGTGCGTGCGTGTGCGCGCTAATTTGCCACTGCTTTGGATAAAATAGAAAGAAACGGGCAATTGTGTTTGCTTTGTAATTATCTGAAATAACAATGTAAACAAATTACTATACATTGTTCCAATGGATACCCGCCTACATTTGATTACAGATTACAGAAAACTTGCAAGGAAAAAAAAGCCAGCTAAAATGGAATGTTTATTTCATGCTAACGTACAATTAGTTTGACAATTTCAATGTTAATTAGAGCTCTCCCTCTCTCTCTTACACCCCCAAACCTTCTGCTACCAGCAAATAGCGTTTCCTTTTAAAAGGCACACCTCCTACTATTCAGCCACAAAGTGTTTGGGGTGGCAGTAGGGTTGCCAGTCTCCAGGTGGTGGCTGGAGATCTCCTGCTATTACAACTGATCTCCAGGCGACCTGAAGAAAATGGCTGCTTTGCAAGGTGGATTCTATGGCATTATATCCTCCCATCCCCAAACCCCACCCTCCTCAGGCTCCCCCCTCCCCCCAATCTCCAGGTATTTCCCAACCTGGATTTGGAAACCCCGGGTGACAGAGAATAAAAAAAGTTAGATTTCATTCAGATTTCAGGAGTTCTCATAAACTAGACTGGAAATGGATCTTCATGGAGCTCAAATCCATAAGTGCTGCCCACAGGGGCAGTGGGAAGTCCTCCTGCTTTTCCATCTAAGTATTTTTGTCTCTGCTTAAGTTTTGTGGTTCCTGCAGTAGCACTTCTCAACCAGTTCCTTTCTCAAGGGCAGGGTTCACTGAGAAATCAAGAGATCTTTTGTTTCTCAAATATACTTCCAATCTGCACTTATAAAACTATTTTAGAACATGCTGAATGGTGCACTTTCAATCCACTTCCAATACAGTCTGCAATTGGATTTTACTGTGTAAAATGGCAAAATCCACTTGCAAATGATGGCTATAAGTGCATTGAAAGTAGATTCGAAGTGCATTAGCATGCATGAAAGTATAATCAAGGCCCTTGTTACTTGACCACTGTTAAAAATCCCATAAACCTTTTTTCATCTGCTAAAAAAGAAATTATATCATGTGGATTATTGTTTTATTGTATAACACAAGGACTGCAAACTAGCTGCTTCGTGGCCTAACTAAAGTGGGGTGGGGTGGATGCTGACCCACAACAGAGTTAGTCACCAGTAAAATGCAGCAATGGACACTTGTTATAGACCAGTGCTCAGCAGTTCTTCATGACTATTCCAGTTCAATGACTGATTCTTGTAGAAGATAGGAATGTATCAAATTATGATGCTGCATTACAAATCAAGTTTCTTTTATTGGGTGATCCTATAATGTTAACTTAGGTCTTTGAATTACTAGTGGGCATCTTCTTATTGTCCGAATATATATTCTATAATTATAAATAACAGCTCCGGAGCATGATCAAACTCCCCATTAAAAACAGCAACCGTAGTTATACAAACAGGCACCTTGCTGCTGGCTGGGCACAATCAAATGTTTAAATCAATCATTCAGTCAATCAATCAATCAGTCCACCAACCAAAGATCTATCAAATGTGTAGCAACATGTAAAGAGCTACTGGGGGAAGAAACAATTCCTTCTTGCCCCCTGCAGTAATCTTTTAAAGGACCTGAGTTCCTCTATGATTGATTACCTTTGCCTTAGTAATGAGAGTTCTATAAGGAGGGCAAAGTGAGTGTTGCCCTTTAATCTTTGCTTCTTTAGTAAAGCAATGTAGGGATCTCTCTAGAATGCTACTGGTTTGTCTCACATTTGACCTGGTCTCTCAGAAGGAAATTAGCAAGTCTCTTTTGAGTTTACATCAAGGAGTAGCAGAGGAATTTAGTGGGCCTCTTGCCTTGTTTTCCATCATGTGATCACCATCTTCCAAAATCCAGAAAATTGACTTCACTACTCAACTACCTCAAACATCCAGGATTTGTGTTATGAAACAAAACCATGACATACCCTACAGTGTCAACTTGTTCCATGCCCAAGCTGAGAATTTTAATTGGGCAATTCGAGACATGGATCTCAGGAGCAAGTGTATTGCCAAACTGGATGAAAAGCACTTCCTGGAAGGAGGTAAATGTGGATGTTCCACCACCAGTTTTTCTCTTACTTACCCAAACCCTTCTAGTTACAGTCAGACATTCAATACTGGGGTTGTCCTAGTTTCTGTTGGGTTGTAGATGTTAGTCCACCCACTCAGCATCCCAGTCAACAAAACTGTTTATCTGGAAGTACCTGTGAAATGGCATTTTATAGTAAACTATAAATCCATGCAGAGAGCCCAAAGGGGGCAAGGCATTTGGTCTGGGTTTCAAGCTTAAATGCTGATCCTTGGCCCTGGTCACACAGGCAGGAAAATGCACGCGCGCGCGGGGAAGCGTGGCTGTTTGCCCCGGAGCAAAATAACACGCGGCTGTGCGATCAGATGTCCGGTAGAGGTCCCGTCGAGGTCCCGTGGTAAGGGGGGAGGTGCCAATCACAGGACAATCCTGCGGTGCGGCAAAGAAGCGACCTCTCTAGCAAAAGGCTCCATGGGTTTAACCCCTTGTAGGGCTGCAGAGGAATGCAAACTGTGACCTCTGTCCGGTCCCCTCCAGGAGGAGCTTCAGCCGGGCCGCCCTCCCACCACGCCCCCCCTGCACCTCCCCCTCAGCTGCCCGGTGCAGAGAGTTCCTCTCGAGCAGGCTGAGCCAGGAGTGGGGGGGTATGGAAAAGAGGAGGGGGCTGTGTTGTTTGTATTTAAACAAAGTGTGCGCATGCACCTTTGGGTGCTTGTGCACATCCTGTGAAGACTTGGAAAAAAAACCCTTTTAGCGACAGGACATGGGCGGGCGCTGGATGCCACAACCTACCACCGGAAATGCAATCAGGCACCCACCCTTGCCCCGCGGTTTCCGGAAACTAGTACCTCAGAGGTACTAGTTTTTTACCCCGCATCTTCGGCGGGAAGCCTCGGGTTCGCCACAGGAGCTCTATGCTTCCCAGATGTGGTGCTGTGATCGCGCCCAGAAAATCTGCCTATCTTCCATCTCTGTAGCGTAGCTAATGCTCCGTGTGACCACAGCCCTTGTTAACCTTTCGGCATTTGATAAGTTTCACAGCTTGTTTTTATGTACATACTTACAAGACATTTTAAAAAATATATTATTTTGATTATGGCCATGGGCCTCGAAAGGCAGAAATGGCCTAGGTCTCTCTGGACCTTTGAGAGGGGCTTCATACAGATCACCATTCTATATGACATTATGCCACAGTGTGTGATAAAATCTCCCTTACCACTCAGCAAGGGTCATTTCGTAGAAAAAGAGGTGCAGGAGCTCATTAGAATAACTTATTTGCATATGCCACACCCCCTGATATCATCAGAAGTGTGTCAGAAGGCAACACCCACCACTCAGGCTCCACTGGACTGTTTTGGATTGCTAGCTATTGGGGGGGGGGACATGCAGATCTGTCCTCACAGAGGAGGGAGAGCTTGTGCCTGAATAAAACTTGGTCTTAAAGGTGTCACTGGACTGTTTTGGACTGGGGAGCCGGGGGGGGGGCTCTGCAGCTTATCTGGCTGCTTCTTGCTCTGACTGAGGGCTGCTGGGAGCAGGGGGTGGGGCTTGTTGCATGTTCCTGCCCCCTGGGCTCTTTACTGCCGGAGCTTTGCTCCTGTGTGCTCCTGCAGGAAATGACCCCTGGTTACACAGGTGGTCAGGCTAGGGACATATTCCTGTGGGACAACTTTATGGGGTCAACCCCATCTCCTGTGTGGCTGGTGTTGGGCACGCACTGCCAGGCAGATCAAATCCAAGGAAGCAAAACAGACAGAAATCCCCTGTGTATTACTTGAGGAGTACTAATGCACAGTTGCTTTTCTACTTGCTCATATTGGCAGAGGCAAGCCAAAAAAGGGTGACAGCCAGCATAGCGCAGTGGTCAGAATGTTGGGGTAGGAACTGCAGTACCCAGGTTGGAATTCACACTCTGCCACGGTTGGAATCCCTGCCACTGTCCGCCTAACCCAAGTCATGTAAGGATGACAGCCTCCAGGTGGGACCTGGGGATCCCCCAGAATTACAGCTCATCTCTAGACTGTAGAGATCAAGATGCTTTGGATGGTGGACTCTATGGGATTGTACCCCACTGCGGTCCCTGTCCTCCACAGGCTCCATCCCCAAATCTCCAGCAGTTTCCCAACCAGGATCTGGCAACCCTACCCCCATATCTCCCACAGGTGGCTGGTGGGGGGGGGACACCGATTCCAAAATCTCCAAATTAAATTAAATTTAAATCTGCATTTCACAGATTTTATTTGGCACTATTTCCCTCCCAAATCAACACTATCCTCATTATAATAATATAGTTTCTGGTTAAAAAAGAAAACTCAGCTGCTCCTGCAGAAAGATGAGGGAACCAATCCTACCTTACTATGAAGTCATGTTTCACAAACTGTAGGATCAAAGAAGGGAAGAAAGGGCATTATCAATGGACGTCCCCTTTCTGTACCAAGTGCTACTAAATAAAGGCACCTTAGGTGTCTCTGCTGATACAGAGGTATGAAAATACTGTGTAGGAAGCAATCTCTCATATTTAAAACTCCACCTTTGAAACCAGAGAAACACAGAGAAGAAACTGTGATTACATATTAGTAAGAGGACAACCTGCCTAGCCACCAAGCCATTCCATTTCAGTTTAGTTTCAGTTACTAATGACTAAACTGGTGGAGCTTGTTGCAAGAATATAGGTTTGAGATTACAAAGGCCTGAGTCATGGAGAAGAATGATATGTAGAACAAAACACACAAAGAAGAATAACTGGATCCTCCTAATTATTAGCAACCAAAAAAAGGCCATCTTCCTCTTACAGAAACTACTCTGTACACCTGATCTTGAGAATATGAATCCTGAGCCCTACAGCTTCTTAACTTTCAAGCAATAGTTTTCTAATAGCAACTTAGTGACAGTCACAAAGGGCGAGGGACTAGGCCTGTTTAACCTTCTGTCAACCAAGCACTAGAGCAATCTAAATACTCTCCCAATTCATTATATTTCCTAATTTGTGAATAGCTAGGGCATTGCATAACAGTGCAATCATAAAACAGATTTGTACTAGTGTTGCCAGCTGAGCACTGGCAACTGTTGGGAGGCATGGGACAGGGAAATGGAAATTGCTGTCACTTTCAGGGTTGCCAGGTCCTATCTGGCAGCTAGTGGGGGATCCTTGGTCCTTTATGGGATCTCCTGCTGCTCACGCAAAGCGTGCACAATGCAATGATGTCACCTGGAAGTGACATCATCATGTTGCCAAGATGGGGGGTGACGCTCTAGTTTTGGGGCAAAACTCTATGGGTTGTAGCCAATTTTACCATAGAGTTTTGCCCCAAAACTAGAGCATCACCATGCAATGTCAGCAATGTGATGATGTTACTTCCAGGTGACTTCATAAGTCACCTTTTGGGCCAGTTGGGGGTAGGATTTCCCCTTGCCAGACAGCTAGCCAGCAGCAGGGAATCACTCCACAAAAGCAGGGTTCCCTGCCCCCAGCGGGGCCTGGAAACACTCGTCACTTTGATGGTATAACATCACTTCTGGCAAAAACCTGGAAGTAATGTCATAATGTCAGAAATTCCACTGAAATTCTATTGTAGTTTTCATGTTGGAAGTGACATTGCACCATTGGAGCAACAGTGATTTTACTTGCGTTTCCCCCCTTCCATGCTATCAAGTGGCGGTGGGGAATCAGTGGCTTCCAGTATAGCAGGGGACCTGGCAGACCTAATTTACACCCTTCTAAGCCCATTGACTTCAATAGACTTAAAAGGATTGCACTATAAATGTTACACATATGCCATGCCCAACTAGAGCACCAGTATCTGATGGTACCAGTAGCTTCACAACTATGCTGGCGATTAATCTTCCATTTAAAAAAAAAATAAAAAAAAAAATAGGGAAGTGGCATCCTCCCTCAAGACCCAGTTTTCTGAATCTGCCTAGGGAGGGAAGGGAGATGTAAATGCTTATATTTTATCCCCCCATGGTACAAATGGCAACTTGGGTGGATGGCAATTCAGATCAGGAAAAGTGTGCAGGAGGAAACTGGTCCAATGTACCCATATACCATGCTGTTTACCTGATCAGATTAACATGGGACTGTGCAAAGGTGATGACAGAGTATCTGATGAGGATGGTGGATAATGGTAGACTTGTAGAAAATGTGTGTTGTTACTTGCACAACTCTAAATTTTCACTGTGCTTGCTTATTTAAGTTAGATATGGGTGACCCAAGCCGCCAATGTTCTAATAATAGCCAACAATCACAGAGGTTCCCTCAGAAGCACATAACCAAACAGCAGTTATGAAGACAAACTCCAAGTATCAATCAACAAACCAAGGGGTGGCACCAGTGAGGCAATCTGTTCTAACATTACTGTTTGCCCACTGTGCTAAAATCATATGCAGCAGCAGACACCATGGGAGATACAGAATGAACAACAATATGTACATAATTCCACCCACACATCCTGTCCAATATGAATGCCCTAGAGTAATAGGCAAACTTTTACACAGACAAATGTTTATACAAGCAACCTTACTATGTGAAAATGAAAACAAAACAAAACCAAAAAATCAATATAATAGACCCAGCATTTAAAGTGAGTCCAAGTCTCTGGATTTTACCTCCCCTGCCCTTCTAGTAACATGTTTCAGAACAGAGTGCTGTTACAGTAGGCCTGTACAATGGGTAACTCACCAAATTAATCTGCAATTTTTTGACATCTGCCGGGATCCTAATAATTCCCTTGGTTTTGCAGTCTCAGGGAGGGGGTTCATTAAGCACCTGAGCAGCTGCTGTGCCTGCTTGCTAGACTGTCACACTTGGTGCAAGTCTGCAATATCACAATGGATAAACATGGATAAGGAAAACTAAAGCCATTGCTAGTCTTGAATTTGGTCCAAGAATGTGAAATGGATACTGGCTAGGGGTGTTCATCAAGAAATAAAATTCATTATACTTTTGTCTCTGGGGTTACAGATTTTTTCTGTAATTTCTTATGGTTGTGTAGGACATTACAGGCTTGGGATTCAAATCTGTGTGGTTTTTCATGTTCTAGAGCTTCAGGACCATTACTTTCAATGGTGTATCTATTGAAGGGTCTGGGGCAGCTGTTTATAAAGATAATGGCACCAAAATTTGTGTGGCACATAGTCTTCTCTCTAATCTGAAGACCTCCCAAAGTCTTCAGATCAATAGGAAAGGTCAGCAAATTGCTGCCACCATCGCTCAGCAACATTATTATTATTATTGCCAGACTTAATATGTACTAGCACCTTGATATCTGGACTGTTTTAGAAGGTTTTAGGATTGTTTTAACTATTATTTATTTTAATTTTTCTGTAAGCCACCCTGAGCCTGCTTCAGCAGGGAAGGTGGGGTATAAATTTGATAAATAAATAAGTTTCAAGGGATTCCAAGTTCAAGGGATTCAGTTTTACAAACCCCTGAAGTACATACCTCTTGGCACAGGCTCAGTTCACTCAACTGATTCCTAGGGTGGGGATAGTGCTAGCTAACGATGGGCATGAACAGGGAAAATGGCAGTTTGTGGTGGTTCATGGTTTGTTGGGTTCCATGAACTTTCATGAACTTTTCATTTGCCGAACCGGTTCATGGTTCATGCAGTTTGTGAGTTTAGGAGGCAGTAGAATGGCCCACTCGTGAGTTAGAGATGCCAAACTTGCAGGAATCTTCAGCAGACTCTCTTCCACCTGCCATCCAGATTTGGTGGATTGGATTTGGGATGTACGAGTTATAGCCCCCCAAACAAGTGCCCCCAGGTTCAGGAATGTGGAGGCAGCAACTAGTCAACATCAACAGCACATTTTACTGGGATGCCCCTCTGACCTCCAAATCTGGTGAGGAGAATTGGTTGCAAGGGAAATAACAGTAGTGCCCCTCCAAAGTGCATTCCCTCGGGAAAGTGTTCTTCAGAAATTCACAGGAGGTGCTTTCCCTATTGCCGGTCAACTGCCCACCTATCCGCCTCCCCCTGGGGACCAGGGGTAACCTTCCCATCCCCCTCTCATCATGAAGATGGTGATCAAACCTTCTCCTCATGCCAGGGAGGTGGCCTGCCACCTTACTTCCCCTGGTGGTGGCCAACCCCATTATTATTTTCACCTCACCCATGGCCCCCACCATTCCAGAGCAGTGGCCTCTTTTCCCATGGCCTGACAGACACCACCCCCCAGGCCAGAGGCAGGTGTGCAACTCAGTGCCCTGAGACCACCCCCCCTTTACTTTCACCTCAACCCCTGCCCCACCATTCCCAAAGTGGGTGTGGGGCTCCTTGAGCACGTAACCGGTCTGGTAGCAACAATGGTCAGCAGCCAGGTGATGGCTGGTCTCCAACAATGTGTGCATCTACAAGGTGGTGTGTCCAAAGTCTGCTGTGAAGTGCACATTCTGCCCTTGGCTGGGAGTATGGGGGGAATATAGGCATTCAAGGACCTGGATGGATCAATGGCAAGGACCAAAAATGCCCCCAAGGAGTAGGGGTTAGATCTCTGTGCTTGGTGGTAGCAGGAAGGCGCTGGTGGACTAGAGGCCAGGACTACCCCAAGAGGGGGATGTGGTTCAAGTCCTCTGTTTGAGGAGCCCTGCACCTGATGTCTGAGTCCCTGTGCCAGGTTGTGGTGGGAAGACACGGGGTGGAGGGTCGGTCAGAGTATCCCAAGAGATGGAGTGTGCTGCATTGGCCCTCAAGACTGAGATGGAAGCCCACAGCCAAAAGCAGTATCTCATAAAAAGTGTGGGCAGCCAAAAGCAGCAATCCATCTTCCCAATGGGGTGGTTGACAGAGGCGAAACCCCAGCAAGAGGTGGTGTTGTTTTTAAAGGAAAAAAAGAGCTCCTCCCCCCTGCCCGTGCAGTGGCTGAGAGAGGCTAGTAGAGGCTCAGGTCCCTCCTGAGCAAGAGGTGTTTTTTAGTAAATAAGAGTAAAGGAAACCACAGCAAGAGGTGTTGTTTTTCTGTTAAATAAATAAGTAAAGAAAAGAAAATCCAAAGAGCTTGCCACCCCATATGGCACTGGCAGAGAGAGGCTAGTAAGTGTGTGGCTTAGGTCCCTGAAACCACAGCAAGGAATACTTTCCCAACTGGGAGAGGTGTTTAAAAAATTGTCTCACTGTGTCAGGGGGGAAAAAAGGAGCCCCTCAAAGCCTCCCCTTGAATCAGCCAGCAGCAAGCAGTTCTTCTCCTAACTCTCTCTCGCTGGACTCCTCTCTTTTCCTGCTGCAAAGTGAAAACAGCTGAGTCAGGGTGTTGGTATATGTACAGTTTGCTCCCCTAGAGTAGAATGGGAGCTCCGTGGTTGGCTGTCAGAGCTGCTAATTAAGCTATGGACAACTACTATGGGTGTTTCTAGGGCTCTCCCCAAGCCCACGCCCAGCATTGCCTAGGAATTGATTTAATCGGCACCAGGCTGACTGGCCAATGAACTGTTCTAATGATCCACCCACGCCTCCATGGAAAAATGGTGGTTCATTGTTGGTTCAGGAACAGTGCAACCAAACAAACTGGGTCAAAGCAAACCACGAACAGGCCCAGTTTGAGTAAAAATGCAGTTAATTTTGTGGTTCATGCCCGTCCTTAGTGATGGTCACAAACATTAAAAAACAAAACAAACAAACAAACAAAAAACCCCACCCCTGTCTTCATTCATTTCACTGCCCTACTTTTACATTGGCTAACTAACGATGTTTTGCTTTTACTTTTTTGCTGAAAATTCAACATTTGTCATGCTTTCTTGTTGTGTTTTGTTTTTGTGTGTGTGTCACAAAGGGCAGAATGAGATCCGCAGCTTTTCCATTATTCCCTATGGGGGATTTGGGGGTGGACTGGCTGTTTTTCAAACAAATGACGCCAAAATAGCAGGGGAATGAGGTCTGCCTGTCTCTTCAGGAACACCCAAGTTTCAAGCAAATTAGACCAAGGACTGAAATGGGTTTCAGTATACCAACAACCACAGATTTCTATTACGGTTCCTGGAAATCATTGTACCAGTCTGAACCAGTGAGTTCTGTGTATATCTTTGGCTTGGGAATTTTCTTCTACACACCCCTAATACTGGTTAGAGAAGCATGCTGGTTTACCACACAAGAGGCTATATTTCGGAAGTGGATGAGCTGTAAATTATCTGTTAAAGTCTCTAGGATTTGCAGAAAAAGGAGTGTTATATAAACCTCATTATTAGTCCTGTTAAGATGCAAATTGGCAGTCACTAGCTGATGAACTAAACTCTTGCAGTCTTCAGAGTTGTCCTATCTGGTTAGAGAAATGAGCAAAGAAAGGAGGAAAGCATCTAGACCTCTAATTAACCTGCTAATTCTTGTTTCATATAGAGGCCGTGCAGTTTTCTAGATATTATTTAAGGATATATGTGTTGATAGAGACAAATTGGGTTGGCTTCTTAAACAGCTTATTAAAAAAGGTGTTTAGAACACAATTTCTGTGTGCTTACACTAATGAATGAGATTTTTAACTGAACTCCCAGAAGAACTACTAAAAAACCTTTAACAACAAAACCCCCTCCATTCAGATGAAGCAGCAGTTCTGCACTGAGGAAAGCTGAATCATATGTTTCTTTCAGAAAGCCCTGGGTGTAAGAAATAAAGGTATGCAAAAATGTATCTCTTTGTCATGACAACACCAAATCCATAACAGTACTATATCCCAATGGCTTGAATCAGACGGACTGATGAGTGTTTGCTGGTGATCTCCAAGTAGTTCATTAGTCTCATGCTCAGCTTGTTGTGTTCCAGTTAGTAAGTGTGCATTCATAGAGGATTTCAAATTAATTATTACAGACTTTTCTGTGTCAATAATTCCAGAATGGTTGCCAATTGGAATTGGGAAGATTAAATGCAGATATAATTAAACACAAGGTATCCATGGTTAATTAACATGGCCCTGCAAAAATAACACACTTTGTTACATTGTGTGCTATTATAAAGGAGCTGTATAGAATTTTTGTATAGTATATGTGCTGCTGAAGTGAACACGTATAGAATTTAGCACATTAGGTACATTGTACATGATAATTTTTAATATGGCAATCTTGACATTAAAATTCTTTTGCCATGTGGAACACAGCTTCTGCCATGTGGAACAAAAGGGGAACATTTGTATGACATTGTGCTCATTCCAATCAGAATTCATTTAATTCCTTGGGGGGGGGGTAATGATTTCAAGTTATGTGTGAGTGTTTCTTTAAATGGTTGGTAAGTGTCAGTAGAACAAAGGGGTGAAAGAGGGAGATGAGCAGGGCTCCCAAGTACTTACCTTGATTTGGCGGGGGATATGTAGTTCTTCACGGGACCATTCCCATGGGGAAAACACAGACGCTGCACTATTCCGTCGCCGAGATGTGACATAGGCGCGTAGCTGGGCGATGCTGTAGCAATGGGGCTGGAAACTCAATGGTACCATCAAGTTTCCAACTCCATTACCAGAGTGTCGGCCAGGTACATGCCTACGTCATGTCTAGGCAACGGAATAGTGCAGCTCCTGTGTTACAAGCAAGAATCTTCCAGCGGGGAAGCATGTGTCCCCCGCTGGTTCATAGGTAGATACTTGGCAACCCTAGAGATGAGTGAGTGAGGTGATTGGTTTGTGACCAAGTGTGTGGGCGGAGCTAGGAAGTGTGTGTGTGGAGAGAGAGAGAGAGAAGGAAGGGTGTTCTGTTTGAAGTTTGAAGTTAGCAGCTGTCAGTTGTGATCAATGTACACACAGACTTCTAACTAAAATCATATAGAAGTGCTCATTTAATTCCGGGGGGGGGGACCATTTTTTTTTCTCCAGGCCAAAGGAGAATATGCAGAGTGGCTGCAGGGGAGTGGCTGTGTAGACACTCCCTCTGCCCCTACTCCAGGGAGAGTGGTAGAGCTAAGCTCTGCTTTCAAAACGGTGCATGGAAGCAGGCAGAGGTATATATGAGGGACATTAGACTGAGAGAGTAACTGGCCCATGTTTATCCAGTGAGTTTCATAGCAGAGAATGGACTTAAACCAGGGTCTTTCTGGTCCTAACCAATACTCTAAACCACCACACTCACTCCTCAGATCCATGCTGATGTCCCCTTGCCATTATAATTTAGCATTATAGAGAGCTTGTGCTGACTGTTTCCTGTGCAATTAATTATATGATCTACAGTTGCACTTCCTAAGTGATCTCACCGCTGTATTTTAAAGATTCTTAAGAAAGAGAGGGACACAATGTTCTCCTCCGCCGCTATGATGATTAAATTTCCTGAGTGTCAAGTATCTTACCTGTCGTTGCACTAAAGTTGACCCAGACACCAGATAAGACAAGGGAGGGCACTCAGACCAGCATTTAATCCTCTGTGGAAGTATTAAATCTCTGGGTGGCACTGTGTATGCTCAGTGAGAACAAAGGAAAGCCACAGCAAGTGAGACTGGTTGCAGGATTCTGCTTCAGATTTGGTTTTTTAAAAGCACAGGTTTCTAGCCCATTTGACTGTGAAAATGTGTCTGAGAGCTTGTGTGGATAGGTTAGGGTTGGCGGCCCCCAGGTCAGGGCAAGGGTTCCCCCCTCCTGGGGCTCAAATCCACCCTGGCCAGCTAGTCACTGGGGAATCCCCACCCCCCAAGTCCCCCCCAAGCCACAGCCACCCCTCTCCCTCCCTGCTAAAAGATTCAAAGACCTTCAGCTGATCAGTGGGGAGCACGTGGACAAGCGGGGTGGCATCAGGTGGGTCTGAATCCCAAATGGTGAATCGCCAATGGGAAGGGAGCCCAATGTGTGCCGCAGACCCCCCCCAGCAAAGAAACCTTTTAAAGCAGAGCTGTGGCCAATGACAGCCCCTCTCCCACCCTACTAAAAGATTTAAAGGGCCCTCCAACTGGTCAGTGGGCCATGTGCTCCCCGCCAACCAGCCGAAGCCCTTAAAATCTTTTAGCAGGGAGGGAGAGAGAGGGATGGCTGTGGCTTGGGAGCGGGGCTTGGGGGCATCCCCACCCACCCCCAGAAGACCCCCCATTTCCCCCTGTCAGATGGGGATCTGGCAACCCTAGGATAGGTAATGCCCAGAGAAATCTGAGAAATTGCTGAATGATATTTCCAAGTGGGGAGTGAATCGTTCTATGGTATGTCTTTCTCCTCCCAGGCTAAATATGCAAAACAGTAAACATTGCAGTTTCACTTGAAATATCACAGAAAGCACAAGAAACTTTAGATTAAGAACAGAAGAACATAAGAGAAGCCAATGTTGGATCAGGCCAATGGCCCATCCAGTCTAACACTCCGTCACACAGTGTTTCATCATGTTGCAGAATTTGGGTTAATAAGTGAAAATTACTTCTGTTGGAATTTCTTTTAAGCAAGCACAGTCCTCATTGTGCATTGGGCGAGGTGACAAGTTATAAAGTACATTTTCAGGCTCACTCTGCTACCAACCAAGCATCCTTTTGGGTTGACAGAAATATCATG
This sequence comes from Gekko japonicus, assembly GCF_001447785.1. Classification (NCBI taxonomy): domain Eukaryota; kingdom Metazoa; phylum Chordata; class Lepidosauria; order Squamata; family Gekkonidae; genus Gekko; species Gekko japonicus. Next base: position 1,144,795 of record NW_015161949.1, on the reverse strand, counting down.
AGTGACACATCCCAGGAGTGACACATCCCACCAGTGAATATCTGGAACAACTATAAAAGATGTGCTCCTCCTTAGAAATGTCTGAGAACCATTGTGTACATATGCACACAAACACACACACACAAAGGCAATTGAGGAGACAGAGTTCTTGGCCTGACTCAGCTCAGACAGCAGACAGGGAATCATATTTTGAATACGGCTTCTGAGGAAAACCCTCTAAAATCCTTTCTCTGGTTTGAGAAGTGGCACGGTCTACTGTCCTCATTCTCTGACCGGTTTTCTTCAGTGCATAGCAAGCATCTGAGTCACCTGTTGCCCCCAAAGTTTCCCCTTTTTTCCTTGCCACAGGAAGCATCCAATCCTATGTATAGTCTGAATCAAAATTCAAAGCTGAGAGTAATTTGGCATCACTTCTTTTGCGGCCAAACAGATGTAGTACAAAACATCCCTTCCGCTCATTCATTAGCTTCTTCTTCACTATATTTAGAAGTCATTGCTCATTTCCTGAACATTTTCCATAGCATTGCTTTTGTTCGATAGGCGAATAACAGTAGGCCCAACATGTTTCAAACCATTGGGTTAGGCCATTAAAAGTAACAAAGACCATATGATTAATGAAATGAATAGTTTCTTTTTACAAAAGTAAAAAGAAAACCATTCACATAGCAGGAAAATAAACAAGTACTTCTCTATAGCTCCACCTGCTTTGCTGATGTGATGGTGCCATGCCTGTCACTGGAGAAACAATTCCTGCTCTTCAAGATGAAACTAAAATAGAGCTCCACCTGCAAGATCCTAATAAAGTCTTCTGCAGCTGCATTGGGGAAACAAGCTCCACAGATTGCTTTTGAGAAAGCGGTGTGCATGTTCAAGCATATCAAGCCATTTTTAAAGCACAAGTTGCCCGCAAAACACATTATTAATGATAAATAGAATTATTATCACTTTAATCACACTGATGAGTAATCTCAGAAACAGATTTTCTTAAATAGAATTTGGTACCCACATCTCTCTCTCTGTATTTAACCACTTTTCCCCAGATGGAGGTGGCAATCATAACTAACACTAAACAATGTAACCCACTACTTTATTCATTTACCACCCTTTTGGTGGCACTCCTCTCTGGAGTAACTCCCCCCCCCCAATTTTATCTTTAAAATGCTACTCTCATATTAGCAAATTAACCTTTATGACACCCCTGTGCTGAATGTAAGATGCTTTTCTGTTGAGAAAGTCTCCCCTAGCATTAGATGAAAAGATTATCTTAAGCCCAGTTCTAATTTAGCTACATTGGACAGATTCCCATTCTTTAAAGAATGTTTTCAGGTATGTATAATTTGTCACCTATTAAATCTAACACATGTCACCAGCCATGTCCGGTCATCCACCCCAGGGAGGGGAGTGACCTTTGTTTTTGTGGTTTTCCCAGGAATTATACAGCGTTTTGTTGAGCACTTGGCATGATTGGTAGTCTGCTCTCCATTTGGTGGCTTAAGAGTTATTGCAGAACTAGGAAATAAATATGATGGGCTCTAGAAAGAAGCTCTGGGTGGGTGCCCTGGTCTTGGGCACTCAGCATCAATTTGCTGTGGTGACCTCAGCAGGGTATAATGACACAGAATCCACTGTTTTCTCCATGGAAACTGATTTTTTGCCCTCTGGAGAGCAGTTGTAATTTTGAGTGATCTCTAGCCCTCACCTGGAGATTGGCAACAATGGTTTCCCAGGAGGAAATGGCTAGTTTGGAGGGTGGAGTCAATGGCATTGTACCTGTCTGAGATCCCACCCCTCCTCAAATCCTACCCTCTCCAGGCTCCACCCCTCAAATCTCCAGGCATTTCCCAGCCTGGAGGTGGCAACCCTATCTCCTTCCAAGCCAGCCATCAACCTACCTCTATCTGCCCCTCTGACTTCAACTTTCCATTATTTCCGTGCTCCCTGCAGCCTTTACCTAGGAAGAGTACTCTCTTTCTCCACCATGGGGACCAAAGCAGCTCATATCATTTTCCTCTCCCCCTTTTGATCTGCACAACAACCATGTTAGGTAGGTTAGGCTGAAAGTCTGAGTGGTCCAAAATCACCCACTCATCTTCCACAGCAAGAACCTGGGTCAGGCAGACCTAGCTCTGAAGTGCTAACTGCTGCACCACACTGGCTGTGGTACCGCCTGGTATCACAACTGAATTCCAGACAACAGAGCTCTTTAGATGATGGACTCTGTGGCATTCAGTTCAGCTGAGGCCTCTCCCCTACTCAAACTTTGACTTCTGTAGACTCCACCACAAAATCTCCATGAATGTCCCAACCTGAAGCTGGCAACCCTAGTCAGGACCGGCCCCAATGAGTTCCCCACAAAGGCCAAAGTAGGTCTGGGAAGGGCCTCCTCACCCCACCTTTTAACTGACAGAACCAAGCTTGGTTGCCTAGAAACAACCACTGAGGGTGAAGTGAGCCACACAGCAGGAGGAGAAAAGAATGGTTTGACAGCTGGTGCCCACCTCAGTAGCCAGCCAGCCACAGAACAGCCAAGCAGGATAAGTGTCTTTGTCAGGAAAGACAGCCATTTTGACAGTTTATTCAGACAGGGAACAGTGGCAAGGCTGGCAGTGGGCGAGAGAGAGGAGCAGACCCAGAACCCAGTCAATGGCATGCAAGTACTCTTGAGTGGCGGTTGATGGGAGAGCTGGAAAGTGCCAATATGTTAGGGCTTTTATATATATATCAGATGTTGTAGGTTGTGGGTTTTTTTTGAAAAGTCAAAAAGTACTAGGTGGAGAAAATGAAATTTGCAAGTGTATACTATATCAATGGACATACAAAATGCTACAGTGATAAATAACATATTGATTTATAATACAACTATATTGGCTTCAATACCATTTCAATCAAACCTACTTTAGAACACAGCAATGAGACATGAAATCAACAACTAGAATTCATCTGAAGAAAAATTCTAGATCATAATGATGCATATTGACTGCATCTAATAAAGCCTACCAAACTGTAGAGGAATATGCATGAAAAATCTTATACTCTAATACAAAATACAAGTGAGTTACAGTGTGATACTTATTTATTTCTCAGTGGAAAAAAAGTTATATTGAAACCAGATGGTAGTTATATGTATAACTGCCTCTATAGATAGGGATAAGTGGGTTCTAGATCAAATCAAGCCTGAACTCTCCCTAGAAGCTAAAATGACTAAACTGAGGCTACTGCACTTTGGTCACCTTATAAGAAGGCAAGAGTCACTGGAAAAGACAATAATGGAAAAGTTGAAGGCAGCAGGAAAAGAGGAAGACCCATCATGAGATGGATTGAACCTATAAAGGAAGCCGTGGCCCTCAGTTTGCATGACTTGAGCAAGGCTAAGGTTGTCAGATCGCCCCCCAGTGGAGGAGAGGGTCCACCACCGCCAGGCCATGCCCCCCAGCCACCGTTCACCTGGCTGGCAGTGGGACTTACTAGGACAAAGAGGAAAGCCAGGCCACATTGCTGGCATCGCCAGTAACATCTGGGTGATGCTCTGGTATTTTGGCAAAAACTCTATGGTAGAAGCTGTTTTTATCATAGAGTTTTTGCCTAAATACCAGAGCATTGCAGCGACATCACAGTGGGATGATGTCACTTCCTTTGTGACACTGGTGATGTGGCCTGGCCCTTCCTCTTTCTCCTGGTAAGTCTCCCCCATTCCCTGCTGGTTGCCAGGAGGGACCAGGCAGCCAAGTCCAGAAATCAACCCAGCCACTATTTCTCAGCAGTGTGGTGAGCTCTGCTGCCTCGGCTGCCAGCTGCAGGGAGAAGCCTACAGAGGGACAATGCCAGAATGGCACATCCGCAGCTAGGTTATTCTCTTTCCTTCTCTCACTTCTTACTCCTGTTGCTGGGGGTGGGGGGAATGACAAAATAATAACCCTGGATTTGGGGGATCTGTGGGGAAAAAAGACCTGGGAAAAATTCTGAACTGGTAACAACACTCACAGGATAACAGAATAACAAAAACAGTGTCCTATTCAAAGTCCAGATCCAAAATTATTTTGAAAATTTTTGAAGTGCACATACTCCTAGACTGAAAAGGTCTTCAGCTGGGATCCCTCCTATATGGGAAAATTTGGGTGATGAGTGCATAGAAACTGCTTACCACATGTTGACCACTGTTCAGCAGATTATATCTCATGTCAAGCCATTGTTCTGCAGACTGCGTTGCATCAGATACTACTAGGGTTGCCAGGCCTCACCTTTTATCCAGTGGGGGCTCCTGGCTCCTCTCCTGGAGTCTCCTGGAGTCACTGGTAGTGATGGCTGGCAGAGGATTGGGGGCCCTCAAATTGGGGAATTTCCTGGCCCCACTGGGGGGATGGCAACCCTAGATACTGCCCACATTGCCTCTGATTATTTCCAAAAGGCTTAAATGGAAAGTCTCAGAAAACAATAACTTCTTCTGTTGCAGAAAGCAACCAAATAAAATAACAATACAAACTACTTTGATATTGTCTCTGCTCAGTAATGTGAGAGCATTAGCATCATGAGTACCTTTGAATGCACAATAGCACCTGTATAAATCAATGTTTATTTCATTTGGTAAATACCAATGCATTACACATGCTTTGCTTTGACTCATTGTTGCCATTACTATTATTGTTTTCTATCACCATCACTGTATATGGTGCTCTATAGAGTAATATAAACCAAAGTTGCCTGCCATGTGGAATTAGAATAGAACAAGGGGCGGGACCCGCGATACTCGTGGGAGGGGGGGAGGGAGGTCCACACCTATGAGGAAGAGGCTCCCCCCCCCGCCCCGAAGCGAGGGCCGGACTCGCCAGTCTTCCCCCCCCTGTGGCTCGGAAGCGAGGGCCGGCGGCAGCCCGGGCCTCGCTGGTCTCCCCCCCTGAAGCGAGGCCTGAGTGGCTGCAGCCACCGGGCCTTGCTGGTCTCCCCCCTGAAGCAGCAGCGGCGGCGAGACCCGGTGCAGAGCATTCCCTGTGCATGCTCAGGGGATGCTCTGTCACTTTGGGGGGATTTAAGTATCCCCCCAATATTTTTTTACAGGTTTCAGATTTTTGTGCACACCTGGGGACTGCCCCAAGTGTGCACAAACATCTCCCTCCCCCCCAGGTGCCCCCGAAATAAGTATCCGCATGCAGGGGGTGACTTCGGTATTAGATATATAGATTTTCAACATTGGGGGTGAGCAGCAAAATGTGTGATGGCACAAGTCAAGATTAATACATTTATTGTGGTTTAAATAAGTTGCTTCTCTATTTGGCTGGTGCCTTGGAATTTTACAAGGAGAAAGCCTAAGATTGCATACTGGGCAGCGTGTAAATAAATACCTAGTAATCAAAATCTACATACAGGTAACTAACATTGCTGAATGGTATTAAATATTAATAGTAAAAAATGTAATTTTATCATAATTTCCTTTACAACTCCAGAAGAGAAAATGGCTAGAGATTTATTGTTGTTGGTTTTTAAATAACATAGTCATTTTTGCTCAGAGCAGGACCCTTTTTATCTTCACAACAACCCTGTGAAGTAGTTTAGGCTGGGACAGATTGACTGTCCCACAATCACCTAGTAAGCTTCATGACAGAGTGGTGGCTTGAACCCTGGTCTCCTTGGTTCCAGTGCAACACCTTAACCAATATGTACTGGCTCTCAGGGGCCACTTGGCCACACCCACAGTTCACCCCTCACAATGTGACTATAGTCTTGTTCCACATTAAAGTTCTTAGACTTTAACATGCCATTAGACTTTTTCTGGGACAGATTAACAATACTATAATAATGGAGTGACAGAAAAAGAGAAAAGGAAGTGGAAAAAATGAAAAAGGATTATGGCTAAGGCAGTTTTATATACAGAAGTGTTTCAGATGTGGATGAGGACTAATGGCTTAAGGAACAGGTGGGTCTCATGAAGAAGAATGCTGAAGTAAAATCAAAGTGAATTTGGTTTCAGGTCATCTTCATTTGTCTACGTGGATTTTTGAAATTTAGTTTAAAAATTTCAGTGCAAACTTGAACAGAATGGCTCTGAGACAGTTAAGTTTGCTAGAATGCACCAAAAACTACAGAAATGTGTTTAGGTCAGGCACTGGACAGCTGGTTGTACTCAAAATTAAATAAATGAGAAAATGTGCTCTCAAAATTAAGTCTGTGATTTGCAGTCTCATTAATTATCAGCCTGGCCTAGCTGTAAAGCAGTGTAATTGGTATAATTTTGTTGGTTGTTGTTAAAAGGGACTCAAGTTTGACCTCCTGGTTAATGCCATAATTTATTTCCCATTTTAGGATATTATAGCATGTCAGTAATTTAATCAAAGAGAACTACCAACCAGCATCACTTGAACAAACAGTTTGTTTACGTGTGCTGCCCAATTGCTGTTGTCAACAAAGAACTATAAAAGGGAGCTTAACTTCAATTTTTAGGCAGTGGCTGCCTCTTTGTACACTGTAAGCCATTAAAGAGTTGACTGCCCTCTGAGATGGAGCATTTCTAGTGCACAATATCACAAAGGATTCAGCACAACAGCAGTGTGGGAGGGGACCCACTTAGATAGGTTTCACTCACTGTAGTAGCTCAGGGGGAAAGTGCATCCAGCCAGCTGCACTAGTTCAGTTCGTGGTATGACTTTAGACTATTTTCTCTCTAAGTCGCTACTAATCCCCTGGGTTTACATGTTTTTTGGGCTGCATCAGAGAAAAGCAGTGTGAAATTGCCTGAAAGCCTCCTTATAACTAAGACTTATGATAGAGACCAGCTTGGTTGATGAAAAGACCAAATGAAAATGCCCCTGAGGATCCCCAAAAAACTATTTTACAAGTCTCTTGCTGTGATTTTTGGTCTCTATCTAATGACTGATGACTTAAAGAAATAAAGGAAGAGAGAGACAGGGAAGCAGAGGAGGGTGGCAGAAAGGGCCCTTTCTAACTAGGTTAAAGTCTCAGTGGCTGCTTTGGATGAACTGAAAATGATCTATCCAAAAGAAAATACCTTTAGTTTTAGTGTAAATCTTTTTGGCCACCTTTTTACTAACACAATGCTTTCCCCTTCAAAGCCCTGCTTTATTTTATGGGACTTTTAAAACCAGTGAGACTCACTCAGAGGTGGTATAAGCAGGTTGCTTCTCTGATGAAATCACTCTCAGCCCCCTTCATTTATGGCATGTCTGGAATTAGGCCAGTAACCCCACATTCAATGAGTCATTAATAGATGGGTAAGCCATATGGCCCTAGCCTTGTGCTGGTATGACATTATTTGCATCAGACTGAACTCACTGAGGGTGAAAATCAGGGTTACAAGTCCCCATGCAATATTTAAGCTTCCTTTAAAACCCTTGACGTGAGGCTTAAAGAGGATTTAACTTGTGCCTAGGGCCTTGTGCTTGTCTGCTATAGGGAATACTTTTTTGTTGTTGCACTGAGGGAGTTTCTGGGACTGCCAAGGAATTACATTTCCTACAAGGAAGGAAATTACTCAGCTCTGGAGATGAGCAATTTGTTCAGCCCAAATAACCTGTTGGAAATACACCCCAGCAGCCACAGCCAATGTACCATAGACTTTGTAGAGAGTTAGGATGGGAAGACTCCTCAGCGATGAACAACCCTGCAATTCTTGGGCAACGTCACTATCTTTTAACCTAACCACCCACTGGGTACATGAAAAAAATGGGCAGGTCACATCTGGAGGTATTCCAGAGTGGTGACAAGAAAAGTCTCAGCTGCTGAATCATGCTGGGGCATTACTGCTATTAAAGGCACAGGAGGTCCTTCTCAAGGCAAGATATCACCAGCTCTAACCTGCAGTTGCTCTAGTAAGCTCTAGGCTCCAGTGTTTTTCCCAGATGTGATGACATCATGCTCACCATGCTGGTGAGCCCTCCCCACCCAGGCTCTGCTGCTTGGAGCAGCAGTGGGCAATGGGACCTTAGGGCATGGATCCCCCCCCCCAGGGACTTGGCAACCCTAATTATTTGCCAGGACTAATGCAGTAGATCTAAATGGTCACGTGGGTTCCCCTGTGCTTCCCTCAGCACATGTGCTTCCCTCAGTACTCCTTGTATTTCTTTCCTGCTTCTTCAACAAAATATGGGGACCATTTGAACAGAGGAGTATTATTTTTGGTCAAACATTCAAAATAGTTTGCTTATATTGCTGTCTTTTTCCTGGCAGATACTTTTAACAACTGCATGGAATGTAGATATTTCCTGGCATGGAGATACAAATGTTTTCCTTGTAGACATTCTGCTTCTCATAACAAGACATAAAAGCTCTGTCAGGGGAAAAAAAGCAGGAACTCTAGTAGCTCTTCCTGCCAGGCTGGTCAGATGCCCCTTTATCAGAGGACAACCCCCTTGTTGGAGACTGATGAGGTTTCTTCTACCACTTTCACTCTTGTTTTTGAAGGCTCTTGTCCTGTTTTTTGGTCACCACCCTTCTAGAATTGATTTTAAAAATCTAAAGTTCATTTGGGCCATAGTCTCTGTGACATTTCTCACAGGCCCTATATCAGAACCTTTTTCTCATACACGCAGGCCCTGAGGCCAGGGTGGGATAGTGGTCAGAGTGGGGTTGCCAGGTCAGTTTTCATCCCCAGTAGGGGACTTTGGGGGGCATTCCCTGAGGGAGCAGGGCATCGCCAATGCAATGACATCACATTGGGGATGTCCCCGTCCCGAGCCCTGCCCCCAGGAACGATCACTGCAGCCACCCCTCCCTTCCCTCTTGTGAGATTTAAAGGGCCCGCTGATCAGGTGGAGGGCCCTTTAATTCTTGCAAGAGAGGAGGGAGAGGGGAGGCCGCTGCACCTGAACTCCAAGTGGCAATGCTGCTGGGAGATCAGGTGAGTGGGGCTGTTCCCTGCTGGGCAGAAGGACTTAAAGGGATCCTTTAAGTCCTTTTGCCCAGTGAGTCCCCAGGAGCCTGATCTCCAAGCGGCATTGCCATTTGGAGATCAGCTGAGTGGGGCCGGTCCCCTCTGGGCAGAAGGACTTTTTAAAGGGACCCTTTAAGTCCTTCTGCCCAGCAGCCCCTGGCCAGCTGGCCTGCAGCTGCCCCTCTCCCTCCCCTCCCCTCTGCAAGATTTAAAGGGCTCTCCACCTGACTGGTGGGTCACGGATCAGCTGGAGGGCCCTTTAAATCTCTCAGGAGAGAAGGGAGAGCAGTGGCCATGGGTGGTCAGGCTTGGGGGTGGGGCTTGGGGGCAGGTCTGAGAGGGTTGAAGCCCCAAATATCGGGGAACCCCTGCCTGGATCGGGGGGTCTGACAAGCCTAGGTTAGAGTGTTAGACGAACACACATCTCTTTAGTCTCAGGGACAGAGTCTGGTGCTATGGCACCCTCCAGTATTCCCTTTTTTTCCTAGCAGGGCCTTGAAAGAGCCTCAGTTACCAGGAGGAGGGGGGTTTATTCACACCCTGCTCCCTCTCTTCTGACAGTCATAGTGTGCTCCTCTGTAGTCTGATGAGTGGCCTGGTTCTTCCTCACTGGCTCCTCCCTGGTTGACCTCTAAAAGGCTTTCCTGGGTAAGGGATGTCCTCAGGCTCTCCCTCTCTCCTTATCCCATGGAGATAGACAGACCACCTGCCAGGGGCCAGGATAATGGAGCTTCCAATGGGGTGTCTACTCCTCTCACCCTGTCCTCCTACCGATTCCAAAAGGGTCCTGCTTCTGGCCTGTTTAACCCTAAGGAAGCTGGGACAACCGTCTTCTCCTTCTTCTCCCCTCCTGGAAGCAGGCCTGGGACCAGGCCGTCAGCAGCGAGACAGCCTGCTGTTGGGCCGGG
>NW_015161949.1:1078854-1134967 GCF_001447785.1 Gekko japonicus | reverse complement strand
TTACAAGGGGTCAGGGCCTGCTTTGCCTACCTGGGCCATCTTCTGGGGATCCAGATTAAGCAACATCCCTGCTGTTTCTTGCAGCTGGTCTCTGGGCTGTGTGGCTTCTGGTGGGTTGGGAAGCTGCTATAGCAGGCTCACCTTTACTGCTGCTGCTGACATCACTGCCATGTCTTGCAGCTTCCATGTTGGGGTTGCCAGGTCCTACCCGGCTGCCATTGGGGGCTCCAGCCCGGGTATCTGGATCTTCTGACTGCAATGACATCACCCTGAAGCAATGTCATTGTGCCAGGCATGGCATGCAGGGGACACTCTAGCATTTGGCCAAAAACTCTATGGTTGCCATAGAGTTTTTAGACAAATGCTAGAGTGTTCCCTGCGTGATGCACCTGGCATGATGATGTCAGTTCCTGGTGATGTCGTCATGCCAGGCATGTCGGGCATGATGGGGCTCTTCAGGGGTGGGGCTACCCCCCTGGCCAGCTGGCTGGCAGCAGATTGGGGGCCCTGAAAGTGGGGAAAACCCCACCCCCATTGGGGGGCTGGCAACCCCATTCCATGCTGTGGTTGCTTCCTCCCAGTGCTCCCCCAACAATGTCTCCTGTTGCTGGGTCTCCTGGGGCTGGGCTTGGGGCGATTGGGCTGGGTGTGGCTCCAATGTCAGCAATACATGCAGGGTTGGAGATGCTAGCCTGGGACAACCTTGCCATGTAAAGTTGGTGGATGACCTTGAGCCAATCACACTCAGTCTAACCTACTTCATGCGGTTGTAAGGATAGAATGGAGGACAAGAGAATGTTGTAATCCATTTTGGGTCTCACTGGGGGGGAATGGTGTACAGATAAACAAACAAATAAAAACTCTTCTGCACAAGACCAGTTTTATCCCATTGGCTCTTCCTGTTATTAAAGTCACAGGAACTAGGCCCCGGAAAAGTACTAATTCCATTTTTGGAAGGTTGTCAAGACAAGTCCCAGCTTAAACCATGCCATCTTTTTGACACCAAAAGTGTTACTTAGATCGCAATCCAAGTGGATTCAGTCCCTCTAGAGTATCAGTCTTCCCAACCAGTATTACTTCTGTCTTGTCTGGATTTAGCTTCAGTTTGTTCTGCCTTAGCCATCTAACCACAGCCTCAAAGTGCTGGTTCAGTGCTCCCCACCTGCTGGATTTTTAAAAAAGAGACTGAACTAAAATATAAACCTTATTTTTAAGCCTGATTATGCTGCTCCTTGAAATTCAAGAGAGTAAAAATATTGAATCAATAATGATAAATTATGTTAATCTCCTTGAAGCCCCACATTTTAATGAATATCTTCTTGTTAACATGTTATATGGCATTCAAACCAGTATGCAATGCTTGTATATTTACTAAATATCCATTCTAACCAGGGGTCATTTCATAGAAAAAGAGGTGCAGGAGCTCATTAGCATAACTCATTAGCATAACTTATTTGCATATGCCACACGCCCTGACATCACTGGAAGTGTGTCAGAAGGCAACACCCACTGCTCAGGCTCCACTGGACTGTTTCGGATTGCTAGCTATTGGGGGAACGTGCCGATCTGTCCTCGCAGAGGAGGGAGAGCTTGTACCTGAATAACACTTGGTCTTAAAGGTGCCACTAGACTGTTTTGGACTGGGGGGCCAGGGGGGCTCTGCAACTTACCTGGCTGCTTTTTGCTCTGACTGAGGGCTGCTGGGAGCAGGGGGTGGGGCTTGTTGCATGTGCTCGCCCCCTGGGTTCTTTACTCTGCTCTTGTGGGCTCCTGCAGGAAATGACCCCTGACTCTAACAAGTGTAGAACACTCATCACCAGATACAATGTTATTGCTTCCCCCTCCCTCCGCCTAATGACACTTATCAGCTTCATTCAAACCTCCTGACAAATCTGTGTTCTCCTGAACTTCAACAAACGAGCTATTTATTTTAAGCTTGTTGTGCTCATATTTGCTGCGAAAAGGAAGTTCCCGTTCAATATTTCTGATACTATATAAATCAAGTAGGAATTGAACAATGCATATAGAACATGTTTCTGCTTTCTAAGCTGAAAAACAAAAACATTTTTAGAATTTTGGATGGGCAATCAAAAAGATCAAATCACCATGAGGTCTACTAAACATCACTTTCCACTCTATCCAGTCCCAGAAATCTGTTCTAAGAGACCTTTCCCCCCACACCCCTGACAATGCTCTCCTTTTTTGCCTGTAAAATGTAGTTTTAATTATTTTAGGATGCAATCTTAAACACGTGTACTAAAAATTAAGGCCCATTCAGTGGGCCATACTCAAAAGAAAGTGTTCTAAGGACTGCAGCCATAGCAAACTAGTAGAATGTTTGATTTCATTATAAAGTATTTAAACCCAATTGTCACTACTTGGTTTTTATATATTTTCTTGTACATACGCTTCAGAGTTTCCTTTCCTTTTTTGCAACACCCCCCCCCCCAATATTTAATAGGGTTTAAAAAAATTTTTAGATTTTCTTTTTCTTCAGCAAAGTTATAGTTGGTAGCAGAGGTCATTTCGGGAGGGATCGCGGGGGAACGCAGTTCTCCTGGGTGAGGTGCAGGGGGCGGGGCACATGACGAAGCCCCGCCCCTGCTTCCAGCCCTCATTCAGCTATGAGGAGGCAGGAGAAGAGGGAGGGTAAGTTGCTTCCTCCCCGCCTCTCCCCACCCCTGCCTGCCTGGGGTCAGGGAGGGCCTTGGCGGGGCTTCCTCGCACTCCCGCTGGCCTTGCAGGTTCACTGCCGGGCCCCTGATGTCAGGGGGTGTGGCATATGCTAAGGAGTTATGCTAATGAGTTCCCCTAGCTCTTTTTCTACGAAATGACCCCTGGTTGGTAGTCCTGGATCATATTAGACACTTCTTGAGCGTGGTGGGCTTACAGTACAGCTACTGTTTTATCAACTTTTGAACGAAGAGATTCAGGGGACTCAAGCATGTGGGGGAACTTGGAGTTGTCATTCTCTAACAGCATACCAGTGGTATTACCTGCCAGAGTTGGACATATGGCTTGAGTAAGAGGGAACAGCCTCTCCCAGCATCCACTTTTGTTCCTGTGGAGGAGCAGCAGCCAACATGGAAGGAGTCAAAGGTTCCTGACCTTACACAGGGACAGCAGGCTGCTGCATAGCAATCTGAGGTTGAGTATTCAAGCATTGCTGAGAATTGTGAACATCTGCAGCACGCGTACTGTGGAATGGTGAGCACAGCTGGCCAAAGATCACCTGTGAACTTCCATGACACTAGTCTGACGTTCTAACTGCTGTCCAACACTGGCTTTGAACAGTAGCAAGCAGCCAGACCTAGATAAGTGATACATCAGGTGGTGGGAAGTCACCTGGAGGTTGAGCCAGTCCTGGCCGCAATGAGTCCTCCCTCAAAGGCCTGGAAAGTTCCCTGCCCCCTCCCCCTACTTTTTACTGACAGCAACCAAGCCTGGAATACATGTAAAGCTGCTGTGGTTGCCTAGCAACAGCCACTGAGGGTATTAAGGCCATAGCAGATGGTGGCCCAGTGGACTGCATAAGGATGGAAGGCCTACTTTGCAGGCTTGGAAGGAGGGAGGCTGGTTGTGGCATTTCCCGCCCATACAGGTATCTGACAATGGGAGGAGCTCAGTCTTTATTTGTTGCATTCCCTCCCATCTAGGCAGTTCATTTGCAATCGGCCTGACCTCCCTCCCTCCCTAGACAATGTGGGCTTCTGCTGGTCATCATTATGGGGCCGGGTAGGAATTTTTCGCCCCTCTTTCAGATTGGCCGGGAAAGGGGGGTGTTTTTGCCTACCTCACACTGTCTTTGAGGCTGGGGAATTGGCTCTGGGTGTTGTTGTTAAATAGGTTGGTGGAATTCTGGCCTGTTTCTGGTATGAGGGGGAACACCAAGTGACAGACCCCCCTCCTTGTTTGGGGGGTGGTGGCACACCTTGCACGAACCATTCCTTGGTATGGGCCTCGGATGGGGACTGTGGGTGGCCTGTTAGACACCTCGGGATGGGTCTCCCCATGCTCTGCAGCTAGAGTTGGTTAGCTCATGGTGGGCTGTTAGTATGTCTGCTGCCTGGCAAAGGCCATGTTGTGGTTGGCTTGCACCAGAGGCTTTCACCCCATCTAAGGTAGGGAAAGGGATCAGGGGATCCCTTTGCCTGAAGTGTGTTGCAGCCCTTGCCAGTTGTAGTTTATACTGTTGAATTAATAGTTAAATAAAACTGCCCTTAGTTTACACCATTTACCTGTGTCAGTCTCTTTCTTCCAACTAAGCATGCAATATCCATTTCTTAAAACTACAGGTGTTCCTCTTATCATTTGGGTTTTTTTAACCCCCCATTTTTAATGTTGCAGATTTTTATACAATATTTCTGGGGCAGTTTTCAGATTTGTAGAAAGATTTGTATCATTCAGTTTAAGTAACCTCAGATTTGGAAGCGTTAAGAACTAATACACACACAAAGAGATAGTCCAGTGAAACTGAAAGCATTAATAGCTGGGTATTTTGCAGTTTACCCTCTGTGTCTTGAGTATGTAATATTTAGATTACAGCTTCATATGAGCTTTTGAACATGGATTATTGAATTTAAAGATACTACAGATGGATGTAAAACTCATGCTGGTTCAAGAAAACATTTGCTAATGATGATGTGTAGAAATTTTTAGAGTTCTTCAGACTGTTGGTAATCCTTCCTTAGTCATTATTCGGTTTTGGTCCTGTTTTAAATATTGAAGCTATCTTTTCTTGCTTGGTGACACACAGATGCATAATCTGAGAGTTGTGGGGCTTGGGAGAATCAAAATTTTCAGTACAAGATGTTTAATAACATGCTAGTCACATGTTTCCTCCCATATAAGTATATGAATTGGGGTTAAATTGAAACAGCTACTGTATGAGCTTCCTACATTTTCTCCTAAATGCAAGTATAGCAAAATGTGTACCCATACTACAGAGAATCTGCATACATTTTGGTTTCATCTTCCCATTCTTTTGGCTGGGAAAAATGTGGCATATCAATATTTCCGTGGAATGCCTATTGGCCATGTATGTATACCTATTTAAACACAAGGATACCCATGTTTAGGGAAATCAAATAAAACTAAGAGCACAAATAGGAGCCATCAAAGGAATAGCTGCTACAGAGAGCCTGCCCATGCGGAAATGCAGAGATTGAATAACTCACTCATTTTTTAAATTTAGTTGTGATTTCTATTGTTCAATAAGATCAATGTTAATTTCTCCATTAATATCACACTTTCCTTTATGTTCTCATGATTAGTAAAGGTAAAGGTTCCCTTGCTCGAAAGCCAGTCGAATCCGACTCTAGGGTTGCGGTGCTCATCTCCGTTTCAAAGCCGAAGAGCCAGCACTGTCCAAAGACGTTTCCGTGGTCATGTGGCCGGCATGACTAAACACCAAGGCACACGGAACACTGTTACCTTCCCAACGAAGTGGTACCTATTTATCTACGTGCAATTTCTTGCTTTCGAACTGCTAGGTTGGCAGGAGCTGGGACTAGAGACGGGAGCTCACTCCGTCATGCGGCAACTCAGGTCTCGAACTGCTGAACTACCGACCTTCCACAGCCTGCAGTTCAGCGTCTTGACCACTTGAGCCACCGCAGCTCCTGATCTCATGATTCTCATATGGTATATCTAGTGTCTGGTAAAGGTAATGATATCACTCTCTCCGTAATCTAATAGCAGCCCTGAAGATCCGTCAAAGACAACAAATTTTCACCTAGATGCTCATATGTATACAGGTGCTCTTTTGGCACTGGCACTGGAATAGCTGCTGCTATCATACAAACATATCATAGCCATACACAGCAGGCAGCTATTAAAAACTACTCTCAAAGAAGTTTGAATCCAAATTACACAAAAATACATTAGTATGCACAATATATAGCCGTAGATGCTGAGATTTATTTTATGTCATATACAGACAAGGTTCTCTGTGTGAATCAGTCCTCAGAACACTATGATTGTTTTAGAGAACAGATGTAGCCAGATCTAGCCAGTAGAATGTTGTCATACATCATCCTTGCCAGATTGCGGCACCCCCAAGTGGCTTCCTGGGTCATGTGGGTGGGGAGCTGGTCTGCCCTGAATCAAAGGAAGAACACCTAACTTTGAGTAATAAACACAGGTGTATACATTAGACTTACTGCACTTGCTTCATGAGACATGGCTCTCTTGGATTCTGAATCTGTGTATCGCATCTCAGTTGGTCCTGTTTGTCCTGCATCTCAGTTTGGCCCATTTACTGCTACTACATATACATAAAAAGATCTACTATGACTTTTTTAGACTGTATTGTATGATAAGTTCTTTCTTGCAATTGAAATAAAATTTCCTGAAGATGTGTGACAGGGGACAAACCTAATGATCTTTAACATTTAAGAATAATTGTGGAGAGAAAAAAAATATGGGTTCCGCTTCTGGTCTTGATTTCAGTTGCTCTGATGGGCCTGTTCCTGTTAAACAAACTTGCTTTCTTTTGTATGTAGGAAGGTGTCCTCTTTCATGTCATGCCCTCAAAACATGGAGGAGGAGGAGGAGAACAATGGCATAGCCTTAAGCACTTTGTTTATCACAAATCTTTTTTAAACAAAAACAGAAAGAAAGGTATTTAATTTATATAGTGGAAGTTGCCTTTGACATGCATATCAAGCAAGACTTGTCAAATGTGCTTTCTCCCTTTGAACATTCCATTCATGCCACAGAGCAACTCCTTTGCCAGCAGAAGGGCCCCCTTTTGGTATTGTTGTAAAGACGTATCTTGCCATGGGCCTTTTGGCACAAATTCCTTGGGTGATATCCAAAGGTACAGCACCAAATGGTTCCTTTTGCTCCTTTACTCTGTTCCAGTTTGCCTTTAAAACTGTTGCTGTGTTGACTTTCCCTTTCTGCCAATTAACCACTATCTTTGGAGCTTTGTGGAGATCTATGAGGTAAGAACAAACTGGGCAAAAGTAGATCTGGTTGCCATCTTAACAATACATCTTGCCCTGTTGTCAAAGCAGACAGACAGCTAGGTGGCATTTGTTGAACTCTTGTATTCTAGATGACAAGCTAAGAAGAGGAAATAAAGAAATAGGTGGGAGAAGCACATTAATGAAAAACATTTATTTGATATGCCTTTGCCAGAAGAACTCATAGAGCGTGTAAGCACAGGATCAGCATTCTTACTAATTGTGACTGGCTTATTTTACCTCCTACTGAGTCCAGCTGCAACTAAAGCAACAAATTGCTTGAAGACATTTCTCAGCTGGAGTGTAAAAACCTTAACTGGAAGGCTTGATCTTATCTAGCATGTATTAGAATTAGTCTTGTTGCAAAGGAGTGAAAAAGCACCCCACAAAGTTGAAGCATTGCCCATTTATTTGCTGTAGTTCTTAATGGGCCCTTTAATCCATGGTTTGGCACAGATAATATTCTCTCTCTCTCTCGCTCTTTCTCTCTCGCTCTCTCTCTCTCACACACACAAACAATCTGTTGCAAAGGACTACACTGAACATTGCTCAGATATACCCACAAGCTGTAGATAGTGGAATATACTCCTGGTGAAGAGAGTTGTTCCTTTTGCTCCTTTACTAACAAAGGGACCACACACGTGGTCAAGTGAACAAGCAAAGCTTCATGACCGGAACAATAGACGCAGAGGATCAGAGAACGGACCAGTCAATCAGTCTGGATCCAAGAAGGTACCTATGGTTATGTGGGCACTGTAAATAAACCAATCACTGGTGTGAGGTGTGTTGTTGGGTGTGGCTTGTATTGGCATTTAAGCAGGGCCCCGGGCCCCGCTCGTTGTCTCAATTTTTGCCAACTATTAAACCATGAACTGAAATCACTAGACTGCATGTCTTGAACCCAGTACTTTTCAAGAGTTGTGAGATATCTCAATGAATATGCAATTGTGGGCCAATAATGACAGTTCAAAAAAGATTATGTGTGTATGGGAGGGGTGGTAATATAATATTTTAATCTCTATGGAATAGCTGCATACAACTGCATGTGATTTAGGGAACGTGACCACCAAAAATAAACCCATGGAGGATTTGCTCTGTCCAGACTTTCAAACCATAGCAGAGGTTTTAGGAGCACCCTTTCTCTTTTAGGGGTTTCCCCTAATTTGCCCTGATGTTCTTCAAGTCTGCTTTTCTTTGATCTTTCCAGAAAGATTAGAATCAAAGCAGGTTTCCCTACAGTGTTGATGGGGAGTTACAGATATCCTGATCTTCCCACCACATTATGCCATTTTTTCTCCGTTATCTCCTTGTGCACACCAAGGGGGGGGGGATACCAGTGAGAATAGTCCTATGTGGACCCTCTGTTGCCACTGCAAATACTTCTGCACTTGCAATGGCAATGAAAGTGCCACAGGGAATCATCCTTATGGTGAAGTAGCCTAGCTAACTCAAATGCACTTGGGGGCAATCTCTGGTAGATGAGAACAGAATTTGACTGACAAAAAATGTCTAGGTCCTTATCAAGCAATAGCTGTACAAATCTACAGAGCTTCTGAGAACCCCTTTCAGACATGAATATATTTGTAGATTCAGTTTCTGAGGTCAAAAGTTAAAGTCTGTCCAGTCACTGCTCAGGTTTTTGTGGCTGATCACAGTGAGGAAACTGCATTTCACTGAAAGCATCTCTTAACAACCACTGTCTTTAAAGTCATATAGTTGAGATACTGTTAAAAAAACTTATGCAGGTTTTATGGCATTAATAGCTTCTCATAGTTTTAAGATCAATTAAAATGCTCACTGGCCAGATCTACAAAAGCATCCAGGATTCGCTGTACAAAATGAAACAGTGACAATTATGTGCAAAGCTGACAGGTGTCACATTACCCTGTGATAGCATCTTGCATCTTCACTGAAATGACAAAATTACTGTTGACAAGCCGATTTAAGTTTTAGCCATTTATGCATTTCTCACATAATGTTTTCCCCATACACAGATGATCTCAGTAAATGGGGGGGGGGGAAGGAAATACACCGTAGCCGGGGCTTGCATTAAGAAATCGGCATTGGCAAAGGGCCCACTGCAGACTGGAAACTCTGGGCCAATCTTGCACCCTGTGGTAGTAGGACTCTTCCCTTTGTGGCATCCTCTGAGTATCTATCCCATTAGGAATCTGCAGAGGACTCTAAAACTCTTCCATGTTCATGTAGAAGAAGCACTAGAATGATCAGAGCCCTGACTGTTTCAGAGCTCATGCCAACAGGCATAAAAGGAGTGTGAGAGAGTCATGCTCTGCTCCTTCTAATGCAGCCGCATTTGGAAAGGAGCCATGAGAGATATGGTCTTATAACACTCTGTGTCTAAGGGTCCATAAGAATGTGCAGTTAACCCTGATTGTAACTTCCAAAATGCAATGGCAGTGGTGGGTTGGGGTTTTTTTTGGCACAAATACCTGGTTAACTGATTAACTTCAGATATACCCCATCTTTCTCCACAATGGGAACCCAAAGCAGTTTACATAGATCTCCTCTTCTCCATTTTATCCTCACAACGAACTTGAAATTAGGGCTGCTGGTTAACACTCAGTGGACGTTGGGGAGGGGGGTGGGGATATGAGGCAGGATGACATTGATGCAATGGTGTGGCATCATTTCTGGGGAAAACCTGGAAGTGGTCACACTCCTGTAGGAATTGCTGGATCATGAAATGGATTGGATCTGCTGCCTTGAGAAAACTGGGACATTAACATTTTCATATGGCTTCCCTGTTTGGAAACACCCCCCCCCCCATAAACAGGTAGGGGAAAATACAGATAATTGTACTAGGCATAGTTTTCCCCCCTAGCAGGGTTAAAAAGCAAGGCAGGGTAATTTCAATCAGAGAGGCACCCTATCCCTTCCCCAATGCCATGACCCCACTCCATACTGTTCTTTCCCCTGGAGGCATCCTTTTGATGCTAAATCATACCTCATGGGGTTTGATTATGCCTTTCCAATAGTACATGTAGCTTGGCCCTTAGCTTAGACACAACATGGGCCACTCAGAACCGAGTTTCATTTTAAATAGTTTTAGATAGGGACTCTGGGGCAAGTGATGCTCTGTCATCTTGGTGCTTGGGGGGGTCATCAGTGGGGGGGCTTCTAATGTCCTGGCCCCACTGGTGGACCTCCTGATGGCACTGGTATTTCTGGCCACTGTGTGACACAGAGTGTTGGACTGGATGGGCCTTTTTGGCCTGATCCAACATTGGCATCTCTTATGTTCTTATGTTCTTATCTGTGTGAAACAATAGCTTATAATAAATATGAACAAGAAATTCAGAACCAACCAGGGGGCACTGGTACCTGACCAGCACGTATAGTGACCTTTGTAATATCGCTGCTCTGATTTTCTGTTTTCATTAAAAAAATGTGTGTAGCCATTCTTGACAAAGAAGAACTCTAGAAATGCACCAATGATTCCTGCTACAAATTCAGTCAAGTACTGAAAAGGTCTTATAATGTGTGTTGTCAACTTTCTGAGAAGACCGGGGGAGAAAAAAGACAGTGGCATTTGCAAGACCTCCTTATGATGTCATATAGCACGGCAGAGTTGATTTGTGAATGACTTCAGTTAGCCTTGTCCAGAGATTAATGTTATCTTTAAATGAGCCGGGCTATGGCACCAGGGTTTGGCAGCAGAACCACAAAGGCAGAAAATGAATAAACAATAAATAAATTTCTTCAAGGAAAGGAAAGCAGATACAAAGCAAGCTTGTATAATAATGAGGAGGGAAGGAACTTTTATTGGCTTTCTCTTGATATATGAATATGAAAGACAGAGACAAAATTTTAACTGAACTTAAGAGACCAAAAGAATAAATGCATCAAGTTGACAAAATACACTAATTTCCCCTCAAAACTAAAAGAGGCCACACAAGCGGCTTGTTTTTTGTTTTTGTATAAGAAATAAATGAAAAGAGTTGGCAGTTTATAATCATGTGAATACTGGAGGTTTTTACTGTGTTTCTTCTGAGGTTCTAGTCATATGGTTTATGTTCTGAGCTAGTTTTTGATTTCTTCCCTTTTTTCTGCAAATGAACAGGAGGAAAGAAACAGACAAAGACCTGCACTTAAGAAAACACAGCTCACATCCATCCATAATTACTATGTATTGTTTGGGCTTTCGAGTTAATGAGAACTACATGACTTTTTGTGTTATGCAGTTACAAACCAGGGGAGCCACATATTCCAAATCCCATTCAGAACAATCGGTTTCTCCACTAGAATAAACCAACTACCTTTGATACCTGTCTGTAACTGCATCACAGTTTGTTAGATCTGAATTAATGGTGTGTCTGCTGTTAAGGCCACTGGGGCACTCCTTATTTTCAGTTCCACGAGACTGGGAATCACTGTATCAATTTCCATCTTTTGGGATGTGTCCATGTGATTAGCAGTTACGGCTTCTTATGCAGGGCACATATTGTACTGAACTAATTTCTTAAAGGAAAAGCACACACAGGAGGAGAAAAAGGTGTTGCAGTATCTGTTCCCAACTGGGTACTGGAAGCAGGAGAGTTGCAGAGATGCTAGGAGGAGAAGCAGGGAACTGGAGGCAGGCAAGGCTGGATGGCACATTTGGGGGTAGCTGACAGAACAGCTGCTTCCCGGTTAACACTTTCTACATTCCTGCTCTTTGAATACTGCCTCCGCTATAGAGAGAGGGAATCAGAAGATGACCAGCTTGCACTGAAAGAAACCTCTGGGAAGACGTAAGTGAAGAAAAATTGGTATTTTTATTTCTTATTAAAGGGAAGAATCCGTGTGATGTAGTCATGGTTGAGTGCTGGACTAGGATCTGGGAGACTCTGG
The DNA here is from genome assembly GCF_001447785.1 of Gekko japonicus. Taxonomy (NCBI): domain Eukaryota; kingdom Metazoa; phylum Chordata; class Lepidosauria; order Squamata; family Gekkonidae; genus Gekko; species Gekko japonicus. Next base: position 1,123,148 of record NW_015161949.1, on the reverse strand, counting down.
TTCAAACCCCCACTCTGATAAAGAAGATTGCTAGATGACCTTGATCCTGTCACATGCCTAACCGACCTCACAGGGCTGCTGTTACGAGGATAAAACAGAGGTAAGAACATTTTACTATATCGCACAAGTCAAGAACCCCACAAGTCTTATCTTGCTAAACTATAGCCTAATGAACGGTCATGTAACTTGTGTGCACAAGTACTAAAAATCCAAAAGCATGTCTCATTGTGGGGGGGGGGAAGGCAGTGGTGTGCTGGAGCTGGTTGAAAAATTGTCAGGAGCTCTAGGATGCCTGATGAACCGGGGCCTACTGAATGCCATGTGACTCCACAGAGGGCTCCTCATCAGCCCCAAGCAAGCACACACACAGGTGCCACCTCCTGTTGTGAGGTGTCAGGTGAGGGCAGCCACTGACCAAAAAGCCCTGAGGTGCCTGCTGGGCTGGAGCTGCACCCCTGAGCCAAGCAAGGTTCTACCTGGTACAACTGGGGAGGAAGTCAGAGTGCAAATTCTCTGGAAGCACACCAGGCTGGCTCTGTGCGCCCCCCTGCAAGCTGGGCTGCAGCCACTGCCACTTGCTGCTGACCAGCTGGGTGTGTGCAGTGGTCTGTCCCTGCCCGCGGACAAGCACCAGACCCGGCAGCTCAAGAAGCCCTGATGGCCCCAGCCAGCCCCACAGAGCCATCCAGGTGGGTGACCAGCAGCCAGAGCTCTCTGGAAAGGCAGGCATGGTGAAAGATGGCCACTCCACTTTTTGGCAGGAAGAGAGGAGACAGTGGTGGCAGCAGGCCTGGCCCAGGTCACCTGCCCCCACCTCCTTCCTGGAGCTGGACTTCCACTTGGGTGCCCACATTGAGGAGCTCAACCATCCACGAGTTTGGCCATCATGACCAGCGGGCCCTCGATATCCACACCACCAAAGACTTCATCTTCTCCATGCTGGGTGAGCCATGCCACCCAGGGGGCCACCAACACTTGCTGGCCAGTGGGGGCTGCACTTCCTGGGCCAGCCGGCCATGCCTGCCCTGTTGCCTCCCTGCTCTGCAGTGGAGGGGCGGGAATGGCACAAGCTCGCCCCACCTCTGGCTCATTGTTCAGCTGGGACTGGGGTGCTGCTTTTGCAGCTGGAGCTGGCAAGCAAAGACAAAGGGGGAGGGTCTGGGGTCTGGGCTCCCTGGGATAGAAGGTGGGGAAAGCCCCTGCCTGCCACTCCAGTTGCAGAGTCTGGCAAAAATCAAGCGAAACTATCCTGTGAGAATCAATTGGTTATATGGAATTTACAATAAAGTGTATTGTATATTTTATGATTATTTGTAAATTGTGTGCTAGACATCCTTTATATCAGTAAATTTTTAAATAAAGTTATGTACATATATATGCATACTTTTTTGAGAGAGAGCCAGTTGTTAAACATTTATCAGGACATCTGGAGGGGAATGCACTCTTTATTATGTCTCCTTATATATAAAACTGTTTCGGTCATGGACTCCCCACATGCTCCCTAATCAATATGCTCCCTGATGTGTCACTCACAGGCTGTCTCCATCTACTGGTGGATGCATTGCCTTACTCCCGCCCGCCCACCCACCCACAGAACCTGCGCCCAGCCTCTCAGCCTCAGTATGCTGGGAGGTGACGGATGAGGCGGAGGCTCTGGCAGACGAAAGAGGTCAGTGTCAGCTGCGGGTGCTTGCAGGTAGCCAGGCGGGTGGTGAGTGGCTCAGATGATATCGGAGGTGGCTGGATGCGGGGCCTGAGCCCACTCATGGCAGCCCTGCAGCAGACTGCATCAGCCGCGGACACCTGCAGGTACCTGGCCAGGTGGTGAGTGGCCCGGAGGCCGCCAGAGGCGGCCTCTCGCAGGGGATGCTCTACCGGGTGAACATCAGGACGCTGTGGGTGGTGAGCAGCTATGACGCTGCTGGAGCTGGCTGGCTGTGGGGGACGCTCTGGCGGCTGGGGCCTCATCACACTGACGCCACTCATGGTAGCAGGTGGCCGGGCGGGCGGCATGCGCATGGACACCAGCAACAGGGGGGAGAGCCCGGTCAACAAGGAGGGCAAGGCAGACATCCAGCAGCTCCAGGCCATGAGACCTCAACCCCAGGGGTCTTGCTAGAGCTCATTGTATTGAGTTTACAACTGGCTTTCCTCCTAGTCTAGCATATTTACATTTCACAACACTGAGTCTTTGTGCAAGTGACACTAAAGCAAAAGTTCTCTGTAGGTCATTGTAACATCTGCAATATGCAAACTCGGGCTACATGCAGACAGTGGGGATCTCTCATGCTGTGCCTTTCCAGTGCAGTTGATTCCTAGGGCTGGAATTTGCAACTTTTTGCAATTAAAGAGCCAAACCACATCAAAATTCATAACAAGAGATCAGCAAAAATCCAGAAAGAAACCACATTTGCAAAAATATACAACTTATAATTATTGACAAATTACATGTTGAATAATAATCCATAAAATTTCTGCAGCCCAAACACAGACTGCTGTGAGTCCTTTATTAGGAAGTGGCACACACAAGGTCTCACAATAGGTAATAAACACACACAGTCAGCCCTTTGCATAACATAATGAATATATGCAGTAACCTTTTACTGTACTGGTATAAACTGTGCATGTTTGTGCTTGGATTACTGGCAGCTGTTCTCTACCATTTGGTTCTTTGTAAAGCACCTAAAAGAAGCCATTTAGTCCCACAAAAATGTTTGTCTACCATTTCCTTAACATACTGGTTCTTCTAGCACTCCACCTACTCCACAATATATCTTAACAAATATCTCATCTCATTTTTTTGAAGGACCTGAATTTACTTATCTGATAAGCCACATGTGGCTTTAGAACCAGAGGTTACTGGCCCTGCCTTAGAGTATACACAGGCAGGCTACTTCATTCTGCGGAGGCTGGGCACCTTCCAACATTTATGGCTGTCCTGGATCAGCATGGGTTATGCAATTCCCTTTCTATAACTCTCTTCCTAGAGTAATCTCTCTCTTCCTGAGATATTTTGAGTTGGCCATGATTTCGCTAAACTTGATTTTATTTCTGTACAAGTGGTTCCAGTTTCATGAGCCTCATTAAACACATGGCTCCAAGTTAACACACACTTGAGGCAAAGACTTCAACTGAAATTTCAAATCCTTGAGTTATTTTTTTAAGAGGCTTCCTTTAAGGTATTTGTTCTACTGAAAAAGGATTGCCTTTTGAGAACACGGAGGGTGTAATACTGAACTGAATATTTGGGTGAGGTTTGTATGCTGGTAACCATGTGTGTGGCAGGATTGCATCCATGTTTAGCATGCAATAAAGACCTTTGATTAAATACAACAAGAAATCATGTAGCCACAGTAGAGCAGGAACTGGTTCTGTACAATGTAGTAGTTGTGGCTGATACAAGAGCTGTTGATGGAGACGAGACAGTCCCTAGAAAGTTGTTTGACCAATGGCAGCTGCTGTGTATTTATATAAAGCAGGCTTTATATTAAAAAGTTTTGTTTTTATGGTTCCTTGTGCATAAGATCAAAAATTATATCTATGCAGGAACATAATTAGAGGATTAATGGACAAAGCTTGTACATAAAGGGAGAGATTTCCCAGGGGGGGAAAATGTGTTATAAGCAGTTTTATTTTTAAATAGCTTGGCTTTTAAAAGCAAACCCAGAATATAAAGACAATAGTTTTCTTGTTAGACTGAAAAGGTCGCATTAAACAATTCCATACTCGTTTATCTACCTGAACCAGGAACGGGTGTGGCCACTTGGGCTTGCCAGGACTCTGATTTCGGCTCAGTTTGGTGTAGCCCCAGATCGGATTTCTTATGTCTTAAGAACGAGGACTAATTGAGGGGAAAAGTTCATTCACTTAAAGCAGGATCTTCCTTAAGGTAAAAAAAAAAATTCTACATAAGAAAACAAATATCTTTAGTTACAGAATATTCATGCCCATGGTAATTTTTTTTTTTTAAAAAAAGACAGTTATTATGCGCTCAGTTTTGTACTTGTAGTACACTCTGGTTATCTAGGATGAGATGTATTTTTATAGTGATGGTCCACGTGGCTCCCAGTCTTGAAATTAGTTAAAATTGCAGAATGACACAGGATTAGCAGATATTAGTGATTGCAAGAAGACCTTTTATTTGGTTTATAAAGCAACATTTGAGGATTTTATTTCTCTTATTATACTGTGTCCAGACTTTCCTCCAGAGAGCTCAGAGCTGTGTACATGGTTCTAGCCTTTTCTGTTTTATCGTTACAACTCTGTGAGGTAGGTTAGGTTGAGAGACTGACTGTTCCATGGTAACTCAACAAATGCTGTGGTGGTGGTGGTGGGGATTTAAACCCAGGTTTCCTAATTTATAGTCCAACACATCCTGCCCTTCCTCTGAAGAGTTCAAGGTTTTCTCTTCTTTTATTTTATCCACAGAACTTTTTGAACAGACTGTTTTTCTTCTACATGCTTGTGGTTAGGGCTGCCAGTCCCCAGGTCGGGGTGGGGGATCCCCTGATTTGGTGGGCTCCTGCCTGCCACTGACCAGTTGGCCAGTGAAGGATGCCCTGTCCCTAAGCCCCACCCCAACAGCGGTCTCCCCTCTCCCTTCCCTTCTGAGAGACTTAAAGGGCCCTCCAGCTGATCAGTGAGAGCACGTGGCTCACCAACCAGAGCCCTTTAAATCTTGGAGGAGGGGAGGGAGAGGGGTGGTTGCCAGCCACATGCCTGAATTCCAAGCAGTGAGTTCAGCCCCCCCCCTTTTGCTCAAAGAATTTAAAGTATAGGCACAGAGGGGGCACTGGGCCCCAATGTGATGACATCCCTTTTGTGTGATGCCATTGCATTGGGACATCCCCAGTCCCTCCAGAAACACCCCCCAAAGTCTCCTACCAGGGACTAAGAAGGACCTGGTGACCCTATTTGTGGTTGTTTTGGCAGGTTGCTTCATAGGGCTTCCAGGTCCTTCCTGGGATTTTCTGCCATAGAAACCATACAGCTTGCCCCAAAATCAGAGCATCACCCCCAGACATCAGTGACACGATGACAACTCCTGGGTGACATCATTGTGTTGGGGGCGTTGCATGGTGACATCCCTGATGGCGGGTGGGGTTTCCCCTGTCGGCCATCTGGCAGGCAGTGGATTGGAGCTCCCAAAAGCAGGGGAACTGCTTCTGGGACCTGGTGGCTGAGAACCCTATCACTTCACCATATTCCTTCCTAACAGCTCACTACAATGTAATTGGCTTTTTACACATACTTGCCTCACACAGCCCAATTGAGTTCTGGTTCCTCAGCAGCCATTTAAACAGGTTGCTTCAGCCTGCATAATATCCCCACAACAAACAGGGCTAGGGACATATAGATTGTAACAATAGATCATTCTAACATTATTGCACTACTGCAAAAAGCTCCAAAAAGCCCACAAAAGCCCATCAGTGGTGGGGCAGTGGGGGGGGGAGATGTATAAGTTAACATATAACAAAACATATAAATAAGTCATAAATAAACATGTCTCTTTTCTTTTCTTTTTTGAGCCCCCCGAAGGGGATTTTTTAATTGCATTTTCTATAAACTACAAAGAAACAAGGAAGGGTATCTATAAACTACAGGTGAAAGAAAAGAAAAGAAAACCACTAAAAACCCAAGAGGTGATGGCCATTTCAAAAGCTTATAAAATTTGCTAAACTGTTAAACAAAGGCCCCGGTCACATGGCAAAGTTGCCTACGAGGTACTAGTTTCCTGAAACCATGGGCCAAGGGCAGGCGTCTGATCGAGTTCCCGGTGGACTTACGTGGCATCGGGCGCCCGCCGCTGTTTGTCTCCGCGGGTTGTGCAACAGCGCCCAACAGCGCATGAGAACAAAGAGCGATTGCTAGTGTGATTGCACAGCACGGCTTCTGTGCCACGCTGCAGGATACCCGTCTGATCGGCATTTTCCCCGACCCACGGGACCTTGACCAGTATGTGTGCTCGGGCAGCCATGCATTAGTTTCCTCCAGGGCAATTAGCCATGCCTCCCCACTGCAATATCCAGCCTGTGTGACCGGGGCCAAAGTTACATTAAGTGTGATCAATATATATTTTGCTTATATTTATCAAAACCAGTTAAAAGTTACTGTTTAAGGTGTATCCCAGATGCACAGCTAATAAAAATATCTATTTAAGGCAAACTTTAGAGTCATTCAGCATCTCATTTTCCCCCCTTCTGTTCCTCAATTGATAGCTTTGTTTGCGGGCTGCTGCCCCACGTTGCGAATCAGAGTCATCTTCAGAAGATGTAGTTTCAGACTTATCTTCGCTTCCTTTGTTGCTATCATCTTCTTCTTTGCTGTCCTCTCCTGTAGAACCAAGTTGCTGCTTCAGAAACTCACGAGCTTTAGTAACAGAGTCAATTATTTCTTTCTTGTCATTTAGCTTGAAAAGAATGACATTGGGTATTAGCCATCTGTAGGGGATGTTGTTCGTCTGCAAAAACACTGCCAAGTCTTTGAATTTCTTTCTCTTCTTCCTGATTTCAAATGGAATATCTTTCAAAACCCTTATTTCTTTGCCATCAATTTTTAGGGATGTTCCTGATGTTGCTTTCAAGATTTGATCCCTCACATGTCTTTTAGAGAATCTGACCACTATCTCCCCAGGCAGATTATTCTTCTTAATATATTCTGATTATGATCGGTAAACCACATCCATCTCACTTTGGATATATTCTGCTTTTAAATCTGCCACCAGGGCCAAAACGTCACTCAAAACCTGTTTCAGATTCTCCTCTTTAGTCTCAGGAAACCCCTGAAATCTCAGGACATAGCTTGCTTTTTCCATTTGTAGTTGCAAAAGCTGTGATTCATCAATTGTTCTCTTCTTTTCCAACATCTGTACACGTTTTTAACCTTTTTAGTCTTGGCATCCACTTCCTTCATTGACTCAGCTGTCTGCGCTGTCTTTTTATTAATTTCGCTTAGTTGGAGCTGCTGAGCTGTGAGGTTCTGGTTTAAAGTTGTCAATTGTTGGTTTATAGTTGTCATTTGTTCCAGCAGAGGGTGCAAAGAGTTAGCTAACATCTTTGAGATGTCTGTGGTAGTTTCTGGTTGGGTGGTTAGACCAGCTGGGCTTGGACTTCCTGAAGGAGGCTTGGTTTTGCTTGCTTGTCCTTCTCGGGTTTTTTGCCCACCATCTTTGAGGATGTTTGCTTTAATTTTTTTGTGCCAGAGTCTCTATTGCACACTCTAGCACCTGGAAACTCTTGTGGGATCCTTAAAACAGTTCCGTTTTGCTTTAGATTCGCCTCCCCCCATTGGAAATGTCTATGTCAGTTTCTGTGTCTGGGGAGTTCCCTCCACCGCTCGCTTGTATCGGGGGGGGGGCTTTATGCCATTATCCTGGTCTATTCGCTTGCAACTCACAGTTCATGTTGGCCCATAGATCTCGCCAAAGGTATGTGTTGCTCACCCGGCCTCCACACGCTTGTCCCGGTCAGCGGCTCAAGTTCCATTTGGTCGCACAGCAGCAGGACCTTCGGGGCAGAAGGGAGCCTCAATTCTCTGGCAGCGTGCCAGAGGAGAGGCAACCCTTTAGCGCCCCATGGCTGGGGCCCCAACACAAGGGCCCCAGGGGAGCATGTACTTTCACACCCACTCCCAACCACTGGCTTGCAGATGGCGTCCCTGGGAGCTTTCCAGGGATGTGTCCGCCATTGAGACGCCAAAAACCGGAAGTCCAACATGTCTCTTTTCTAACCAACCTTTGGGGCAAGGAATCTTTTTTATTACTGGTGGTAGAAGAAAGTTGTAGCACTGGAGAAGGCACCACCAATAAGCAGACTGGTATGACACAAACTATTTTAAGCCAATACACATTTCTCATGTAAACTATAGATCTGGGAAAGGTGACAAACAATAGAATCAGCCCCTCCCCAATCTAATAGCCAGAGATCTTGACCATCTAAGAAAACAGGCGTAAAAACCTTTGTTTCTAGTCACAAACAGGAAAAAGTAGAATCAGACCCAATTGCTCTTCCACTCACATTTGTTGCTTTTCAAAGGGGGCTATCAATTATTTGTGGAGGGGACAAGATAACCACTCCCCTTGTAGGTGAGCTGATATGAATAAAGCACTAGACCTGAGGGATTAGCAGGGGAAGGCCTTCAGGGAGCATCCCAACATTCTCTTTTGTAACAGATAGTAAGCTTCGGTGCTCCAACTGTGTTGTTATATGTTTTATTCATGGACCATCAGAAGGGCCGCCAAACAGATTATCATGTTTACATCAGGCCTCCTTCGAGAGATAAATTCTTTAATAGTTGAACTGGCAGGGTTAGTCAGTACCAATATGCCTGCCGGGCAACTGAATAATAAGTAAAATGGGGGGGGGGGAGATAAAGAAATAAATTCAGACTTGGAGAGTTGAACTCTATCTTTCAGAAGTCCCCAATCAATATGTTTTATCTTTTCCTGAAAAGGTCACTTTAAGATTCCTCTTCATTTTAGTGACACTCCCCCCCCCCGAACAACTGTATTTATGCCTGGGAAAAAAAGAAACAGCTCAAAATATAATTTCATTTCGAGTTGACAAAGCTTTACAAACAACTGTTTGTGATGTCGTCTCTCTTTTAATGCTGTGGATAATCAAAGTGCCCCAAGGCGTTTACTAATCCGAAGAAATGTCTTTTAGTGAATTCAGCAGTGTCCTCCAACTTAGGAAAGATGACTAAACAGATAGACTGGGCATCTCGGTACCTTTGTTTTGGGCTGAAGAGCTTCTATAGTCTTTTTCCACACATTTCTGAACACAATATATTTATGTTCTCTCAACTACTATTTTAGCAAGGTGATTGAACAAGTGGTGGCTGGGCAACTTCAAATTGTTTGGATTTCTTACAATCAGGTTTCAGGATGGGTCATGGCACTGAAACAGCTTTCGTTGACCTAACAGATGACCTGGGGCATGGACAGGGACTCTATTAATTCTCCTGGAACTCAGAGCTGCTTTTGATACCATAAAGTCACAGTATCCTTCTGGACCAACTTTTGGAGATTTGACTGGGAGGCACTGTAATATGTAATCTTTCATTTTATAGTGCTTGGAGGCACTGTAAAAATATGTAATCTTTCATTAAAATCTGCCTCCATTCCTGGGGACTGGAAGGCAGCTAATGTCACTTCCATCTTTAAAAGCCATTCCAGAGGAGATTCGGGAAAATACAGGCCAGTCAGTCTGACATCTACACCGGGTAAGTTGGTGGAAACTGTTATTAAGGAAAGAATTAGTAGGCACATTGATGAACAAAAACTATTGAGGCAGACTCAGCATGGGTTCTGTAAGGGATGATCTTGTCTCACTAATCTGTTAGTGTTTTTTGAGGGAGTGAACAAACATGTGGACAAGGGGGACCCAATAGATGCTGTTTACCTTGACTTCCAGAAAGCTTTTGATAAAGTTCCTCATCAAAAGCTCCTAAGTAATCTCAATAGTCATAGGATAAAAGGACAAGTCCTCTTGTGGATCAAAAACTGGCTAATTAATAGGAAACAGAGAGTGAGTATAAATGGGAAATTTTCTCAGTGGAGTGGTAAGCAGTGGGATACCACAGGGATCAGTACTGTGTCCGATGCTTTTTAACTTGTTTATTAATGATTTGGAGTTGGGAGTAAGCAGTGAAGTGGCTAAATTTGCAGATGACACGAAGTTGTTCAGGATGGTGAGAACCAGGGAGGATTGTGAGGCACTCCAAAGGGATCTGTTGAGGATGGGCGAGTGAGCATCAACGTGGCAAATGGGGTTCAATGTGGCCAAGTGCAAAGTGATGCACATTGGAGCCAAAAATCCTAAATACAAATACACATCGATGGGGTCCGAGCTGGCAGAGACTGACCAAGAGAGAGATCTTGGAGTTGTAGTAGATAACTCAATGAAAATGTCTAGACAGTATGCAACTGCAATGAAAAAGGCCAACACTATGCTGGGGATTATTAGGAAGGGAATTGAAAACAAATCAGCCAGTATCATAATACCCCTGTATAAATTGATGGTGTGACCTCGTTTGGAGTACTGTGTACAGTTCTGGTCACCACACCTCAAAAATATATTATAGCATTGGAAAAAGTGCAGAAAAGGGCAACTGGCATGATAAAAGGGTCGGAACACTTTTCCTATGAAGACAGGTTAAAATGCTTGAGGCTCTTTAGCTTGGAGAGATGATGGTTGAGGGGTGACATGATTGAATTTTATAGGATTATGCATGGGATAGAGCAGGTAGAGAAGGAAGTACTTTTCTCCCTTTCTCACAATACAAGAACTCGTGGGCACTCAATGAAATTGCTCAGCAGTCGAATTAGAACGGATAAAAGGAAGTACTTCTTCACCCAAAGAGTGATTAACACATGGAATTCACTGCCACAGGAGGTGGCAGCGGCTACAAGCATGGACAGCTTCAAGAGGGAATTAGATAGGCATATGGAGCAGAAGTCCATCAGTGACTATTAGCCACAATGTATAGACAGGAACTCTCAGTCTTGGGCAAGTGATGCTCTGTCTTCTTGGTGTTGGGGGGGGGATGACAGTGGGAGGGCTTCTAGTGTCCTGGCCCCACTGGCGGACCTCCTGATGGCACCTGGTATTTTTGGCCACTGTGTGACAGAGTGTTGGACTAGATGGGCCATAGGCCTGATCCAACATTGGCTTCTCTTATGTTCTTATGTTCACTGTTCTGTGGTGGTTTCAATTTTACCCTGAAAGTAGGTTTCAGAGTGTGGTGCTGGGGGACTGCTGCTTTGCACCTTGGCTTGTGGCCTATGGGTTCCCACAAGATTCTGTCTTTGTCCCCCATGCCACTGGGAGAGATTATCCAGAAATTTGGGCTGAGTTGCCACTAATATGCATTTGACACTCATCTCTATCTCTTGCTTCCAGCAGATCCCAGGGGGCCATGCAATCCTTGAAGGCAGTTTTGGAATGGGTGAGGGCTAACAAACTAAAACCTAATTGAAAGCCAGTTTGGTATACTGGTTAAGAAGAAGAAGAAGAGATTGGATTTATACCCCGCCCTTCACTTGGAGTCTCAGAGCGGCTTACAAACTCCTTTCCCTTCCCCTCCCTGTGACACCCTGTGAGGTGGGTGGGGCTGAGAGAGCTCTGACAGAAACTGCTCTTTTTCAAGTACAGCTGTGCCAGAGCTTGTGACTTACCCAAGGTCACATCAGCAGGTGCAAGTGGAGGAGTGGGGAATCAAACCCGGTTCCCCCAGATTAGAGTCCGCACACTTAACCACTACACCAAACTGGCTCTCTAATCCTGGAGGACCGGGTTTGATCCCCCACTCCTACACTTGCACCTGCTGGGTGACCTTAGGCAAGCCATAGTTCTGGCACAGCTGTTCTTGAAAAAGAGCAGTTTCTGTCAGAGCTCTCTCAGCCCCACCTACCTCACAGGGTGTCTGTTGTGGGGAGAGGAAGGAAAAGGAGTTTGTAAGCTGCTCTGAGACTCATTTGGGTAGTGAAGGACGGGGTATAAATCCAATCTCCTCTCCTCTCCTCTCCTAATTACAACAAAACAGAGGCTTTACTGGTGGGGTGAAGGTTTGACCCAGAAATAAGGATATCTCCTGCTCTGGATGAGGGTGTACTTCTTCTAAAGGAGCAGGTTCATAGCTGGGGGTGCTCCTGAACTCAGGCCTCCTGTTAGATAAACAGGTGGCAGTGGTGGCCAGGGGTGCCCTTCACCAGCTTTGGTCCTTCATGTGTGGGAGAGATCATGCCACTGTGGTTCATGTACTGCAAAGTCCTGTATGTGGGGCTACCCTTGAAGACTTCCAAAAGCTACACTTAGTGCAGAATGGTGCAGCTAGAATGCTGGATGGAGTGGGTTGTAGGGACCAAGTCGCTCCAGTCCTGTTCCATTTATACTGATTTCCAATTTGCTTCCAGGCTCAATTCAAGGTGTGGTATTGACCTTAAAAGCATTATATGACTTGGGTGTCAGCATACCTGAAGGATCACTTTTTACCACCCACCTGTCTACTCTAGTCATCTTTAAAGATAGTGCTTTAGCCTCTGCTGCATGAAGCTAGACTGGTGGCAACCTGAGAAATGGCCTTCTTGGTCATGGTGCCAAAACTTTGCTATTCCCTCCTCAGGAGGGTTAGTCTGTCTCCTTCTATTGTTGTCTTTTGCCAGCAGGTGAAGACTTTTTATTTTGTTTGGTGTACTCCCAGTAACTATTATTGGCCCTCCTCCCTGGTTTTGTTGTCTTTGTATTAGGGGCATTTTTTGTCATCAAATCACAGCTGTCTTATGTTGATCCCAAAAGGTTTTCAAGGCAAGAGCCATTCAGAGGTGGTTTGCCATTGCCTGCCTCTGCATCAAGACCCTGGTATTCCTTGGCAGTCTCCCATCCAAATACTAACCAAGGACAACCCTGCTTAGATTCCAAGGTCTGACCTGATCAGGCTAGCCTGTGTTATCCAGGTTAGGCTGATTAGGGACATTAAAAAAGGTAAAGGTTCCCTTGCTCGAAAGCCAGTCGAATCCGACTCTAGGGTTGCGGTGCTCATCTCCGTTTCAAAGCCGAAGAGCCAGCGCTGTCCGAAGACGTTTCCGTGGTCATGTGGCTGGCATGACTAAACTCCAAGGCGCACGGAACGCTGTTACCTTCCCACCGAAGTGGTACCTATTTATCTACTTGCAATTTCTTGCTTTCGAACTGCTAGGTTGGCAGGAGCTGGAACTAGAGACAGGAGCTCACCCCGTCTTGCAGCACCCGGGTCTTGAACTGCTGAACTAGTATTATCCAGATCTGGATTTCGAGAAGAGCATAAATGTTGGTATTCAATGGTATTCAGGTCAGGGGTGCTGTTCAACAGCTGTGGCCATTTCTGGGCAGTGGTACATAAACTGGTAACTTCTAGATTAGATTACCACAATATGATCTATGTTGGGAATATGTAAAGATTTTAAATGTTTGAAATGTGTTAATGTTTTAAATATTCTCTTCTTTTGGTGGAAAGGTAGCATAGAAATGTTTTAAATAAAATAAAGTAAGTAAACAAACGGTTTGAGATCTAAAATAGATCTACTGTAATCCGTGGCTTGATGCGATGTCTGAATTGGGTCAGTGTTGTAGGGTAATTATCACATGGTTATTAAAAAGTGCATTCAAGTATGTGGGAGTGAATGAAGAAGAGAAATCAACTGCACAGTGTATGTAAGCCTGATATTTACATTAGGGGTGGATTTAACACTAATTCCGTTTAAGCCTATTCATGCATATTTGCATATTTTCCCACATTCAAAATATGGAGTTTCTGAATTCAGGGGTTTTAATTTTTCTACTGTATAATTCCTTATATAGTGTTTCTGGTCCTTTTCAGACATTATAACCACATGTACTGGGAAGAAGAAGGAAGGGGGGGAGGAGAATGGACTTATACCCCACCCTTCACTACCCAAAGGAGCCTCAGAGTGGCTTACAAACCCTTTCCCCTCCCCTCCCCACAACAGACACCCTGTGAGGTAGGTGGGGCTGAGAGAGCTCTCTTGAAAACTCCTCCTGAGAGAACAGCTCTGAAAGAATTTATGACTGACTCAAGGTCACACCAGCAGCTGCAAGGGGGTGGGGTGGGGAATCAAACCTGGTTCTCCCAGATTACAGTCCATGCTCTTAACCATTACACCAAACTGGCCCACCAATGGGAGTGTGTGCTACACACAATGCTTACAGTGCATATGGCCACCATTTCATGTGAATATGGCAATGGACAGATACTCCATGCATGTACAGCTTTGTCCCTTGTAAACAAAGAACTATTATAAATTAAGGAAGCTGATGGATCAGGGTTCTTGTTCATGGGGAGCAAAACCACGGTGGTGAATGAAAGTGCTGTCTCATCTTATGGTGACTCTGTGGGGTTTCCAAGGCAAGAGGTGTTCAGAGGTGGTTTGCTATTGCCTGCCTCTGCATCAGGACCCTGGATTTTCTTGGTAGTCTCCCATACAAATACAGAACTGACCCTGCTTAACTTTTAAGATCTGACGAGCTCAGGCTTGCCATATGCATGTGGAAAATCTGTATCCTGCACTATTCACAAAACATGGCAACAGTGCATATCAGCAGAATCACAGGTAGTGTGTGCTCCCATTGGTGGGATCCTGGTATGCAGAGCTGTAACACTGGAGAAGCACTTTTGTCGATCACATTTTCAAGCCGCATATCAACCATAGAGCACAGAGAAACATCCCAGGTTCTCTCTCCTTCATTATCTTCACTATAATCCTGTGAAGAAGGTTAGGTTGTAACTGGCCCTAGTGAGTGCCTTGGCAAAATGGAGACTCGAACTGAGATCTGTCCCTGTATGATATATTCTTAGCGTGGATTATTTAATTGCCACTCTGGTGAACAATGTGGCTACAATCCCAAATTTAGCAGTTCTTTCACATGTACATGTGCAATTATTGCCTATACATAAAAGAGAATGGACCTGTCTGCACACAGGAGTATGTATACAGGCAACTAAACTATTATAACCTTGGAGCTAAGTGTGTTAAATCTGTGCTGCTCAAGACACTTAAAGAAAACCAATCCAGAGGAGGAATAATAAAATGCCAGGGATCCATTTTCTAAATTATGTCATTGCAAACTTGCCTGTTCACCTCCAGTTTTGGAAATTCAGAAGGAAAGGAGAGAGAGAGAGAGAGAGAGAGAGAGAGTGTTGATAGTCACAAGTAGAAAAATTGAGGGATTTGGGGAAAACATCCTTGAATAAATAAACCCATCGTTCTTTCTAGTCTGTCATTTCAGGAGCCATGAAAAATATCCTGAAGCTTTGTGTCTACCCCTTGATTTGTTTGATGTAATCCTTATTATTTCCAGGTAGTCATAGTAAGAGTAAACAAAAAAATACCCCTAAGAAGTAGCAGATATTAGTTTGGTCTTGCTAGCTCATCCATGTGAGCAAGATAAAGTGCCTTGCTCTAGATGTATATTGCAAAAAAGCTGGGGGGCAAAATGTTAAACTGTTTGCATCTTTTCCTCCATAAACAACATTTTAAAAGCAATTTTGTAAATATAGGACATCTGCTTTATTGAGCTAAAAAAATCCCTACAAGACATAATAGTGCTACTTGGACTCTATTCTAAGCTTTGTTACATGCTGTAGAGTGCAGTTATTTTTCTTTCTTTTATTTTCGTAAAAGAATCACAGCACGTCCCTCTCATTTAGATTATGCATTGTCAGTATTTCACCTTCTTGCAGTGAAATGCATCCTGGGAAATACAGGAGAAAGAAACAAGGCTGGGAAACTGAAATGCAAGAGGTTCAAACATTTCTATTACAATTCACAGTGCCCAAATCTATGCACATTTTCCACATATTTGACAGGGCAACAACTACCCTGCAGGGCAAATTCCATTGAGTTCCTGTAAAAAGATGCTGCCTGCTAGTTCCTGATTTGTACAATATTCTCCTAAGAAAAGAAAAAAGCCTCCCCAAAAAGTGCTGTTTGATTAGGTTTATGGTAAGTGGAAATGGCCTTGGAGCTATGTTACATAACTGCAAAAAGGTTCAGAGAAGGTAGAAATTCCTGAAATTGTACATTCTCACAGCCAAATGTCCAATGCTGTGAAGAAGGGACTGAGAAGTAATTGAATCTCTGCTTGCTAGAATCTCCTTGGTCAAGCATTTTGATCCAGGGGTATAATTTAGGAACTGAAGGGGGTAGTATTTCAGATCCCATGTGCTTATTTTAAGTCCTCTGAAACAATTCTATTTCTGGTTATTAGAAGATATAAATATATCAACTGCAAAGGCTGTTTTAAAATGAACTCTTAAACTGTAGTTTTAATCTTCAATATATTAAAGAATAGCCCTTTGAATCTTGTAGTGAATCTTATCCACCCTGGAATGAAATCTCACCACAGCCCTGAAACCTGCAATGACACCCATACCCTGTCTTTGTCAATAGAAAAGGAATATGTGTATAAAACAGAGCAAACTGTACCCTTTATATTCATCCTGGGAAATACAGGAGAAAGAGAGCTGTCAACAAAATAAGGACCATCTTAAATTCACACACAAGTTACACATACAATGTATGGTAATAAAAATGTTTTGTTTATAACTTTTTCTTATAGGAGAGGTTGTCTTACATTCAAGGTCATCTTCCTTTTGGGTGAATATGGGTATGTCATGGAACATGCCACTAGCCTATATTTCAGCCAATTTTCATTTTCAACTGTAGCATTAGAAAGAGGTTTTCATCTCTTGATAATCCAATTTGCCACATAGAAACTTGTCACAAAGGAAGTCGTATTTTCTCAGTGCCACCATGGATCTATGTTTAGCCAGCTTTAATGTGGGAGATACTTGAGGAATAATTTACATAGGCCACCATGCAATGGTTATTTCAGGCTGTGGTCTCACATGCTAAATAATCCACTTTCAATCCACTTTCCAACTGGATTTTTACTGTGTGAACTGGCAAAATCCAGTTGGAAAGTGCATTAAAAGTGGATTGAAAGTGGATTATTTTTTGTGTGTGACCACAGCCATAGTGTAGAATTGCCCATTTCCTGGCGTTTTCACCAATTCAGTCTCGGCTTGCTAACACTCAGGAATTTGCATTTTTAAAGGAGTGTTTTCCAAAAACTCCAGCTGAAAGAACAGTGAAAAATCTGTGTGATTCTGTCTATGCTTGAAAATAAACTAGCAGTGTGATCCACAAATATTGCATTCTGTAGCCCTTGTCAGACATTTTAAGTGGGAAGCCCTTTTCAGGGAAGCCCTTTTCCAGAGGTCATTTCGGGGGGGAACGCGGGGGAACGCAGTTCCCCCAGGTGAGGTGCAGGGGGGCGGGGCACATGATGAAGCCCCGCCCCCTGATTCCGGCTGCCCTGCTTCCAGCCCTCATTCAGCCAGGAGGAGGCAGGAGAAGAGGGAGGGTAAGTTGCTTCCTCCCCGCCTCTCCCCACCCCTGCCTGCCTGGGGCCAGGGAGGGCCTTGGCGGGGCTTCCTCGCACTCCCGCTGGCCTTGCAGGTCCACCGCCGGGCCCCTAATGTCAGGGGGTGTGGCATATGCTAATGAGTTATGCTAATGAGTTCCCCTAGCTCTTTTTCTACAAAATGACCCCTGCCCTTTTCAGACATTCTAAGTGGGAAGAACAGATATACATAGGTAGGGTTGCCAACTCTAGGTTTGGAAATACCTGAAGATTTGAGAGTGGAGCCTGAGAGGTTGGGGTTTAGGGAAGGGGGAGACCTTGACTGGTTATAATGCTATAAAGTCCATCTTCCAAAGCAGCCATTTTCTACAGAAGTAGAATAAATAAATAATAATAAGCAAATAAGCCATCTATGTAATCTGGAGATCAGTTGTAATACCGGGAGATCTCCAGTCCCCATTTGGAGGTTGGGAATCCTATGCATTGGCCTAGAAAAAGCATGGTGTCTGATCACGTGTGGATAACAGTACGTGTATGCTAGTGTACATTCACCGGATCCATATACATCATTCAAAAAAGAAAGAAGGTTGTGGATAGAGCTTTCTGTTCTGCTCTTCTCCCCTCCCTCCCCTATGTATATTCATTAGGGATGGCAAAGCAAAATTTGTCATGAATTTTGTCCTGTTTGTGGTTTGCGAAGTACATGGCAGGCCTACCATCACAAACTTCCATGAACTTTTGAAGCAGTTTGTGACAGCTTGTGGATGGAACAGAAAACAGGGGTTTAAAGGGACTCAGAATCCCTTTAAACCTCTGCTTTCTGTTCCCAGTGAAAGCCACAAAAACAGCTGAGTGGTGGGGAGGCATTCCCCACCACTCAGCTGTTTCAGGCTGCTTTGTGCAGTCTCTTTAAACTTTAAAACAGCTGAGCCAGCAGGGAGCAGTCCCCCCCCACTGGTCAGCTGTTTTGGGCTCTCTTGTGCAGTCCCTTTAGATGGGCATGTTTAAAGGGGCTGCACTATGGAGCCCAATATAGCTGAACTTGCAGGGAGAAGTCTCCCTGCCGGCCCTGCTTCGGACTGTCTTGTAGAGCCCCTTTAAACTCGGCTGCACAAGAGAGCTCAAAACTGGGCTAGCAAGGAGACTTATCCCCACGGGCTCAGCTCCATTGGGCTACTGTGTGCAGCCTAGTTTAATAGGGCTGCACAAGGAGCCGAAAAGCTGGGCTGGAGGGGAAATGTCTCTCAGCAGGCTTAGCTCTATTGGGCTCCCTTGTGTAGCCCCTTTAAATGGAGCTGAGCAAGAGAGCTTGAAGCTGGGCCATCAAAGAGATTACTTCCTGCTGGCTCAGCTGTTTTTCAGGCTGTCTTCTGTATTCCCTTTAAATTTTAAAGGGATTGCACAAGACAGCCAAAAATAGCTAAGGTAACAGCAATAGATATTGGTGTCTTGCACATCCAATCCAATCCTGGATTTCAAATAATGTTTTCCATTTTATTAGACTGCAATTCAGCTGCCCAATTTTATATGCTGTCTTGTGGAGCCACTAAAAAGGGGAAACATCATTATGAACAGAAATGATTAAAAAAACAAATAAATTGGAGTGTTATAGACCCATGGTACATCTGGTCTTGCTGCCCTGTAGCATCTTTTCTTTCAAAACCCAATGAAATATTAACAGCAGGGCAAAGGAATGGGCAGAGCATTCTGAAATGTGTGTTTCTATTTCCTTTGGCCTGTTTGCAAGTGTGGGGTTATTACATTTAATAACTACGATTAAAAACAAGAAGAATGCAGCTTTTTTTTTAAAAAAAAGAAGATGCGGACTGTTTGAACATCTTGTTAAGTTTCAGTTCCTAAGAGAAGTGCTACATTTCTCTTTGAAAACACCTTCCTCAATAGCATTGTTTAAATATGTTAACAATGGCATTTTATGACTTCTCATATATTGCAAACTATAGCTTTGAACAGATGGCTGAGGACGCATCAAGGGACTCTTTCCCATCAGAGTGCAGAGACTAGGGTAAACATGCTACAAGGCAGACTAGTTTCTGGATCAGTCTGAAGAGCAAAAATGTGGAGAGGAATTTAAGAGGCTAATGACAGAATGCACCGCTTTACTTCCATTCCCTCAGAAGCAATCAAGGAACGATTGTGCAGAAGCGGAATGAGAAAATGATAGAGGTTCATGACCTTCATATCGTTCTGTGAAGAAGCGCATAGATTGCAAAAGATTCTTAGGACTTGGGAGACCTGCCCTCACTGCCAGCTGCCGGCAAAGTGGGCAGAGGAAAGATAGCAGAGACAAAAGATAAATAAATATGCTGTTTTAAAAAGCAAATAAACCCTGGAGCTTTCTATATGTTTTCATTGTGTATGTTCCCTTGTTGACAAAGTGTCTGCTTCCATGTTAGGAATAGAAGTAGGGCTATGCATGCGTTATACCTTCAAAGCCATTGGTGGCTTTAAAGGACCCTTCACATCCAAGGACCCACATAACTAAAGGGTTGCCTCTTCCAATAGTTTCTTATGCACCAACTATGGTTCTCAGGCTGCCATGTACTAGTCATTCCCCCACCTAAGATAGCACAGCCAGCATTGAACAGAGCCCCTGCTTTTCTCAATATTGCTCCCATGCTATGGAACAGGCTCCCTGGGGAGGAGGACATCTCTATTAGTGTTTAGGATGCACTGCAAAGCCATTTCATTTTCCAAGGTTTTTAATAGGGTATAGGAGACAGGCAATTTTTAAGGGGGGTTATTTTGGGTTTTATTGCATTTTGTGCATTTTAAATTTGAATTTGTAAGCTACTTGTGATCCATGGGGAAAGCTGAGATATGGATGTTTTAATACATAAATAAATATGACATTGGCTCATTGGTATGCTGTCACCCTACAATGCTCAGGGTAACTTCTATAAGAACTACCCACCACACTTTGTATGCTGTATACATATGGGTGAGGGCTTTGCTTTATTCACCCAGAGCCTACATGTATATACATTTGCAAACGTTTTGCTAACTCTCACTAGACCTTTGAACACATGCTGACTTTACACAAGTGTGTAGTGTGTGCTAGAGGATAAGAGCGATTTCAGGCACACATCAGGGTTTGTGAATGCTCAATAAGACAATGAAGCACCATATCTTCCTCTATGCCTCCAATTACATTGTACTTCAGGGGTCCCCAGTTATGGTGCCTAGGGGTGCTATGGGGCCCATGGATACCAATCCTGGTGCCTGCCAAACATTTATAGAAAGTGAGTGGAGCCAGGTAGGGCTTTTGCCCAGCAAGGCTTCTAATTGGTCACTGGAGATTTAATTGGCTGTGCAGATCTCTTAAAAAAAAATTTGGGCAATATTTGCCACCACAGCACAAGGATCTTCACTGTGTGACTGAAGGTAAGCTATAGCAGCCATTCTGTGGCTTGGTAGGGTTGCCAGCCTCCTGGTGTTGCCTGAGGATCTCCCACTTTTACAACTGATCTCCAGCTGACAGCGATCAGCTCACCTGGAGAAAATGGCTGCTTTGAAGGGTGGACTCTATGGCATTGTACTATGCTGAGGCCTCTCCCCTCCCCAAACCCCACCCTCTCCAGGTATTTCCCAACACAGACCTGGCAACCCTAGTGGCTGGTTCTGCCTCCTGTGGTAGCCATTTTGTGGCTGCACTCACCATACTGTATCCGAATTCCAAAGGTGCCTGCAGACTCAAAGTGCTGTTGTAACTATCTTACCTGAAAGGTTGTTTGTCAGTTAACATGATAACCCACCTGAAAAATGTCCTAATATGACATTCATATGGTTCACTCATTAGATTGTCATTTTGTTTGTATATTTCTACAATATTCAATGGCAAAGTCATAATTTGAGATTGATGTAACCCACCCTGAGCCTGCTAGTGGGGACGGTGGGATATAAATAAAATTTATAAAATAAAATAAACCTACTACTGATTTTACTACACATGCATCAAGCACTCAGTAAACAGTATGCCCTAGTTTCTGCTTCATGTCCATAGATAGCTAAATTTAAAAGGAGCAACTATTTGAGATGCAAAAAGTAATGAACAGCCACCCATTCCTGGACATTTTATATCCTGGCAGCTGTGTCTAATACAAAATTCCATCCTATGTCTAACTTCTTGTGGTCTTATAGAAAAAAATGTGTTGTAAATTTTAGTGTGGGTGTTAACAATTACTCCAGCACCATCAATTTTACCCGCAAATACTCTGTAACTTGTAAATGCAGGCATGATTTTCTTATTGAAACATCTAATAAGGCTAGGAAATAATATACAATCAGTGATTAGTGTGACACATTGCAGCCATAAATGTCTTAAACAGGGTTGCCAATTTTTGAATTGATCTCATTTAATTGCCATTCGGTCTGAAGCAATTAGCAGCTTATTGTGTTTCTAATCTGTAAAAAAAATCCTACTGATTTCATTTTTATCTGCTGATTTCTAGCTCTCAAATACCTAATAAAAATATAAAGTTTTAAATGGCTAATAAAAGGTCAGGTACCTTTCTGGAGAGCTGGAAACCCTAGTTTTAAACAATGTCAAACTATCACAGGTACATGCATACCAGTCTTGGGGTCAATTCTGATATAACATCATAGTGTGACATTTGACATGGCACTGAGAGTGCACTGGATTTCCAAAACTGACTTGCCCCTGGCCTTTATCTGAGATATTAGGTATAATGGCTCTGTAAACAAAAGAGTCTCAAGTGTTGCTTGCTGGGGGAAAGAATTTGATGGGATAGGAAACAGGAAAAAGGACCTTTGACTAGACATGGGAACAATCCTGAGCAGGTCTCCTTAGAAGTTTCAGTGGGGTTGCTGCCTATGTCTATTTTATTGAAAATACAGCAGCAATTGTATAAATTTAATTGTATAAAATAATCCTGGTTTGGAACTTACCTCAGTTGTTTGAATCAAGCAGCTTGATACAACATGATACTGTGAAGAAATGCATTTTTCTTTAGAGGTTTGAACTGAGTTTTAAAACAGTTTTTCTCTCTCTTGGCAGAGTACAGGTGTGTGGGGAGTTTCAATTGCTAGCTAGCCTAACCCACCAAGGCCTTAGAAATGCAAATGGTAGGCCTGGCTAGATACAGTGAAATGGTCAAGTCACATGCACATACACTCACTCCTCTAACTAGAAAGGGATCATAGATTTGGAAGACTAAAGGAGCTAGAGAGTTCATTGGAAATCTGAAGACTTCAGGAAAAGCTTCTTTAACCTGGCTTAGCATGGCCAGTCACATGAGAAAGAGACCTGATAAAACTCCTGGGCATGAAGAGGAGGGTCTCTTTTTGTGCATTCCATCAAGGCAGACAGAGCCAGGGTCTGCTGGAAGTAGCCACTGCCACATGCAGGACTGTAGCCTAAGCAGGGGCTTCAAGGTAATAGGAACTCTTTAAAACCACTGTAACTTGTAAAGATCAGGCAGCTCTTTCTTCAATCAGTTATTTCATTTTATTAGAACAGAACACATACCAACACAGAACACACAGAACAACCCCAACTTATATACAGTTTGGAACTGGCTAAACCACACCCCTAAAAAGGTAAGGTCCAATCATAAGTGTGTGCTTAGGACCAATAGGGTTTGTTCCCACCTAAAGTCATAGTCTTCCCTGATTGGTCCATTGCACAATGGCAGCCAATCAGGCTATTGATTTTAGGATACTGAAAATCTATGGAACTTGTGATTTAAGCTTAGGCTTATTCTACAATTAATGTATCCATATAACACAAGACATAACAGTTACCTTTTAAGCTAAAGAGCTTGCCATCCACTAGGGCATGTGCAGAGAGAGGGACAAAGGAATGGCATCGTACAGTTTTCTTTTGGATCCCTTGTTAAATCTATTGCCATGCTGAGAGTATGTGTGGAGACATTTTCTTTTTAATAGATATTTTATAACTTTTAAGGCTGGTAGTGGTTTCTATACCATGTAGATCTCCATCATTCTGGGCATGCTATTTTAAAAAGCTCTCCAGGAAGAAGGGGAAGGGCAATCATTTGTCAAGTGGCTACTCCCCCAGTGACACACAAGGCTGTAAACTGTCCCCATAGCAACCAGTTGCTGGGTAGGGAGAGATACAAGCATGAGGCGAGGCCTTAGAACGGCAACACAGGAAAGGGAAGCTGGGAGCTCTGGTCCTTTCAGTGGGCAATTCTACAAAGGCTAGGTGGTGGCAGCAGTTGAATGGAGAGAGGGAGAAAAACCCTCTCTGGGTGTTGGGGAAGCCAGGTGGGTGGCACATGCCAGGCAGAGACCTTGGATGACCACTGGTGCCAAGCCTCCTTGGAGGACTGGATGGAACAGGGCCTGCACATCAGAGGGGAGGTTTTCTGCCACAGGTACAATAAAGGAACTACCCACCCCTTCTTTTCAAAGCCTGGTGAAACTTCAATTACTTTCATTTGGATGTTTGATAATTATTCTTATTGATTTATTTAAAATATTTATATTTATTTCCCTAGTGGTCAGGGCGGTTTACAATTCCACTAAAAATACAATAAAATCTTCCATAATTCCCCTCCCCCTAAAATATCTGAAGCCTGCACCCCATTAGAAGCCCGAGTAAACAGAACAGCCATGCAGCACCTCCTCAAAATCTAAAGCTAGCACCCCTTTACCTCCTCAAGAGCCTATTCAATAGGGTGGAAGTTACTACAGAAAAAACATGAGCTAGAGGGTAGATGTCAGAGGGTAACCTCAAGTGGAGAGAAGCCAGTAGCCAGCAACTTAGAGACTCTAGTCAGTGCACGGGGACATATGGAGAAACACAGTCCTGCAGATATGCTTACCATTAGCGATACAGATGTCTCTGCAGTAAGAATACATGTCCTGCTTATCCATTTATTTGGAACAGAATGGCAACATATTTTCAACACCTTTCCCCTTGCAGATGATAATAAGAGACTGCACTTACTGCATTACAGACTCTTTTGTGTTTGCCAAAAGTAAAGATGGTAGATAATCACTACAAAATTTTCCAGTGTGAACAGAAACCTGGGGGAACAACATGACAATATGCTGCTGCTCTTAGAGACCTGATTGTTTCCTGTGATTTTGGAAATAGGGTAGATGAGATTATTAGAGACCAGTTTATTGAGAAAACAAATATGCCTTGCATAGCAGAATGCTTGCTTCTAGAAACAGACCTCTCACTGGAACCATTGCAACCTACACTGTGGGAGCTCTAACAGAAGCCAAAATAATGAGCTCAGATACAGGAGGCACAGTTCAAAGTGTGGATCCTCTGCAGAAAGCTTCAGTGCAGACACATGGTAATAGCAGTGAGTGAAAAACCACAGATCCAGAAGATTCAAAGTTCGAGGGGGGAGGACACCCATGCTTTTGTTGTGGCTTTATATAACATCTTCCAAGCTACACAAATTGTCCTGCAAAAAAAATTCAATGCAATTACTGCAAAAAGATTGGAAACTTTGCCAAGGCATGTGTAAGAACCAGTCCCAACAAACAAGCACATGCAATTCATGTTCTGGATGTTATCTATTCTGAGTGTGGACAGCATCATTCCGTATATATCCCAAAAACAAAACAAACAAAAAATCATGGGCACTCAGAGAAGTCTCAGCCTTTGCTGGATAGTGAATAAACAACCTCTATACTACCTCGTTCAGTCTATTTATGTTATTTTAGAAATGTTCCAATTACTGTCTTGGATCCTAATCACCTTTTCTGCTCATGGAAGACATTTCTATCTATGTAAGATTGGGAGGGTAATATTCCCCTACATGGTCTCTCCCTGAAGCCTCTATTTTGATGTTCCTGGGGGCCCACTGACTCAAAAGGGTGCGGAAGACTGCAACATGGGGTATGGTGTTTTGGAAAAGTTTCTATGTATATAGTGGAGCTCAGCACGCATTTTATAGGTCCCGACCCACTGAATTAAAATAACACTTGATGTAATATTAAAAAGAAACAATAACAAACTAGTATTTGTCTGCATGTACAGGTGAATTTTGTGCATGTTGTATACTTAAAAGAATTCTATATTGTTCTTTTTTGGCACTCATACCCCAGGTAGAGATCTGTTTGCTGTTTTCTACAGTGAGGTATAACAGCCAGACACTAGATTGCCCAAATTTAGAAGTAATGCAGAAAGAAATGTAGTTATGTTCAGGATGTGTTCATAATCTGGCTTCCGGTCTGGCTAAGATGGAGGACTGAAGCGTTTCGCGATCGTGCGAAGCGAGCGACGGCCACTTTTGACAGTTTGGGCAATACACAGCCCAACGCATCACTCCCCAGCGAGGGGGGGGGGACAAGCAGGCAGCAGCGCCCTAGAGGGAGTGTGAGGTTGGCGTAATCCAGCTTCGGAAGAAGCTGAATTGGGCTTTGACCTCCTCCCACGAAGAAGGCAAGTGCCAAGCAACTCTATAGTGGCCGATCGAGCCGGATTACCGGCATAAATTCTTCGTCAGCCGACCTCTTTGAAGAAGGACAACAACTGTGAGTTAAAAGAAACAATGCGAAACCCGTTTTGAACGTGCTAGATAACAAAAACGTGCCGCTTACCTGAACTGAGTTTGGAGTCAATTTGAATTAAGCGGTTGAGCGGAAAATGAATAGTAAATCCCAGAAATCCGATTCCGGAGAGAAAAAAGTTGATTGAAGCCTTTAAAAACTGTAAAAACGCTTATTGTTTAACATTCCTGTGGTGAAGATGGAGCCGTGTGCGCAACTGTAAAATCGAAACTCACGAACAATAGCGTGGGAAGAGCAGGCTGGTGTCACAAAGAAAGAGGTCCGTGTGAAACATCCAGGAAGTTGAATTCCTAGACGGGCATTAGCGAAAGGAAGACAGTGGAACTTTTAAAGGTGCCGGACCGGAAGTGAGTTTTATGCGGAAGGAAGGGCCTGCAAAATACCAATCTGACCTACTCTACATGAAATTACCATAGAGAAGTTGCGCCCGACATTTTGAGGAGGACTTCAACTAAATTTGCTTTTTTAATATATTTCTAAGGGTCTTTGGAAAGCGTAAACAGAGAGGCATGGAGGACTAAATCTTATCATCTAGAAGAGTGCTTTATTTTGCGAATCTGTGAATTGGAAAGAAATCGCCAAGACGGAGACCAGGAGAGGCAAGAAAAGAGCCGACTCAGACCCAGAACTTAAACCGGTTGTGAGACCTAGGATTGGATCTACTTCAACCCCCAAAATGACAAGGTAAAGCGAGAAAAAAGAGATGCAGGCCTCCATGGAAGCAATGGAGAAGAGAATGACAGAGGCAATACAAGCCATGGGGGAGCAGATAGAAAAAACATTGGGGGACCAACTGGAGAAGCAAACTCAGATTCATCTGAAACATCTAGAAGAAGTCCAAGAGAAGAACATAACAGCATTGAAGGAATTGGTTACTACAGAAATAACTTCAATCAAGCAAGAAATGGAAGGAGTTAAGAAGGATGTTCAAGCAAATGCAACCAAGACTACAGAGACAGAGGAGAAGATACAAAAAATAGAAGAGAAACAAGATTCTTTGACTCAACAAATTACAAGATCAGAGACAATGATGGAGTTCAGAAGGATGCAGACTCATCTGAGATTCAGAGGCATTAAGGAAACAGAGAATGAGAACTTAAAAGAAAAAATGATGGAAGTGATAACGGCTTTTCTGGGCGAGGAGGAAGGGTCAATGGACTCAGACTTTGATTTGATTTATAGAGTGAACTCCAGAATTGCAGAAAAGAAGAATTTACCAAGGGATGTAATTGTACAATTTGTAACAAGATCAATAACAGAGGAGATATTCAAGAAGCAATTCAACGTCCCTTTTGTAATAGAGGGAAACAAAATTATGGTGATGAGAGAACTCCCAAGAACAATACTGCAAGACAGGAAAAGGTATAAATCCTTGGCGGACAAACTCAGAGCTTTGAGCATCAGATATAGATGGGAGATTCCACAAGGTTTATCCTTTACGTATCAAGGTGGGAGGATTCAGATCAGATCGATGATGGACTTTTATAAATTTAAGGCGGACAATGCGGACGTCTTTGGAGAACTTTAAAATAAAACGCATAATGGAGTACAAATTGTTGTCATGGAATGTTAATGGATTAAATTCACCAAACAAGAGGAAAAGAATCAATCATTGGATACAGAAACAGAAATGCAACGTGATATGCTTGCAAGAAACACATATTAGAAAACAGGATATAAAATATTTAAAGAATGCTTTATTTGGAATTGAATTTTGTTCTGCGGCCTCAAACAAGAAAAAAGGAGTTGTGACATATGTGAAGAAGGAGTTACAACCTACAGAAATTTTTAAGGACATAGATGGCAGATACGTGGGTGTGGAATTAATGATTCAGCAGAAAAAAACATTGTTGATCAACGTGTACGCACCCAATGGAGCAAAGGAAAAATTTTTTAAGGATATAACTGACCAATTACAACAATTGACTTATGAGCAAGTTATTATGGCCGGAGACTTTAATGGGACAATAGATCGTCTAGACAGAAAACCACAAAAGGACAACGAATTCAGCGGAAAATTGCCAAAGAATTTTTTTGAATTAGTTAAGCAAGAAAAATTAGAAGATGTTTGGAGGAAATGGAACCCGATGCAGAAAGACTTTACTTTTTATTCCAATAGACATTGCTCTTTTTCCAGAATTGATATGATTTGGATGTCTGAAGAATTATCAATGAAAACACATAAGACTGAAATTTTGCCAAGATGTAATTCAGATCACAATCCGGTGGTATGGAGTTCCACAGAAAGGAAAAAACCCTTTCTGTGGAGGATTAATGAAGACTTGTTGGATAAGAAAACGGTAATTGAGATGTTAAAGGAAGAAACGAAACAATTCTTTCAACAAAATTTAAATAAAGAAACACCGATACAGATTGTATGGGATGCTTATAAAGCGGTGATGAGAGGAATTCTCATCTCGCAAAACGTGAAGCAAAAAAAGGAAAAACTTCAAAAACAAACAGAAGTGTTAGAAAAAATTGCTCAGAAAGAAAAGGAATTAAAAAAGAAGCCTGGAAAAAAGCAAATTATTAAAGAATTAAAGTTGCTGAAGGAACAACTGAATGAGACTTGGAATCAGGAAATGTATTGGAATTTAAAGAAGTTACAACAGAAATCTTTTGAAGGGGCGAACAAACCGGGAAAATACTTAGCTTGGCAACTTAAGGCTAGAAGAGAGAGAAGAATGATAACCAAAATAATAGAAGATGGAAAAGAGTTCGTTGATCCTAATGGAATAAAGAGATGTTTCTTCAAGTATTATGCTAAACTATTCCAAACAACTAGAGTTGATCTTGAGAAGATTAAAACATATTTAAAGGAGATTCCACTACCAAAAATAAGTAAGGAATACAAAGATTTATTAAATGGTCCAATTCAAAAAGAAGAAGTGATGAAGGCAATAGAAGAGACAAAGTTGGGGAAGGCGCCTGGGCCGGACGGATTTACAGCGAAATTCTACAAAAAGATGAAAGAAGAAATTTCCCCGGTCCTGGAAGCTTTAACCAACGAAATAAGAGAAAACAAAAAGGTGCCGGACTCATGGAAAGAAGCAATTATTTCTTTGATTCCAAAGGAAGGACAAGATTCAACAAATGTAAAGAACTACAGGCCAATATCTCTTTTGAACAACGATTATAAAATCTTTGCAAAAATTATTGCAGAAAGGGTGAAAAACTATTTACAAACGGTAATTTCTGAAGATCAAGCGGGCTTTTTACCCAAAAGGCAGATTAGAGACAATGTAAGAATAGTAATGGACGCAATTGAATATTATGAAAAGCACCCAGAAAAAGAAGTAGCTTTTCTGTTTGTTGATGCAGAAAAAGCTTTTGACAATCTTAATTGGAATTTTATGCACCAGATGATGGAAAAGATTGAAGCGGGACAACATTTTAGAAATTGTATTGAAGCTATCTATTCTGAACAAAGAGCTAAAATAAATGTGAATAAAGAACTGACAGATAACTTCAAAGTACAGAAAGGAACAAGGCAAGGTTGTCCGTTATCACCGTTATTATTTATCTGGGTATTGGAAATACTTTTACAAAAAATACAGTACGATCAAGAAATAAAGGGCTTGACACATAAAGGACACCAATACAAATATCGAGCATTTGCAGACGATGTAATGTTTATGGTGGAAAACCCAACAGAAAAATTGACATTGCTTTTTCAAAAAATAAAGGAGTTTGGAGAATTGGCCGGCTTTTACGTAAATAAGAATAAAACAAAACTTATATGTAAAAACATGATCAAACAAAAACAAGTGGAACTACAAGAACTGGTACAATGTGAAGTAGTTAAAAAAACAAAATACCTTGGAATTGAATTAACGGCAAAAAATATAGACCTATATAAGAATAATTATGAGAAATTATGGACTAAGCTGACTCAAGATTTTAAGAAATGGGATAAAATGAACTTATCACTGATGGGAAGAATATCAGTTATAAAAATGAATGTCCTACCACGTTTGATGTTCCTGTTCCAAACAATACCAATTCTGCATAAAACGGATTTGTTGGCCAAGTGGCAACAAGAGTTGTCAAAATTTGTTTGGGCAGGCAAGAAACCAAGGATCAAAATGAAAATACTTTGTGATGCCAAAGAAAGAGGAGGTCTACAAATGCCAAATCTTAGACTATATTATGAAGCGGTTTGTCTAACATGGATGGATCAATGGGTGAAGCTTGAAAATGACAGATTGTTGGGGTTGGAAGGGCATGATTGTAGATTTGGCTGGCATGCATATTTATGGTATGACAAGATAAAAATGGACAGTTTTTTTAAACTTCACTTGGTGAGAAAAGCTTTGTATATGGTATGGACAAGATATAAGAAGTACCAGAGTGACTTAAGACCATTGTGGATTGTACCAGTAGAAGTGTTGATATCTTACTCAAGACAGCGAGGTAGAGACTGGTTGCCATATAGAGATTTAATTAAAAAAGAGGGAACAGAGTGGGTAATGAAAAAGCAGAATGAAATTGAATATGAATATGAGTGGTTGAAATATATGCAGATTTATGATCTTTTTAGATCTGACAAAAAAAACTATGGTTTTAGAGAGGAAAAAAATGAAATTGAAAAGGTTTGGGAGAGTGGAGGAGGAAAAAATATTTCTAAAATGTATAAGGTGTTGTTAAAATGGTATACTGAAGATGAAACTGTTAAAGAACAAATGTTAAAATGGGCTATTAATATGAATAAGGAAGTGGCTATGGAAACCTGGGAATATTTGTGGAAAAATTCTATTAAGATCTCGACATGTACTAATGTTAAAGAAAATTGTTATAAGATGATGTATAGGTGGTACATGACACCTAAGAAGATTGCAAATATGAATCAAAATATGTCAAACAAATGCTGGAAATGTAAGAGGCATGAGGGCTCATTTTATCATATGTGGTGGACTTGTGAGAAAGCTGTAGACTTTTGGACAAAAGTCCACAATGAAATGCAAAAAATACTGAAATGTTCTTTTAAAAAAGCACCGGAAATTCTGCTTTTGGGACTCAAAATGGAAGAAGTCAATACGACTAAAAAAACTTTACTCTGGTACCTGATAGTGACAGCGAGAATGATTTATGCTCAGTTTTGGAAGACAGAAAAGGTACCAGAGGTTGAAGAATGGATACAAAAAGTTCTGTTCATGGCACAAATGGATAAGATTACAAAAAAACTGAATAACAAAGAAGACGATGAGTTTTTTGGAGAATGGAATGATTTTAAAATTTATCTGGAAAAGAACTGGGATGTGAAACAAAACTTAATATGTTTAGATCAATATTAAGTCAAACGATGTTATCTTTAGATTGTAATGATGAAAAACTGATATTGTTGATGATATGAAGTAATTTGGAGCAGGGGTGGAAGCATTGTGGGAAGCCATTGGAGGGAGGGGAGGAACTGGGAATGGGGTAGACAATTGATAGAATGAAATGTTTTATATGTTGTATTCCTGAGAAAATAAAATTTGTTTACCAAAAAAAAGGATGTGTTCATAATCTGACACGTGTATGACAGAAGTTATGTGACTGAAAATTCTCAGTCAAAAAGGCAGTATAAAAATGCTTAAGAATATTTTAGAGAAAAGTGTCATCAAAGAAGGTAGGCCTCATCAGAGGTTACAGTCACGTACACTGGGAGCCTCCCAGCCACACTTATTGGGAGTATACAGTCTCCACAATGTGCTTGATAAGTGCAGTCACCTCTTCATGTGATTTGGGGGATGTGTGGATTTTCCATGCACATACAGCTTCCATACAGGTTCACATATATGGAAACTACACACACAAGAGAAATCCACATATTGCCCAATTCAAATGAAATGGTAACTGCACATATTACCTGCATTGTGGGAACAACACACTCCCAATATGTGCAACTGGTGGGCTCCCACTTCATATGGGCCTAACATCTGAAGAGGGCTACAGACTCATTAGAACAGGCTTCATCAGTAGTGGCAGTAAAAAAGGATGGAACACTTTATGCAGATTTAAGAGAACTATATAAAGTCACTATGATCAACAGCCATCTGCTTCCACATAAAGAAGTATTTGCTGAACTCTGGAGCAAAAATGTTCTCTACTCTTAATTTGCAGAGTGCATATCATCAGTGTATGCATAAAGACAAAAACAAACTTTTGCACTGATTACACATCATAGACTAGGCCATATGAAATGTATCCCATATGGAATTACTTCTGTTCTCAGTACTTTCCCAACAATGATATTTCTAGTAGGGGAGAGGACTCTTGAGAATATTATGCCAGCAGAGTGAAATCTGGGTAGTGCAAGGTCAAAATGCTTAAGTAAATCCATCATGGAGTTCAATGTTATTTGGAAACACACTTGCAGAGCATAAAAGTAACCTGAAATTGGTACTAAACTGCATTAGTGCAGCAGGTCTGATGTTTAGCTAGGCCAAATACAATTTCAGGAAAATACAGCTCTATCTTTTGGTACATACAATTCTGAAACCTGATCCCAGTGTTATTTTGGCAGTTTCACAAGCATCTCCTCAAACTGTTTTACAAACTTTGTGTTCCTGCTTGGGCCTTTATAGTACACAAAATTTAATCCATACTATGTTTCCATATTTGGGCCATTCAGAGAGCTATTACAGCAGTGGTTCCCAAAGTGGGTGGTGCTACTCCCAGGGGGCAATGGGATTACCAGGGGGCACTAAGAGGCTAGGGGGTGGCAGAAGGGGTGCTGGAGGTGGGCCCCTTCGATCATGTTACTCACTTATTTATGGCTGACCAGGTTGTGGCGCCATGCTGGCATGAGGCACTCCAAGTTTCTGCCTCTGCATAGTGCTGATCTCTGGTAGAACCTATTAGAGTTTTTAGTAAATACGCAACCAGAGCCCTAGTAAGACCAGTATACCATGTTTCCCCCCATACCATTTAATATATATAATGAGGTCAGTCTGGTTAAGTCCAAATCTGTCATCTCTACGTTTATTTCAAAGTTAACTGTATGCACACACAAGATAGGTAGGGAAGCTAGTCCCTAGGTGGGGGTGGGGATCCCTTGATTTTTGGGCTCCCTCCAGACGCCAGCCAGCTGGCTGGTGGGGGAAGCTCTGCCCCAACAGTTGTCTGTGGCTCCAGTGGGTGCTGTGCGCACCTGCTCCGCGAGCTATGAATTCGCAGCTTGCAGAGCAGGTGCACATGGCCCCCACTCTTTTTTTACTCTTTCCAAGTGGAGGTCACCTGCTCCTGCCCTGCAAGCCATGAATTTGCAGTTTGCAGGGTTTGCAGGGCAGGCATGAAGGCACCCACTCTCCCCCCAACCATTTAAAGGGGTGGTTCCCTTTAAATGGTTGAGGGAAAGCAGGGTTTGTGTGCATGCAGCACTGTATCCCTGACATGATGACACCGGTCTGAATGATGTCATTGTGTCAGGGATGGCCATGCCCCTTCCCAGAATGCCACCAATCCCCCTCCACCGGGGAGAATATGGGACTGCGCAACCCTAAATATAGGCCATTTTGAGCTCTACCAATTTCCAATCTTTTCTCAGCTAGAAGAGAAAGGTGGTATCTCTCTTTATATATTATTAAGTAGTGGAGTGGCACTTTCTGAACATTCCACATGCCTCTAAATCGGTTGACACCATGATGTGTCGCTCAGAAGCTGTCCTTATCCACTGGATGTATTGCCTGAGTCCCGCCCACAGAGGTGGCACCTGCCAAAACCTTCCTCAGAAGACGGTTGCTTCACTACGGTGAACACAGCTACTGTCTTTGTTCTCCTCGCCAGATGACGATTGATTTCCTCAGGGGACAAAACCCACCATCTTTAGCCTCCAAGCCAATTTTGCTGAGGCAACATTTTCCAGAACAGAAAACCCCCCACCAAGTAAACAGCTGCCAGCATGGCAGAGGCGGGAGGTGGATGGGACCAGCCCAAGTTATCACAAAAAAGCCAGTGGATACACACACAAGCAGAGATAGATGGAACCAGACACACAGAAAACAGGAAGCCAAAAACCCAAGGCATGCTGCAAAGCAGAAATAGAAACAGTCACAGACAGATCTACGTAGGCATGCACAAACAGGAGGAGTGCAGGAACAACTGGCTGAAGTTGAGAATGTTCAGAAAGTGCCACCCCACTACTCAATTATATATAAGGAGAGATACTGCTAATATGTACTTAACCAGCTTCCAGCCGATGCATTCATTACACATCACATCTTTCTAGAGCTTGTTGTATTGCTTTTACAATGGGCTTTACTGCTAGTAGAAGATGATAATCTGCAAAGGCCAGTTCTTGTAGTGGTTAAGTGCGTGGAGTCTAATCTGGGAGAACCGGGTTTGATTCCCCACTCCTCCACTTGCACCTGCTGGTGTGACCTTGGGCAAGCCATAGTTCTGTCAGAGCTATTTGTGAAAAGAGCCGTTTCTGTCAGAGCTTTCTCAGCCACACCTACCTCACAGGGTGTCTGTTGTGGGGAGGGGAAGGGAAAGGAGTTTGTAAGCTTCTCTGAGACTCTGAGTATAAATCCAATCTCCTCCTCCTCCTCCTCCTCCTCCTCCACCACCACCACCACTACATGGATATGCTGCACAAAGATATATCTGAGCAATTTGAGGATCTTCTTTCAATGGAAATTCCAGATTGGGTGATAAATCCATTTTCAGATAATGAGGAAGTTGGGAGGAAGAACTGATTGAGCTACAAAATGACTTTGGCTGAAGTCAAAGTTTAAGAAATTGTACGAGGAGTTTGGTTACAGGAGGAAATTTCTGATTGCTATCCTGCACTATAGACATTGGTTAAGAAACTCCTTGCTGCATTCTCAGCATCATATTTACTGGAACATGGGTCATCCAACCTCTCCAGGCAAAGAAATTGACTCCAGGTTATTAAACATGATGATTTAAGACTCCTGCTGAGTGACTTTAAGCCAGACATTGGGAAATTGGTATCACTTCATCAAGCCCATCTATCATATTAAGAGTTTACTGAACAGCAAAGTACTTACTAAATGTGGTATCTAAGATTCTTGGTAAATGACTATCAGACTTTGAAAATCTCATATCACTGGATCAACAGTTTTGTTGAATAAATTAAACTAAAAAAGTTTTCATTGGGTTTTGAATAAAAGCTCAATTAATTGTTACCATTTTGAATTTTATTTTTATTATCTTCCTTAGTGGATCATGCAAATCAGAATACTGAATAATAACTTCTATAGGGTAGGGTAGAGAGCATGGAGGAGGAGTTGAAAGAAGCAAGAGAGCAGTGGCCTGAAAGGGTTTTGGAACCATTGTACTACGGGGAACCTCAAACTTGGTCTTGACAGCTGCTGCACAGACTAGTTTTCATACTGTGAAAATCTTGATTGTCCAGCCCTTGGACTGTTTAAGCCCGCATTACCCACAACTGTGACAACTGATGTTTCTGAGTGCAGACTGGAAGCTGTGATTACCCAGATTCACGAGGATGAGATAGACAGAACTGTTACGTTTGCTTCAAGAACTCACTGAAGCTGAAAAGAATTATTCAAATGTTGAAAAAGAAGCATTTGCTTGTGTCCGGGCTCAGAAAATGGAGAACTTATATGTGGGCCATGCATTCATACTGTGTACAAATCATAGGCCTTTGACAATATTATTAACTACAAAATGACTGGAACAAAGAGGAAATCATATTTCTAGATGGTCAGTCATAGTACTATCTTTTACCTAGAGAACACTGTACAGACCAGGTTTGGCAGGTGATCGTCTTGTTCACCTTTCTAATCACCAGATATTGCACTAGAGGATAATGCAGAAGTGGTTGTACTTCTTTCGGCCATTTTTATTGCATTTACATGAAGGCAATTCTAAGTTACATCTGTGTGTTTGTGTGTGTGTGAAGCGCCACCAAGTCGCTTCAGACTTATGGCAACCCTATGAATTAATTACATCCAAAACATCCTATCATTAATAGACATTCTCAGGTTTTGCAAACTGAGGGCTGTGGCTTCCTTTATTGACTCAATCCATCTCACGTTGGTCTTCCTCTTTACCTGTGGCCTTCAACTTTTCTTAGTGGTATTGTCTTTTCCAGGGACTCTTGCCTTTTCATAATGTGACCAAAGTACGATAGCCTTGGCTTAGCCATTTTAGCTTCTAGGGAGCTTGATTTGATCTACTGTTTGTGTGTGTAAAGTGTCATTGAATCATTGCTGATTTATGGCAGCTCGAGCAAGAGGCTTTCAAAGCAAGTGAAAAGGAGAGTTGGTTTGCCATTGCCTTCCTCCGCAGAGTCTCCATTGGAGGTCTCCCTTCCAAGTACTGACCCTCCCTCACTTCTGAGATCTGATGAGATTGGGTTAGACCATGCTGCCTTCCCTCCCTATTATGCCTATTTAAGTTTATAAATTAACCTGATTTGTAACTTAACTTGTGGCTCAGTTGCTTGACACAACATAGCCAAAGCATTTTCACCTAATCTGATTGGCTGAGCCTGGCCGAGGAGTGGTGGTTTAAAAAGGAGCTTGATTATTTGGAATATGGGATGCCACAACCTCCCATTTCTTCTATCCTTATTGCCAGTGTTCAATCTATCAAGCTGTGGGGGGAAAGGGGATGGGATTACATTGCAAACACTGTGATGTCACTTTTGGGTTATCACCTGTAAGTGTCATCACTGGATCCATGATGCCCTAGGAATGCCCTCAATCTCTGTGGTATTTACTGGGTGATAAACTGAAAGTGACATCACTGGGTTTGTGATGTTACCCCCCTCCCCAGGCTCCACTGCCAACAGCAGGGGTAACAGGCTGGGAACCCTATTTGGAATTGCACAGAAATCATATCTGACAAAATGGACTATAAATTTTGGTGCAGTAAATCTGTTTTTCAAGTTCCACAAGACTCTTTTTTTGTTTTTTTGCTGGCACACACAGAAACTAGAGATCTTTATAGTGGGCCACATTTTTCTGCATTCTGTCTGCCATGAAGGGTTTGTTTGAGATTCCCCTGGCAGCACCTGCTATGTAGTCCATGTTGCTAGATCAAAAACTTGCTTAGCAACCAAGTATTCTCTATGTAATCAGTGCCTACTCATATATGCCGTGTAGCCACTGGGCAGTTTTGCGGCACCAAAATTGTGTGTGTGTGTGTGGGGGGAATGAGGTTAGAAAAGAGCACAGTAATAATAAAAAATGATTGCGTATCAATATGCTTAGGTCGAATAGGAGGACTTGGACAAACCAAGTCCCATGCTTGGAAGTGAGCTAAGATAGGCACAATTATTGCTATGCCTAATAGCCATGAAAATTAAAGGTCAAAATTATTGTGGACCAGCAACTGTATATGGCACAAATAGATCATATGAGAAAGCAAGGACATGTTCTTCAGGATTTTTGCGAAACAGGAACAAACAAACAATCCTATGTTGAGAATTGAGGCTAATATTTGCTTTATGGATTTATATTTGCTGCCAACACCACATGGACTGTGCATATATACACCCATAGGCTCAAAGAACGCTGTACAAGTCACTTGTTGTGAGATACACATAGATAGTGACCTGCTCTAAGCCTTACATGTTAATGAGGTTTCAAATACACAGCTAGGCAGAGGGGAAGAAGCACACATAGCCATTGTTACCAGCCAAACAACAACTTGTTTGAAAGCAGCCTCCATTGATGAACTGTTGAAAAGACACGTATACACATCTCTGTTTTACATCTGAATGGACAGCTTCCTGCCAGATGCCTCTCTGATTACCTAGGAATGGGCAGGATTCATCTGCACTTCAATGGGCACCAAACTTTCACACCTCACCAGATGCCATCCCTTGAGTTAGAGTCTAGAGTTTCAACATTGGCCAAACCCCTAGGTAGCTGCCCCTTGGTACACACATCCAATAGCTGTAGGGATGGGACGGACTTACAGGTGGGTGGGTTCACAGACTGGCATAGATGCCACCCACTAAAGGATCCACCTATAAAAAGTAAGGACCAGGGGTCTGGTCCTTGCTAGCCACCTTCCCTCACCGACGGCCCCTGTCTGCTTTCAAACCCCTCTCAAGCCCAGCTTCCTATCCAAAATCCTTTGTTCCTACTTGATCTCTTGGTCTGCAGCCACGAGGCTCACACATGCTGGCTGCTTTCTAGCTGTGTGTCAAATCTCCGTAGTATATTTTCTGACCCCTCTATTCTTCATTGAGACGGACAAGCTTCAGGGCAGATAAGTATTGCTACCCATCATCCTACCTGTGATTTCTATAGTGACTATTGTAATTCTGTATTTCTGAGGAACTTGTTTGATTGTATGATTGAATCTGATTTTGTGTGTATGTGATTTTATATATTCTTAAGTAAAAGACAAATTGTTTTTGGAACACACCAGTCTCGACTCTCTCTCACTGGCAAAACCATTGGAATGGATTGGACTTCAGTATACATAGGCAGGAACCCAAATTTAAATTTAGTCTGCCAGCTGCTGTACATAAAGCAGTTCGGCTAACACCTATATCAGTTCATTATACAAGAAAGTATCTACCTTAGGCTATATTTTCATAGACTTTTCCACTCTTTGGCAGGCATCTTGCTGGTAGCCTAATGCTGAAACATTTTAATTTTTTAAATCCTTGTTTGTCACACCTTGTTTTGAAAGTATTCCACAAGAACTTTCCAAACATGCTGATTGTCCTCAGCATCAAATTCTCCAATAAGTTATCACAATTCCTTTTCAATGTAATATGTCTCCCCAGAAAACTGAAGAGGGATTTATCTCAGCTAAACTTCACCTGATATGTTTATAAAGTGACTTGGTAACAGCACCTAAAAGAAGAAAACTTTTTTTTTCAGAGAGAAAGAATGAAAATTTAATACCTTCTTGAACCACACTGGGAATGTCTATTTTGAAGGAGTAAGACAGCTTATGAATAGACTCCTGAAGAACAAAATGAGCCTCACTTCTAAAGGCACAGACTTGGCAGGTTCGCAGTTTTCTTATATAAGGGAAATGCAGCTGTTATGTACCATCAGCTTGAAAACTGACAACTTGGCAGTAGTGGCATTTATGCTACCTAGTATATACTTTTTTGCATTAACCCTAAAAGAAAAGACTTAAAGAGTGTGAACTGCCCACTTTAATCAAGAGCCTCAGCTGCTAATCACATCCCTCATCCAACTAGTCTGATTTTCCTCACTTGGTATATGCAAATTTTGTGAACTTGAAGATCCTTCCCTACCTTTGCTCCTGTTTCAGGTGCAAGTAAAACTAGAAGCGCAGAAGTAAAAAAAAGAGAGAGGTCCCGTTCACACTCACCTATTCAGTCCGGGAGCGGGACAGTTCAGGGGCGGTTCAAACCGGCGCGATCACACCACAACATCTGGGAAGCGCCGTGATTCTGTCCCCGAACTGTCTCTATTCTTGGAAACCGCGCCTCAAACTGAACCACCTATCTCGGTGGTTCAAGTGGATGCGGCGCCTCTTCCCGGCCGTTTGATCGCCGGCGCAAGGACGCGCCGGCACAACCCCAGGCCGGAGACGAACTGCGCATGCTCAGACATGCGCAGTTCAGCCGGCCCCCGGTTAGGGCCGTGTTTTCTCCCCGGCGTTTGATCGCGCCGGGGAGAAATGGCGGCGCGGCCGGGGGATCCGTGAGATCCCGCCGCGCCGTGTCAACGTTGGCGCGGCTTTTAAAAGCCGCGCCTTCAAGCGCCTTTTCCCCTGCCGTGTGGCAGGGGCCAGAGAGAGTTTTTCTGCCCTGCCACTGAGTAGGTATAAATCCCTTTCTCCACTGCATCCTTTCTTTTCACAGCTGACCTTCCCTATCTTGAATAACTGTTTAGTTGCCTCAAAACACACAGCTCAGTTCACCTTTCTAGACAACCAAGCTGAAAGCCAAAGAAAACTATAGTCAGTTACCAGAACAAACAAAATACTCTGGTAGTGTCATTCTATGTTAGCTCATAATCAGTGTGTGATTTGAGAATGCTGTATTTGAAATTCCTGTATGCCTACACTATTCTGCCAGAGGACCTGAAGCCAAATGGTACAATGATAAAACAGGAATCCTTGGATCATTTGACCTTCCCTGGACATCTGTACCATTTGGCTTTTAAGAGGCTATAAATATATGTCTACTAGTGTCAAATGTTTTAAAATGATCCTATACTTCTTTAGTTTTGATTTAAATAAATATCCAATATTCCAAGACTAGGAAAAAGGCCCGTTGTGGAAATAAATACAACGGCCCCTAGAAAGAGGCTCTGGGCGGGTGCCCTGGCTTTGGACACTCAGTGTCAATTTGCTGTAGCAACCTCAGCAGGGTATAATGACACTGAGTCCACCATTTTCTCCAGAGGAACTGATCTCTGCTACCTAAAGAACAGTTATAATTTTGAGTGACCTCCAGCCCTCACCTGGAGATTGGCAATGATGGTTCCACAGAAGGGAATAGTTGGTTTGGAGGGTGGAGTCTATGGCTTTGTACCTGTCTGAGGTCCCACGCCTCCTGAAACCTCACCCTTTCCAGGCTCCATCCCTTACATATCCAGGAATTCCCCACCTGGAGTTGGCAACCCTATCTCCTTCCCAGCCAATCATCAACCTACCTTTATTTCCCCCTCACTCTTCAGCTTTCCATCCCCTTCACACCTGCAGCCTCTCCCGTGCTCTGAAGCCCTGGCTGCTACGTCATATTGGCTGTCATACGGCCCCCCCCTCAGCAGCATATAAGGATACAGAGCCCACCATTTTTTCCAGGGGAACTGATCTCTGCCATCTGGAAAGCAGTTGTAATTCTGAGTGATCTCCAGCCCTCACCTGGAGATTAGACACATTTTACCTCATAACAGCAAAACTGTTTAGAATTTTAGAGGCAAAAGCCAATCAAGTCGCATATGCAAACGACCTCTGTGTTCCGAGGCAGAGGCCAATGAGGCTGCATATGCAAATAACCTCTGTGTTCTGACTGGGTATGGGGGGAGACGAACAGCAAAATGTTTAGAATGTTGGAGGCAGGACTCAGGCAAAGCAGCCTGTGGATAGGGAGGCCCTCTGAACAGATCAGAGAGCGAACTGATTTTGGAGCGTGTGGAATGTTTTAGAGAAGGGCCACCACCATTCGGCTTTTATTTATAAGGGAGATGATAATACAAACCATCACCGAAGTGAATTTACTTTAAAAATCTTTTTTTTTTCTATAGCCAGTAAACATATTCTCCTAATTTTTATGACATATACCATGCCTGTCAATACTTTCCATGCTGATTTTATAACACCAGTTCCTTGTGAAGTAGGAATGGGGTACACTTTCAAATGGAAGTGTCTAGACTTCTTTTTCATGGTTTTGACATCAGGGGATCAAATTTGTTCATACCATTTGCCTTCTCCTTTAAAATGTGGTTCTTCAAAATGAGAAATAAAATCAAAACTGCTTTGTGTCAATTTTCTTTTTTCCTTTTTACATTTTAAAAATGCCTCCATTTTAATAGAGGCATTTTAAAAATGTTTATTCTGCTGTTTGCAATTACATGTAAATAGAAGAATAAATATTTACTTGTATAATTTAAAAAGAAAAAAGTAGAAATGTATTTATCCCAAAATAGCAATGTTTTAGCTTAAAGTTACTATGTCTTAACTTTCACTAAAATGAATCTTATTTATTGTCACAATAAAAACAACGTGGCAGCATAATTAATGTTCTCATTCTCTAAATGCAAATTATACTATTATCAGCTCTTATTACCACTGGAGGCTTCAGTAAAAAAGAAAAATGAAGAAAATAGTCTTTCTGAGGACAGAAGTAGCATGGCATGTTTTATTCATGGAGTGTTTATGTAGAGATTGTCCGAACTATTTGTTAGTGAACCAATCACTCTTAAAAGATTCTGGAGGGAATTTTGTTAAAGTACAAACAATATAAAGATCATTTTTTGTTCTTGTCTGCCAAACTTGAATATGAGAAAGAATATCTGTCACAAGGACATATTTGTCTTTGTGCTTTAAAAATGATTGGGAAAGGATTCTTTCCTCTTTTTTAAGGGACAAGGGAATGGTGACAATGTATGATGTAAACTATGGTTCATGTTACAATAGTCAGATTTGTTCAGACAGCAACCTCTGAGTCAACTGTGCCGGTCATGAACCGTGGAGATTTTAGATACAGGAACAATGTTGTCTAGGATTTCTGAACAAGTTATTGAACAGTTACTTTTATTTCACTGAAATAATATCACTTCTGTTCTGGTATCTGACAAGACTATATAAAAGCTCTCTCCTTGCTAATTCTAAATATCTCTATACAAGAGTGAAAAACTCATCTATTCTGCTTAAGGATTCCTACACAGACTGGGAGCAGTTCAATCAAAACCACTTTCAAGTATGGAAAATGTAACTGCATGTGTAACTGCCTACCACTCACAGAACCCCAGCTTCTTGGTTTGCTACGGAGATGGATGCTTTAAAATGAGCTAGCAGACATCTGGAGTTATGCTAGTTGAAGTTTAAGCCAAATTTGATAGAGCATTGTAAAGCTCTATCGTGGCCATGATGATAGCACTGAAGAAATGTTATTTCTCTGCAACCACTGTGTTAGCTGAATTGCATCCAGCACAATTATTTAGGTTAATTTGGCAACTGACAACTTAAGCCATAAATGGAAAAGGAAAAAAATAATGTGATTTTACTTAATTTCCCCACATAGGTGTAGTCCCCCGGACCTGTGGTTTATGTTGCTTACAAAACTCTGCCAATCCTCACAGAGGAGTTTCAGAATAAATGACAGGATACTTGGGGAAGGCAGGGAAAGAAGATCCCTTCTGTCAGCTTCTTGTGTGAGCTCTTCTGGTGGATCCAACCATCTGTACATGAAAGAACATCCAGATGGTAGGTCTTAAGTTTGGACAAGCACTGTTTAAAGGAACAGATGGTCAGATGCAAAGACAATCTTTGGTGTATGGAAGGGAACTTACGCTTGAGCAAAGGTGGGGAGGGGGCAGCTAGATTATTGCCAGTTCTCTGTTCCCATTGCAGGAGCACTGACTCCTAATAATTGCTATTCAGGGACTTCAAGGAATGGTAGATGGAAAGGCTAATTTTCAAGTTGAGATCTTTCTGCAACAAACACAAACAAACCTAATTAAGTCTGCATAACACTATATTGGTGATTTCCACCCCCTCCCCCATGCCCTCTTAGAAACAAACAAAAAAACAAAACCTTTTTGATATGCAACCTGACAAATTCAAAGCATTTTTACAGCTTTTTAGTTGATCCTACTGTTACTTTTTAAAGGAGCAACATTTTCTTCCTTTGACTTTCACAACTTAATGTTCACACTTTTGTGTGCTCCTCCTGAGTATAAAAGAACCATTATTATCTGTAGTGTGAATGAATACAGGTCTCTACATTTGGGTATTCCTTACAGTTGTGAAAACTGTTTCTATACCATTGGTGGGTCTTTTCTCACTACATTATCACACTAGTAATACTTAGTGTTGTACTACATTTGTTCAGGGTTGATTTTTTCACTTTGAAAGGGAAAATGTTTGCAAGATGACTCACTCATGCCACCACTCCCCCACCCAATTCACTGTGCCCTACAAAGCTACATTCACTATTGTTGTTGTTCAGTAGCACAGTCGATTCTGATTCTTTGCAACCCCAGGGACTACATCACATCAGGCCCTCCTGTCTTTGGTTGTGCTCCGGAGTTAGCTCAATTTCATGTTCGTTGCATCTATGACACTGTCTAACCATCTCATCCTTTGCCATCCCGTCTTCTTTGACCTTCATTCTTTCCTAGCATTTCACCAGTGAGTGCTCCCTTCTCATTTGGTGGCCAAAGTATTTGAACTTCAGCTTCAGTATCTGGCCTTCCAGGGAACAGTCAGGGTTGATTTCTTTTAGGATTGACTGATTTGAACTCCTTGCAGTCCAAGGGACTCTCAAGAGTCTTCTCCAGCACCATATTCAATATTACCAGTCTGCATTGATAGTCTCTCTCTCTCTATTCAATCTAGGTCCTTACAGGAAACCCCTCCCGCCAAAAATAATATGGGGAGATGTGTAGAGCATGGCTGACAAGATATGTAGGCCCCGTTCACACGAGGGAATTTGGCCCAGAAGCAGGACGGTTTGGGGGCGGTTCAAACTGCCGCGATCACACCACAACATCTGGGAAGCGTGGTGCTTCCGTCCCCAAACCGGCCCATCCATGGGATAAGGCGCATCAAGTTGGTGCCACCTACCGAGGTGGTTCATCGCCTTGGTGCGCCTCAACCCGGGAGTCTGATCGCCGGCGCGTCCTTGCGCCGGCGCTTCCTGGGCTCCTAGCCAAACTGCGCATGCTCTGACATGCGCAGTTCGGCTGGCCGGCCGTCAGCTCTGTGTTTTCTCCCCGGCGTCTGATCGTGCCGGGGAGAAAACGCGGCGCGGCCAGGGGATCCGTGGGATCCCGCCGCGCCGTTTCAACTTTGACGCGGCTTTGAACAGCCACGGTTTGTGCCGCTTTTTCCCCTGCGTGTGGCAGGGGCCGTAGTGTGTGTGTGTGTGTTTTAAAATGGAGATGTATGTATCCAAACGTTAACATTTTAATGAAACCAGTAGTTTGGTGGCATCTATCTATCTAATAGCCAAGTCGCCCCCTGGTGTGCGGATACCTAAATCCGCGCACCGGGGGCACCTGGGGGGGAGGGAGAGTTTTGTGCACACGTGGGGCGGTCCCCAGGTGTGCACAAAAATCTGAAACTCTTAAAAAAATGTCGGGGGGATACTTACATCCCCCCGAAACTGACAGAGCGTCCCCTGCGCATGCGCAGGGAACGCTCTGCAAACTCCCTCGGCGCCAACACCGCCGACGCCACGGAGGGGAGGGA
>NW_015161949.1:955202-1078732 GCF_001447785.1 Gekko japonicus | reverse complement strand
GCGAGGAGCTGGGGGGGAGAGGCAATGGGGGGAGATCAAGGGGGGTGGAGGAGATGGGGGAACCGGTGGGATGGGGGGGTACTTACCTCCTCCTGCTATTTCCTCCTCTGCTCCCCCCATGAGTATCGCGGGTCCGCCCCTTGTCTTATATATTTCCTGCACAAAACTGCACTGAGACGGGGTCTCCCCATGCCATACAGCAGATAGGATTCAGTTTAATGCTGCCCAGCAGCAAGAGAATACCCTCCCCATGCCCCTGG
Source organism: Gekko japonicus (assembly GCF_001447785.1). Classification (NCBI taxonomy): domain Eukaryota; kingdom Metazoa; phylum Chordata; class Lepidosauria; order Squamata; family Gekkonidae; genus Gekko; species Gekko japonicus. Next base: position 1,078,472 of record NW_015161949.1, on the reverse strand, counting down.
CTTAGGCAATAGACATTTCATGGCACTTACCAAGTTTTCCTAACCATGTCATTTTTTAAAAAAATCTATTTATTTTAAAACTTTTTGGATTAAAGAAATCAAAAGCACATGTTTTTAGGTGTTTGTTTATTTTCACTAACACTAATAATGGTATGAATTACCACCAGCAAATGGCTTGCCAGAACTTTGGATAAGTCCTATATATATATATATACATAATATAAAACAGGTGAAAAAGAACTTTCTTACAGGCAATTGGAGACAGATCCCCAAAACAACTTCTCAGCTGTGAAGTGACCAGCTAATATTGTAAACCTTACACCCACACCAGTTAATATCCAGATAAATCCACACATTCAGATTAAATATCATGACATTTCACTTTTTTCGTCTATTAAAGACAACTCTTGCTCTGATTGCAAAGTCTAGCATTGCTTCAGCCCATACTTCAATATGTGCCAAACTATTGCTTTCCATTTTTGAAGAATTATCTCTTTAGGTATTACCAAGGCTTGTAAGATCCAGAGCCTTTGTCCTTTTGAGAGGTTCTAGGAAGAAGGAATGGGCTCAAGTATTGCAGTAAGAGGATAAAAATTCATGAACATTCTAGTATAAAATTACTGCATTTATTAAGTTCTAACCAAAATAGCATGATAATCAGACATTCCCATAACATATGTGTCAGTTTTGCTCTTGACTGCTTATATCTGTAATACATATCTGAGTTTGATATCCCTGATTTAAGGAAACTACTATGTGTCCAATAATTGCAGAGGATTTTAATGTACTAATTAATTGTAATCTAAGGTCTAAAAAAGTTTGTTTAACATTACACAGTATTTCTTGCCATATTGTTTTCTGATTCTAGATATTAAGTTTCATATTCCAATTCTGCCATAGTTCCTCAGTTATAGGGTTGTTATCAGGTTTCAAATAGATATATAAAGATTTGGTTCTTTTGGTGATGATTTTACAGATGTCAAAAAAGGCAATATGTAAAGTAGGGATGTGTGTTCAGATATACCTGGTCTGACTATATATCTGAAAAATACCTTAGTGGTATTTTCTGAATATATTTGGGTGTGCACATGGTATCTGGGATTTTCCAGGATACCAGGAAATGGGTCTTCAAAAATCCTGGAAGTATTAGGGAATAACTAGGAATATTGCTCAAGTTGAATTGTGTCATGTTTATGGTGGATTCTTGGATTTGGCATTGCCATTGATTCACAGAGGCCGCGATCACACACACAATTAGCCTTGACATAGGCACAAATGCTGGGTGAATTTAAAGGGTGTGATCAGACATGAACATCTGGGAAGCGCCCTGCACCCGTTGGCAAGACACCGGGGAAAATCCAGTAGTAAATGGGTTGCAATGGGCCACGGACGGACTTTCCCATGTCCGATCACTCCAGTGCACTCTCATGGTATCAGGATGGTCAGATCAGGCCATTCCGACTCCGTGCCACTGTTTCCCCCCCTTCTCAGTATGTGCATCATCGCAAACTCCATAAGGAACCCTCAGTGTGGAGATGTGATTAATCAATTCCTCGTTTAAGCACATCAGAAACAAACAGCAAAAAAAAAACCCCAACAAACCCGACTCACCCGTGGTTGTGTCTGATCACGCAGTGGCGGGCTGTGGCCGCAGCTTTCAAGGACTGTGTGATCGCACAACTGTGGGTCAAATTCCTCCAGAGCAAATAGCCTCACTTCCCCCCCCCCCGCTTTATCTCGTGCATGTGACCACACCCAGATAGTACATTGGCTTGGATTGTTTGATTTTACTCTTGCTGGGCTAGCAACAGCATTCCTATTTGGTTTAGCTTGGATTCTTGGGTTGTACATTTGTTGTGTTTGGTTTGCCACATTGTCCCTCACTTCTGCTGGAATTCCCTGGTTCTGCATTGGTTCTTTGGGCTTGTTAGTTTTGTCTTCTTTGAGAGGCTTTTGGCCAGTGGTCACTTTGCTTGCTCTTGTGTCTTTGGCTGTTCTTTGTCCTGGAGAAAGCTTGGAAGTCCCCTCCCCCAGAAACAATGGAGGATGCCTAGGGGCTCCTTGTTTAGGAGCCCATAGAATTGGATCTCTTTGTCCAATTCACTTGTGGGTTATTTAAAGGACAGACACTAACAGTTCCATGGCAATTTTGGTACCATTTGTTCAAAAAGCAGCCTCTTCAGTCCTCCAGAAAGATTCCGAATAGGAAGGAGCCGAATATTATCAAAATCCCAGAAAAAAATCTTGGCTCTGAATACCTGACTGATATTTAGAAACCAGATAACTGGGAGTACTGATATTTTTCAGAACCATGATATCCAGAACCTAAAAATATTATTTTTTTCAAGGTGCACATCCATAGCTGCAAGTCATCTGCCCCAGTTTGGGATAAAGTTAATGTGTTAGTTGCAGATACTGCCAATGACTTGGTGAGGGGGGGGAGAGATCATATTCCAGCTGTAAGTCTCTAAAAGTTTTAATAATCTCATCACTGTTTAATAGTGGTGTCAATGCAGATATGGCCCATGCCAACCATATGAAAGGATTGCCTGCAATTTTAATATTAGGGCTGCCTTATAGTGTCAGTTGTGTATATATGGGTCAGACTTCTGGGCTAACCCAATTTCTTTCCAGATTCTTCTGGTTTGCTGAACTGAGGGGCAGTTAATGCCACAACTTTTTATCTTAGTTATAGACTCCAATTTCCATCATGCTGAATTCTCTCTTTGAAGACTTCACTCTCGGAGGGAAAAAAATGTTCTAATCCAGCATTACTGAGGTAGAGTCACTATACTAGGAGAAGAGAAGGAAGGATGAAGCTAGACAAATAACAGTATTGAAAACAAAAGAGTACATTAGATCGTTCCATAGATACCATTTAGCCTAAATTTAAATATAAATAATTTGAGGTAGCAACACTAATTTCTTTATATTAATCTGGACAAAGGAATGCTAGAACAACAAGATCATTCAACAGAAATTATTCATTTTCAGGAGATAATTAATGTAGTTATATCCAGAGGAGCAAGGATGTTAATAGTACACTTAGGTCCCGTTCACAAGAGGGAATTTGGGCCGGGAGCAGGACGGTTCGGGGGCAGATCAAACGGCCGCGATCACACCACAACATCTGGGAAGCGTAGTGCTTCCGTCCCCGAACTGGCCCATCCACGCGATAAGGCGCATCAACTTGGAACCACCTACCGAGGTGGTTCATCTCCATGGTGCGGCTCAAACCGGGAGTCTGATCGCCGGCGCGTCCTTGCGCCGGCGCGTCCCGGGCTCCTAGCCAAACTGCGCATGCTCCGACATGCGCAGTTTGGCTGGCCTGCCGTCAGCTCTGTGTTTTCTCCCCGGCGTCTGATCGTGCTGGGGAGAAAAGGCGGCACGGCCAGGGGATCCGTGGGATCCCGCCGCGCCGTTTCAACTTTGGCGCGGCTTTTAAAAGCCACGCTTTTTGCCGGCTTTTCCCCTGCCGTGTGGCAGGGGCCATAGTTTATATGCTTTGCTGTAAAAATTAATTATTTGCAAAGCCATATTCTATCTGATACCAATTGGTTCACCCGTAGTGGTGATGGAATCTGCTTCTTCTTTAAGGCTCAGTTAGCTCTTTTTCACCTCCAGTTCCCTATATCCTTTAGAATCTTCTCAGTTATATACTAGAACATTTGGAATTCATCCTTGAATTGTAGACGTCTGCAGGTCAATGACCAGTTTTCCACCTCTCATTCTTGGCTTCTTTCCCGGTATGGGAGTTACATTCTTTAGCCACCCCTGGGAAAGTAGAAATGTTTCAGAGATATACCTGCACTAAGAGCTGAAAGTCAGCATTAATATATTGTTTGGGAAAAGTTCTCCAAATGTGCACAGTTGTGCAAGCAAATACACAGAGCTCATTAATCTTGCAGACTAATACATGGGTGCATGGTATATGTTAATGTCCTTTCAATACCAGCTACGGGGTAGACATTTTGAAACCATCATCTACCTAAGAAAATTCAAGAAATCAGTTTGTTTTGCAAAGGCTATAGTCATATGATATTATTTATTTTTGGAATTTCTCTAAGCTTCTTAAAACATTTCACATGATGACCTCCTGCTATAGCTTATATTTGTAAAAAAAAATCAAGGAACAAACAATGGATCTTGCGATTTTTGATGAAAATACTGTTGGCCTCATCATCATGTGACAGGAAGGAATTTGACATATGAGAAACTCTGGCTCATTAGGTAAGCTTGACATGGGCTAGTAGAATTCTGGAGTCAAAGAGACTGCTTCTGTATTGATCTGTGTGTTTTGGACAGTCCTTTGGCTCTGTGAAAAGGAATGCAACAAAAGTGCTCTGATTCATGTTGTATCACGGTTCCAAATGACCAAATGAGAGCCAACATAGGCATTTTCCAGACTGTAGCTGCCTTGTGGGTTTTAATGGCTGTCATGGCAGTTCTTATTGTGCTATCGGTGTGATCAGTTCACACTTACATTTTTTTTTGTCATGGTTCCACCTGTACACATTCACATTGAAGCCTGATTTACCAGGTCCCCTCCAAATTTTTGGTGTGGATGCACTGAAGTGTTGCCGCATTTCATCAGCCTCAGAGGGGCTGCACAATCCCCATCTATATATCTAATTTCCAACAGAGGGCGCCGTGTGCGGATACTTATTTCCACTAACAGGAAGCTCACTCTGCCCCAGCAGCTTTTCCCACATAGTCAGTATACTTCCTATATCTGCAGAAAAATCCAAGAAGTGAAAAAATCCCTCCAGGGACGGCTGAATTCCCCCCAATACCTTTGGAAATGGCCTCTGCAGGGATCTAACTCCAGGCATCAACGGTGAGAGAGAGATTAGAACGTTCAGGGTGGGTGGGGAGGGGAGGCTTCTAACTGGCTCTGTGAGTCAAAGGGTGTGGGGGAAGGGCCCTTTCCTGACCTCTTTTGGCCTCGGAGGGAGGAAGGGAGCCTTGGGGGGCAGGCCTGACAACAAGGATTGCCAGTGCCAGGCTGGGGAATCCCTAGAGGTTTTGAGGTGCTGTAAGGAGGGTAGGGTTTGGGGAAGGCTCAGCTGGGCATAAGTCCACCCTCAAAAGCAGCCATTTTTTTGCAGGGAGATAGACCTCTGCTGTCTAGAGTCCAGTTGTAATTCTGGGGGGTCCCCAAGTCCCATTTGGAGGTTGGCAACTCTAGGCCTGGCAGTTGTCTAGGGTTGCCAGGTCCCCCCTGATTTGCATGACTCACCTAGCCTCGGCTGCTTGCTACCATTCATCAGCAGCCACCCTATGAAAGCCAGTGAGGTGCAGCAGTTAGAGCTTCAAAGTAGGGTCTGCAAGACCCAGGTTCAGATCCCCATCTTGCAGTGGAAGCTGGCTGCGTGATTTTGGACCAGTCACATATTTCAGCCTAACCAACCTCACAGGGTTGTGATGCAGATAAAAAGGAGGAGGGAATAATGAAAGCTGCTTTGGTCCCCACTGTGGAGAAAGACTGTAATTTTCCTAGGTAAAGGCTGGGGGTGGAGATGAAAAGCAGAAGACAGAGAGGCAGATAAAGGTAAATTGGCTGTTAAATAAATAAATAAATAAATAGGGTTGCCAACTCCAGGTTGGGAAATTCCTGGACATTTGAGGGGTGGAACAGAAAAAGAGAGAGAAAGAGTGATGAAGTGGGGAGGGAGAAAAACAGTGAGAAAGATGACAAGTCAGAAAGAGAGAGGAAGTCACATGCATGGAGGAGAAATAGAGAGCAAGAAAAGGGGGGCAGAGGGGAGAAATAGTGTGAGAGAGGTAGGGGGAGACAGGAGGAAGCAAAGGTGTGACGAATGAGATAACCATCCCGCAAGTTTCTTGCGGGCCTCCACTTGTTAAAGTATATTCCCTGCTTCCACACCATCATGCTTCCAGGCAGGGCTCTTTTTGTGCAAAAAGCCCAGCAGGAACACATTAGCATAATAGGCCACACCCCTGATGGCACAGCTCATTAGCATATTAGGCCACACCCCCATGTTACCAGAAGTGTGGTCATCCAGCCACACCCACCTTTTGCTTCTTATTCTGTTTACCTTGTTTGTTGTCAAAACAGAGGGAGAGCTTGTACCTGTGCCACTTGACTCTTTTGCATTGCTAGCTATGGGGGGGGGGGAACACACAGATCTGCCCTCACAGAGGAGGAAGAGCTTGTACCTGAATAAACATTGATCTTAAAGGTGCTACTGATCTCTTTTGGATTGTTAGCTATGGGGGGGGGGACGACACACAGATCTGCCCGCACAGAGGAGGGAGAGCTTGTACCTGAAAAAACCTTGGTCTTAAAGGTGCCACTGGACTCTTTTGGATTGCTAGCTATGGGGGGGGGGATATACAGATCTGCGAAGAAAGAAAGAAAGAAAGAAAGAAAGAAAGAAAGAAAGAACATAAGAGAAGCCAATGCGGGATCAGGCCAATGGCCTATCCAGTCTAGCACTCTGTCACACAGGAGAAGCCAATGCTGGATCAGGCCAATGGCCTATCCAGTCTAGCACTCTGTCACACAGTGGCCAAAAATACCAGGTGCCATCAGAAGGTCCAGCAGTGGGGCCAGGACACTAGAAGCCCTCCCACTATTGTTCCCCCTCCCAGCACCAAGAATACAGAGCGTCACTTCACCTCCTCAGAAGCTGAGCCCCACCATGCCTGGCATCCGGGGGGGGGGGAGCAATGGCCTCCCCCATCAGAGATGAGCAACAGAGCACCAGTCCAACCCCACTTCAGCTCCGGAAAGGGCGACCAGCTCCCTCCCCTTCCCCACAGTGAGGCACCAAGTGACAGGCAGCATCCTTTCCATGCACCCTCCCGCCCCGAGCCCGGGATCCCAATTCTTTCCTCAGAGGGAGGGGCACTGTGGATCCCTCCCGCCCCAGAGGCCCCACCAGGGCTGCGGAGAACTGCTCCCCCTACCCAGACTCCTCCTCCTCGATCCCCCCTCCCCGCCGGGTCTGTCACCTGCTCATTTAAACAGTTCACCATGGCCTGCAGGGCGTGGGCAGGCAGGTGAGCTGGGTGGCTGGCTTGCGAGGGGTGGCCATGAGCCGGCATGCCGCTTCCCTTGCTTTGCCTGGGGGTGGCTGGCGGGCCGGCCTCAGGGGGGAGAAGCAGGCTCTTTTGAGGCCAATTATTCCTCTCTCCCCACAGTCACCCCCACGTGTGCCGCCCTCGCTCTTCCCTTCCCTCCCCTTCCCTCCCCTCCCCTCCCCTCGACTCCCCTCCCCTCGCCTCGCCTCGCCTCGCCTCCCCTCCTGGGCACAGAACAAAAAAAGTTGGGTCGGTCTTTGCAAAGCTGCCCGGGTGGAAAACAAGTTACTTTGGGCCCCCTCCCGCCCCCTCCTGGGTTAAAAAAATTAAATGCATACTCACTGCAGGTCACCTTGGCATGCAGGGAGGGGAAGGGCGCCTCGCCTGCAAAGCAGCCCAGTTTTTGCAGCCCTGCCAGGAAGGGGGTGGCCACAATGCTTCCCCTCTTGCTCTTGACGGCCAGGTGGGCACACTTGGTGGTGGTGGCGGCGGGCACTTCCTTGGCACCATCATGCAGCAGGAGGTGCTTGGCGGGGGCACACCGGCAGCAGATGCAGGAGCGTGTCAGGGCTGTGGGGTTCTAGCTGGCAGCTGGGCTTTTGGCGAGGGCTTTTGGCAAGAGAGGCGTGGGGAGGGGAGGGGCGGGCTCGGAAGGCAGCCGCAACGCTGTTCCGGTGCATTCTGGACCAAAAAAAGCCCTGCTTCCTGAATGAGACTGGGGCAGGCTTCTCCTTACTCCAGTTCCCTTCCCTGGGCCTTACTTTGTACACAAACTGTGTCAGGTAGCCAAATTCTGTGTATTGATACTTAGGCTAAAGAAATTGTATCGTAACCGGATTTAAGTTGTATTATATCATGTTTTATTTTATAGATGTCGTTTATTGTGTAAACTGTGAAACTGGTTGTATGTTTGGTCAAATCACCGTAACAATAAAGAACTGAACTGGAATCTGTTGCAATTCATGAGGGAAATCTGGATTTTGCCAGTTCACACAGTAAACTCCATTTGGAAAGTGCACTGAAAGTGGATTGAAAGTGGATTATTAAGCGTGTGTGACCACAGGCGCAGTCAGCTTCATGTATAAACAGAGCTGCAGGAGCTGGTGTCAGGCCTCCCAAGGACAATTTGTTTCAGTGCAGGTGCCCTCCAGCAAATATCTCTTAAAAGTCCACCACCCCAAACCTGCCCCTTTTGGGTGGGTTTTGGGCAGCAATCCACCAGGTAGGAAAAAATGTTCAGATTCCAAGCAAGAGGCTATCTTGCAAATTCATTCCACAATGGGGATAAAAGTACAGGAAAAACTAGCTTAGGAAAGAACGGGGTGGGGGGTGGGGAATGAGGAAGGACCGGGGCAGTATGGGGGTGTTAACAAAGTTATCTAAACACAAGGGGGGGGGGAAACCCTAGTAACATGAAAATGGAACATTAAGGCAATCTGGAAAATGCCATAGACATAATGACAGTGGAAAGATGCATGGTCTTCTCAGTGTTTAGGGAAGTCCCAGCTCCACTCCTGATCCTTGTGCTAAACTCATACTCCACCCTCCTTAGCCAGCAGCTCCTGACATTCATAGACATGCCCTGCTGTAACCCACCTGGACTCAGGGAGTCATTGCTCCACCATTCAGGTTTTCCTGCCTCCAGATTGTCAAAGCTGCCCTGTTGCTGAGGCTACACTTGCTGCACCATCCTCTCCAGTCCAGAACAAATCCCAGCATGTTCACCATGTAGAATAGGAGTCTTGATTGTCAGGAAATGAGAAAAACACAAGGCAGAAAGAGTAGAAATGGAAAGGGAAAGTAGAGAATTTATAGTGCAAATAAATATCTTATGCGGGGTTTATAATGAGAGCGCATACAAGCCCATGGCCCAATTCCCCTTGGTGCAAAACAAACAAACAAATCAACAAATTAGCACAAATACAGAACAGATGTTTGACTGAAAGGAGATTTAACTGAAGCTAGTGGGGGTCATTTCTTGGATGTCTGTTGTTTTGGGAAACCTATGTATAAATCATATCTGATGCCTCCAATCTACAATAAAATCTACATAATAGAGTCAGAAACCAGCTAAGCAATGATTCCCCCCCCCCATGATACAATGCCTAGTGGAATGCTAAAGCTAAAGCTCCTTCCAGGTTTCATTAAAGCATTTGGGTTGCTCCATAGTGAACAGAGCAGTCTGCATCTAGCAAGAATAGACTTGTCAGTTTCAAGGGCATAAAGATGGCAGTGGAGCATCTTTACCTGAGAGCAGGTATAGTATAGTTGATGAGAATGTAAATGGTAACTTGGGGGTTGATTGGTTCAAATGTCAGCTCAGCTGGGAACTCACTACATGGTTCTATGTAACTTGCTGTTCTTTCAGACTCAACAGTCCATCTGCACAATGGGGATAATAATACTGGCCTGTTTTATAGGTCTGTTGCAAGGCTTACTGAGCTAAAGCGTGTTAACGGTTTTGAACACTTGGGAGTACCCCATAAATGCTAAGCATATGCAATGTGTGTAAATAATCAGAACTTTGCATCAATGGAAACATTGTTTATGCCAAAATTAACCAGACCTGTGTTTTTTGTTCGTTTGGGTTTAATTTTATTTAACTGCTGCACTCCTAAAACTAATCTTTATGTGATTCCTATACATGTGTGTTCATTTCTCTAGGAATTTCAGGCTTGGTGTGTGTGTGTGTGTTTGTGTATAATCAACATGGTAATACACATCCACATATCCTCAATATAATTTGCTGAACAAGAAGGAGAGAGGAAGCAAGGCATTGAGGAGAAAGTGGGAGAGCACAAGCCTTCTGTCTTAGATCTTTTTAATGAGGTAGCATTAGGATTTCCAGCTGCAACTGGCAACCCCTTGGGAGGTTGGGGGGCAGGACAGGCAATGATGTCACACCAGGACTTGATGCCACTTCCAGGGAAAACACAGGACAACATGATATTGGTGGTGATGCTGTAGAGGGTGGCCAAGCAAGAGGCGAGGATGAAAATAAACCAGCTAAGCAATGATTTGGAAAGGAGATAGGGTTGCCAACTCCAGGTTGGAAAATTCCTGGTGTTTTGAGGGGTGGAGCCTGGAGAAGGTGGGGTTTGAGGAGGGGTGGGACCTCAGAAAGGTACAATGCCATAGACTCCACCCTCCAAACCAGCCACTCCCTCATGGGGAACCATTGTTGCCAATCTCCAGGTGGGGGTTGGAGATCACTCAGAATTACAACTGCTCTCCAGGAGAGAGGGGGAGGGGATGGAAATCTGAAGTCAGAGGGGCAGATAAACGTAGACTGATGGTTGGTTGGGAAGAGGATATGGTTGCCAACTCCAGGTTGGAAAATTCCTGGTGTTTTGAGGGGTGGAGCCTGGAGAAGGTGGGGTTTGAGGAGGGGTGGGACCTCAGAAAGGTACAATGCCATAGACTCCACCCTTCAAACCAGCCATTTCATCATGGGGAACCCTTGTTGCCAATCTCAAGGTGAGGGCTGGAGATCACTCAAAATTGCAACTGTTCTTCAGGTAGCAGAGATCAATTCCTCTGGAAAAAATGGTGGACTCAGTGTCATTATACCCTGCTGACATTTCCACAGCAAATGGACACTGAGTGCCCAAGGCCGGGGCACTCTCCCAGAGCCTCTTTCTAGAGCTCGTTGTATTTATTTCCACAATGGGCCTTATTCCTATTATATAATAATTCTATGTTGGTGGTGGCACGTTGCTGAACATTACACATGCTCCCAAATCAATAGGCTCCCTGGTGTGTCACTTAGAAGCTGTCCCTATCCACTGGCTGCATTGCCTGAGTCCTGCCTCCAACATTTTAAATAGTTTGCTGTTCCTCTCCCCCCATAACCAGTCAGAACACAGAGGTCATTTGCATATGCAGCCTGATTGGCGTTTGCCTCTAAGATTTTAAACAGTTTGCTGTTGCTGTTGGGAGTCACTGAACACGGCTTGAGGTAAAATACATATCCCAATCTTCCCTTAAATGGTCACTGGAGTTGCCAGTCTCCCTGTGGGGCCTGGAGATCTCCCAGAAATCACCACATTCCCCAGCCACAGCAAATCATTTCCCCTACAGAAAATTTCCCAGCTATTACAACTGATCTCCAGATGACCAAGATAAGTTCTCCTGGAGACAATGGCTACTTTGGGGAGTGGACTCTATGGCATAATACCCTGCTAAGGTCCCTCTGCACCCCAAATCCTGCCCTCCCCAGGTTCTACCCCTCAAATCTACAGGTATTTCCCAACCCAGAGTTGGCAACCATGTAATCGGCTATGTTACCGCTTCCCAGACCCTTGGCACCCAGAAAACATGGCATAGGAGGAGGTGCTTTTCTACCTTAGCTACCACTGCATAGCCCCAAATTAACATAAGCCAAACTCCAGGCATCACCTGGAGATCTCCAGCTATTAAAACTGATGTCCAGATGACCAAGATCAGTTCTCCTGGAGACAATGGCTGCTTTGGGCAGTGGACTCTATGACATTATATTCTGCTGAGGTCCCTCTGCTCTCGAAACCCAGCCCTCCCCAGGCTCTACCCCTCAAATATACAGGTATTTCCCAACCCAGAGTTGGCAACCATGTAATTGGCTATGGAACCACTTTCCAGATCCTTGGAACCCAGAAAGGAGGTGGCACAGGAGGAGGTGCTTTTCTACCTTAGCTGCCACTGCATAACACCCCCCTCCCCCCAAAAAAAATAAGTCAGAGGTGGAGGGAACCATACCTGTTACCATGAGGCTGTCCTCCCATACTACCCACTTGGGGCAGCAAAATGACTTAAGACAGTCCTGCCTTATAGCTAAGACGAAGGAAAGAAACATTGCTTGCCTCCCTCTATTTTCCCCTTTCCTCTGCCACCCCACCAGCCACAACCAGGACACTCCTTCTAGAGCTTCCTTCTAGAGCTCGTTGTATTTCTTCCCACAACAGACCTTACTCCTAGTTTTGTATAAAGCAAGTACTAGGTATGCAGCTTCAATCACAAATGGATGCATGGCGTAGGTGGGAGTTGCTCCACCTTTCCAGATGGCTGCTACACCCATCACTCTACCTACCTCTATCTAGGATCCAGTACTGGATGTGATACTAACTGGGACAAAAATGAACCAAATGTATCAAATTTACCAAAATATAAGGGAAACTAAAAAAAAAGTGAAAAGTCATCCATCTGAAGGCTCTGAAATGAGTACAGTAACCCTATTACAATTCCAAGAAAAATCCAACTATTTTCCAAAAAAGTTTCAGAATCACTGACTTATTCACCTTCTTTCCTTACACTGTTTCCCTCTACCCTTTGGACGGGACACTTGGCTTTCAATGATATAGGTTGTCAACACCTAACTCCTTCCCCTCTTTTACATGGTTCCTCAAACAGTTTATGCAATTTACTCCTTTTGGTAGAAACACTGTTGTTGTTTCGAACCTATTAATAGCAGTCCTTTAAAGTTCTGCAGCTATCCACATTAGCAATTCTAAAGAACATTTGTGCAATCCTGTAAAGCATAAACATGTGCCAAAGGTTTACCAGTCACTGGGCACATTGTATTTACCTCACATTTGGCTTACAACTGAATGGAAAGCAAGGCAACACTGACCCCATGACTCTCTGTTGAGGAACAGATTGAAGCTTTTTTGCATTGCATTTGTGAGATTGCATGGCAAAAAGTAGAAGCTTTATCTTACCCACACTGATGCACACCAATACGACTGGTGGCAATGGACAAAAACAGTGGGGGAGTTTTGTGTTTGGTTATGTATTCATATCTAAAGGAGTAAATCAGGAAAGAGATACACAGCAGAACAGGTTTACCAGGATTGCAACTGGTGGGAGTCTGGGGAGAGAGATGCCATCAGTGTGATGTCAATTCGGGGGGAAACCTTGCAGTGATGCCCTGCCTCTCTAGGATAATAGAGTTTCCAGCAATTTCTAGAGAGGCATGAAATCACTTCCAGGTCCGACAGCAGCATTGCCGTTGTTTTAATTTTTGTCCTCCTGCTGCTCAGAGCAGTGGTGGGAAGAGCAGGTTGCTGGTGGGAGGTTTCCCCACCATAGTGGGAGATCTGGCAGCACAACCATTGCAGATTATTAGAGTAGGTGTTAATATCATGTGTTAAATAGCATTCTTAGTGGGAAAACTGCATCTATGAGGCTGTTCTCTTCATCATCACATTGGCATGAATGGTCATAGAAATGGTTTGAGTTTGACTATTTAAGATATTGCTCCTTTCCCTTTAAGCCCAAGTTTATCTTAATTCTGAGATGTAGCTGCCATCATAAAATTAGCCCTATCTGTGCTTCACTAGCAAAACTATACCATATGGTTGGCTCCAATCATGTGATTACTTTTTATACCAGTGCCAGCACATACAACAAGTTGCCATATAAGGTGACCCATATGATGCAATGCTCGAACACAATGTGAAGAGGGAACACCCGCCAACCCAGCGGCTTGAAAACAATTAACATCAAGAACGCGAGTAGACAAATGGGTACCTACCCTTAGATGGGTAGGGGGCACCCACCTCTGATGAGGATGTGTGGTGGCGACGCGGACGACGTGGGCGGGTTGGATGGCGTGGATGGAGGTGCGGTGTCAGCGGCGGCGGCGAGTGCTGGTGGAGACGGAGCGATGCCTGAAGGAAAACATCGGGCAGCAGTGATGGCAGAGGCGAGGGACGCACGACGTCTGATGGACGGAGCGCACTCGAGCCGTGCGCCTGCGCGATCCAGCCAGTGGTTGTCGTGGAACATTAGAGGCCTCGAAGGACGCTGTGCAGAGCCAGCAACCAAAGAAGACCCAGAGCCTCCAGCACGCCGAGCCGAGCCATCAGCCAAGAAAGACCATTGAAGATCTCATCACCAAGGGTGCTGGTAGGCAGTCCCACCCCCCAACACTAGATGTGGCCCAAGTTAGGAAGTATAGTTCTTAGAACAACTTATATGTGAACCGCCCAGAGACCCCCTCTGGGGGTTAGGGCAGTATATCAAGTCTAAAGTTAAATAAATAAATAAAAAAAACACCTGGGACTGTAGCCATACCTCAGCGTTAGTATAGGAAACAGGTGCAAGGCTCTGCATTCAGTTCTGAGGGTCAAATCAGATATTCCAAAAGAGCAGGGACTTAAAAGTGTAATTTATGCTTCCAAATCCCATTGTCTTACCCAATCCCCTACCCAAACAGTGACTTGTGGATGTGGCCTTCAGTACTATCAGAAGCTCAAGATGACAGCAAGAATCTTTTAAAGATGTTAGGAGCAAAATGTGCCTCAAGTGATTTCCCCCCACACACCACAAATACTGCACATTCCTGATTTACCAACTGATTCTTTAAAACAGAAACACCTACAAGTGTTGCATCAAGGCAGGAGTGTTCACATGAACTCAGGAAGACCACATTGAAAGGACAAGTGTGAATTGCTTTTCAGAGGAATGTTCACATTTGACAGGGTCTTGCTCTTTGCCTATACCCTCTAAGGTCAAAGATCGCACAGACAAAACGCTTGCCCTTTCTCAAAGATTAATGAAGGATCAGGCATCCCTGTAGGGGAACTATATTGTGCAGCCACTTGGAATGCTATTTTGAATCTTTAAAAAAAACAACCAAAACCACCATACTTAGCATTATTGACACCATAACCAAATTAAAAGACCCACTAAAATTAAAATTCTCATATTATAGCAATAGGACCTTCATAAATTGTTAAACCAAAGCGATAAAAAGCTGTTTAAAAAGGATGCAGTATCACCAGCCCTTTTACTTAATTAATGATTTACTTTTTCTCCTCCCCCCCCCCCAAAGGCAGGCTGCATTGTGATTTATAAATCATTGCGCTAAATTGTAACAGGGCTTCAAGGGCATTTACTTCTCTGATTAGTGAGCACCTATGGAGTAGATACATTAGATTAGATACATAGCAGCCCCTTCTGTTCCACAAGTTGACTGGTTATGCTGTTATGATCATTGTTAGCAACCACTTTTAAAGAAATGGGATGAAGGAACAGAAACAGACTGTGCCTCAATTTGTTTTGTTATGTTCATTCATACTTGCCTGGGGCTCCGCCCCAAAGCAGACAGAATAGGCAGGCTGTGACAAGTCCTTTCAACATGTTTATTTCTTAACCAGATACTCTGAGAGCAGTTTCAGCTTTTCCAAGTGTGACACTGTAGCAGGCAGGAAACTTAATCAATCTTTCACTTTGCTATTCCTGAATTATCCACTGATTTTGCTGTTATGGGGATTATGAGAAGATCATTTAAAAAAATGACTTAAACTGAAAATAAAATTAAAGATAATAAAGCAGATATTGATTAACCAGACCCTCTTGTGGTGTGCAGGGGGGGGGGAAATCACATGACACAGTAAGAGTGCTTTCACATGGAGCTTTTTTTTTCTGGTTTGGCATCCAAACTGAGCAGGATTTTGGGGAGTGCCCCACAACAACATCTCTCAGTCATCCACACTTGGATTCTCCCCAGTTTTCCCCTGTGATCTTTTCAAAACCTGAACTGATATGAAGCTTTCATAGTCAAAATGCTTTTGAACAGTCTGTGGACAGTCATGAGAGTCAGCGTGGTGTAGTGACCAGAGTATTGGTGTAGGATCTGGGAGGCCCAGGTTCAAATCCCTCCTCTGCCATGGAAGCTTACTGGGTGACCTTGGGCTTGTCACAAACTCTAACTGCAACCTCACAACACAGGGTTGTTGTGAGGATAACATGGAGAAGGAAGAAAGCTGTAAGCCACTGTGGGGTGGGGGAAGTGGGGTATAAATGAAGTAAATACATTTGAAGGTCCTGCCCATATTGTCACAATTTTACTTGCTTCTGTTTCTTGGAAGATGCCATTCCTGCCCTCCCAGTACACTGGAAGGCTATTTTGGTTTTTGTGTGTCCCCCCCCCCCCCGGTTATCAGTTGCTATAGTGCTCTAAGGTTTAAACAATCCATTGCCACAGCTTTCATTAAAAATAATAATAATGCTTCTCTTATATCTATGCCACAAAAAAGCTAAAGACTTTAAAAATGAAAGCTGGGAAAACAAGGAAGTTAGTAGATTGTTGCAATAGATTGTTATAATATTATAATGCAACAATATATATATATTTTTCAGGTGCAGGAAGGAGGCCTAAGCCCCAGAAATGCACACCACAGTCCCAAGAAGAATTGACTGGCATATGCCCAAAACACAATCTCTGTTTCAATGTATTCTGAAGAGGCTGTTTACAAATATTAGGTGAAGAGGGTTGTAACAACAATAGTAGTTCTGTTGTGACTACATGGAATGTCATGTAGAAGAAATGTCAAGGCTTCCTGTCACCAGGTATTCTACTTTTTTCCAATAACTTTTTACAAAATGTGCATTGTGCATCTGGCATTGACTGCTTCCAGTATAGGAGCACCTTAACCTATCTTGTATCTATGGGTATGCTCTGAGAATTTTTTTGTTATAATTTTGGATCTGGGATTTGGAGAGGACACCTTTACCATTTATTCCTGATTTTCAGGTAGAATGGTACCAGTTAAGGAATGTTGGGACCATTATTTTCAGTGGGGGAACCAATGTCTTGGACAGCTGTTTTAAAAGATAATGGCACCAAATTTGCATACAGCATAGTCTTCCCTCTAATCTAGACATCCTAAATTTCAAGCAGAATGGCCAAAGAGGTTGGATTTACCGATCCCTGAAGTAGGTGCTCCTTGGTGCACTTCTTTCCACTGATTCCTATTGGGGGAGGGGGGGAATTGTGGCAACTCAGGAGTGGAGCACTGGCCATCAGCATTTTGAAAGAAAATCCTGGCTGAAGGAATTTTTTAACCTACTCTTACAGTGACTGACAATATATATATTGTACATATAAATGTAAATGTAAAAACTTTCCATGGAAAACTCTTCACTTCCCATCTGTTGTCCCCTTTTATCACACAAGGAAAGCTTCCTTTACAGAATGCTACCGCCATGCCCCATCACTGTTATCTTTGAAAATTACTGGAACTTTGTAGAAAAACAGAACATGTGTGATTGCATGTGATGAATCAATCATCCAGTTGGTATGAGACATACGTCCTCACACTGGGCTTCACTATAGATATACCTTAATTACTAATGTTATTTTAGGGGTTCCTGGTGGGTGGGGTCTCTCATTTCTCTGAAAATGTCATCTGGCCTTAAACTTAAACATGCCTTCTCTGGGGCTTGTCTTCAAAGGGGATTGGTTGGGAGCACTCCAGATCCTTTGCAAGGATCCACTTGGAAGGGACAAATGCCCTTGCTTGGGGAATTAGGAGAATCAAAGAAAAAGGAAGCCTGATGATGATGGCAGTAAACACCCCAAACCCAAAAACAACATGGATGTGTGTGTGTTTATTTATAATGCATAAGAATCTCAGATATGCCTTCATTCATACACACATACACACATGCATGCAAAGCAGCTTAAAAAACAAAAATAATAAAAAGATCCAAAAAATTATTAAAATCCAGCATTAAAAAAGCCCAGCCCACCATAAAAAAACATAGATCATAAAACAGATCACAGACAGCTTAAAAAAAAACAGTTTCCTGGTTAGAACAATGTTTAAAAATCAAGTATTAAAAGCCTGGGTGAACAGAAATGTTTTGGCCAACACCTAAAATAAAGCAATGTAGGCTCTAGGCATGCCTCAAGGGGAATGGCACTCCACAAATGAGGTGCCATTACTAAAAAAGCCCTGTCTCCAGCCGCAAACGAGGGCAACCAAGATGATTAGGGGGTTGGAGAACTTTCCCTATGAGGAAGGTTTTTATGCGTGCACACGCGTGTGTGTATCTCCCTATGATAGAAGTTTATAAAATAATGTGTGGGGTAAAGAGAGCTAGAAAAGAGAAGTTTTTCTCTCTCTCCCAAAATACTAGAACTCAAGGGCATCCAATGAAGCTGATGCACAGTAGGTTCAGGATGGACAAAAGGAAATACTATTTTACACAGAGAGTCATTAAAATGTGAAATTCGCTGCCAGAGGATTTAGAGATGACCACAGCTTTAAAACGGGATTAGATAGATTCATGGAGGGTAAGTCTATCAATGGCCACTAGCCATGGTGACTGAAGGGAACTTCCACATTCAGGGGCACTAATCCTCTGAATCCCAGAGCCAGGAGGCAACATCAAGGGAAGGCCTTGGCTATGCCCTGTTGTTGGCTGTCCAGAGGAACTGCTTGGCCACTGTGTAAGACAGGATGCTGGACTAGATGGACTATTGGTCTGATCTAGCAGGGCTCTTATGTTCTTATGCGACCTGTTTCACCTCTGAAGAGGGAGGGGGCAGAGAGCATGGCTTGTGAGGCAGATCTTAACTGTCAGGATGTATAATATAGGAGCAGGAAGCCCTTAAAGTGTCTTAGTCACAAGTCATTTAGGTCAGAACTAGCATTCTGAATTGTGCAATTGGGCAGCCACTGAAGACCTGTATGTTATCACAGCATGGATCACTGTAGCCAGATCACACTTTTTGAGTAATAGCAGTAGCTGGTTGTTGGAAAAACAGCAGAGCACCAAAAATGCACAGCACATAGTCTGTGTGTTTGGTTATAAAGAAAACTTTGCTAAAGGGAAAGGTTACATTGGGATGTAAAACAACAAAGAATAAAGAGGCTGACTAGATTCCTGATCTATACTCCATCTTGGCTAAAAC
This sequence comes from Gekko japonicus, assembly GCF_001447785.1. Taxonomy (NCBI): domain Eukaryota; kingdom Metazoa; phylum Chordata; class Lepidosauria; order Squamata; family Gekkonidae; genus Gekko; species Gekko japonicus. Next base: position 1,059,745 of record NW_015161949.1, on the reverse strand, counting down.
CCCAGTGATCTCAAGAAAAAAGAACACCCCCCCCCAATTATTCCTGAGTACATGACAAACACCATGTAACTTTCTCTAAATTATCAATTAACCAATAGAGAATATTAGTTCACTTAATTAAGACTATTACCTCCAATTAGGTGCAGTGGTTAAGAGCGGCAGACTGGAGAACTGGGTTTGATTCCCCACTACTCCACGTGAAGCCCGCTGGATGACCTTGGGTCAGTCACAGTTCTCTCAGAACTCTCTCAGCCCCACCTACCTCACAGGGTGTCTGTTGTAGGGAGAGGAAGGGAAGGTGATTGTAAGCTGCTCTGAGAGTCCTGAAAGGCAGGTTATTAAAACCAGCTCCTCTTCTTTTTCTGTTGGGAACAACTACACAATGTCTAATTGTTTATGCTAATTAACTACTAGTTGTAAACAAAAACAAAGGATTAACTCTTTCATGACTGAAGTGTGGACACTTGCTTCTTTCAACACTGGCTCAAACTGATAAAAGGTGCTGTATGTCACAGAGAAGACCTGCACCTCCAACCATAGGCCAGGATCCAGCAGTACCCCTGAGCTATGAACCTGTTCCTTCAGGCATAGGCGTAATCTTCGTGGGGGCGGCGGGGCTTCAGCCCCCGCCGAAATTTTCAGGAAGCTGCTCAGCCTCCCCCGGGAGCCACCCTTGCTCCTAGCAAAGCAATGCCTCTGGCCCAGCCCCAGCCCCCCCCGGGAAATTGGAAAGTCTACACCCTTGCCTTCAGGGAGAGTGCAACCCCTCCAGAAGAGGCTGACTCTTTAGTCTTTAAGCAAGTCTGTCAATGACCAGCAGCACTTCAGTTTTTTCTAGACTGAACTTCAGTTCATTGTCCCTCAACCAGGAATGTGTTCAGGAGGACTTTCACAGACCCAAATGACTCAGCTGTTAAGGAGTAGACCTGGATGTCATCCACATAGTGGTGGCACCTTACTCCAAACCCCCTGATGATCTCTCCTTGATGTTTCATCTAGATCAGAGATGTCGAGCTCATTTGTTATGAGGGCTGGATCTGACATAAATGTCACTTTGGAGATATAAACTTTATAAAGGACAGCAGCTGCTAAGCTCCAAGTTGGTGTATCCTCACTGCAAGGCCCCGTGAGCTGGGAGGGTGTGTGTGCAGAGGAAAACCCACAGGGGTGGACTGGAGAGCCAGCAGTGCAATGCTGGGCAGATGCTCCCATGCTGCTTGTCAATTGACAATGAGGTTGTTCCATCATGCTGAAGCCATAATCGCAGTGGCTTTCCCCACTCACCCTCCCCAACTGTCTCCTGTTCCCTCCCTTGCTTGTGGGCTGCATAAGAGCCCTGGATGTGACGATTCTTGATAGTCTGCCTCTGCCCCCTAACCCTGGTAATCTTTGGAGGTCTCTCATCCAAATACTTGCCAGAGTCGGCCCTGCTTAGCTTCTGAGATCTGACGAGATCAGACTTGCCTGGGCTATCCAAGTCAGGGCCCACATAGAGGCATTTCCTACTTGCTCGATATCAACAGCCATAAAGAGCAAGGATCATGTCAAAATGTGGTGGGCCACATACTTCTGAGCAGCTTGTTCACTTCATCCAACTTCACCAACTGAAAGTCATTTATATAGCTGGGACCAGACTGTGCTCCAATGTCATCCTGAGACTGAACTGCTCCAAATGTGGAATCAAATGTTTACTATTCTGGAAATCATTGTTAACAACCCGAAACTGATTTTTGAGTATGCTTTTGGCTTGGAAATTTCAGGCTGCACACCCCTACTTGCAGCAGTGATGTTTTGATGTCAGTGCTAGAGGTTCTGATTATATGTGTTAGCAGAATGGCAATAGTAGTGTTTTATATTGAACAACTGCTAGAGATATGCAACAGGTATTGAGGGCAGTGTCCTAAAATATCTTGCAACGGTTCTGTTGGGATGCATTTCTGATCTGTCTGACCAGTTCTAACCACAGCTCAATTAAGAACATAAGAGAACATAAGAGACGCCAATGTTGGATCAGGCCAAAGGCCCATCCAGTCCAACACTCTGTGTCACACAGTGGCCAGAAATACCAGTGCCATCAGGAGGTCCAGCAGTGGGGCCAGGACATTAGAAGCCCTCCCACTGTTGACCCCCCCCCAAGCACCAAGAAGACAGAGCATCACTTGCCCCAGAGCCCCTAGCTATACCTTGTGGCTAATAGCCACTGATGGACCTCTGCTCCATATGCTTATCTAATTCCCTTTTGAAGCCGTCCATGCTTGTAGCACCCACCACTTCCTGTGGCAGTGAATTCCAAGTGTTAATCACTCTTTGGGTGAAGAAGTACTTCCTTTTATCCGTTCTAACCCGACCGCTCTGCAGTTTCATGGAGTGCCCACGAGTTCTTGTATTGTGAGAAAGGGAGAAAAGTACCTCTTTCTTTACCTGCTCTTTCCCATGCATAATCTTATAAACCTCAATCATGTCACCCCTCAGTCGTCTTTTCTCCAAGCTAAAGAGCCCTAAGCGCTTTAACCTTTCCTCATAGGGAAAGTGTTCCAACCCTTTTATCATTCGAGTTGCCCTTTTCTGCACTTTTTCCAAAGCTATAATATCCTTTTTAAGGTGTGGTGCCCAGAACTGCACACAGTATTCCAAATGAGGTCTCACCATTGATTTATATAGGGGCATTATTATATTGGCTGATCTGTTTTCAATACCCTTCCTAATAATCCCCAGCATAGCATTGGCCTTCTTTATTGCAGTCACACACTGTCTCGACATTTTCAGTGAGTTATCCACTACAACTCCAAGATCTCTCTCTTGCTCAGTCTCTGCCAGTTCAGACCCCATCAATGTGTATTTATATTTAGGATTTTTGGCTCCAATGTGCATCACCTTGCACTTGGCCACATTGAACCCCATTTGCCATGTTGACGCCCACTCGCCCATCCTTGACAGATCCCCTTGGAGTGCCTCACAATCCTCACTGGTTTTCACCACCCTGAACAACTTTGTATCATCCGCAAATTTAGCCACTTCACTGCTTACTCCCATCTCCAAATCATTAATGAACAAGTTAAAAAGCAGTGGACCAAGTACTGATCCCTGCGGTACCCCACTGCTTACCACCCTCCACTGAGAAAATTGCCCACCTACACTCACTCTCTGTTTTCTATGAACTAGCCAGTTTTTGATCCATAAAAGGACTTGTCCTTCTATCCCATGATTTTTGAGCTTACTTAGGAGCCTTTGATGAGGAACTTTATCAAAAGCTTTCTGGAAGTCAAGGTAAATAATATCTATTGGATCCCCCTTGTCCACATGTTTGTTCACCCCCTCAAAGAACACTAACAGGTTAGTGAGACAAGATCTTCCCTTACAGAAACCGTGCTGAGTCTGCCTCAATAGGTTTTGTTCATCTATGTGCCTACTAATTCTTTCCTTAATAATGGTTTCCACCAATTTACCCGGTATCGACGTCAGACTGACTGGCCTGTAATTTCCCGGATCTCCTCTGGAACCCTTTTTAAAGATGGGAGTGACATTAGCTACCTTCCAATCCTCAGGAATGGAGGCAGATTTTAAGGAAAGATTACATATCTTTGTCAGGAGATCTACAAGTTCACATTTGAGTTCTTTCAGAACTCTCGGATGTATGCCATCTGGGCCTGGTGATTTTTCAGTTTTTAAGTTGTCTATCAGTTTTAGGACCTCCTCTCTCGTCACCTCAATCTGACTCAGGTCTTTCAACACCCCTCCTGAAATCAGTGGTTCTGGAGTGGGCAAGCACTTCTCATCTTCCACAGTGAAGACGGAGGCAAAAAATGCATTTAGCTTCTCAGCCATTTCCCTATCATCCTTCAATACTCCTTTTACCCCTTGGTCGTCCAAGGGCCCCACTGCCTCCCTGGCTGGTTTCCTGTTTCTAATGTATTTGAAGAAAGTTTTATTGTTGGTTTTTACGTTTTTTGCTATATGCTCCTCATATTCCCTTTTTGCCTGCCTGACCTCAGACTTGCATTTTATTTGCCATAGCCTGTGTTCCGTTTTATCAGCCTCACTGTGACTAGCTTTCCACTGCTTAAAGGAATTCTTTTTACTTTTTACAGCCTCCATTACTCTGTTTGTTAACCATGCAGGCTTTTTCCTATACCTTTTTGTGCCTTTCCTAACCTGCGGAATATATATTTTTTGAGCTTCTAGGATCGTAGTTTTAAATAGATCCCAAGCTTCCCCAATTGTTTTGACCCTTTCTACTTTTCCTTTCAGTTTCCTCCCCACGTGTCCCCTCATATCAGAGAAATTACCCCTTTTAAAGTTAAAAATGGTTGTGTGAGTCTTTTTGGCCAATTCTCTATTTGTACAAATGATGAACTCAACAACATTATGATCACTGTTTCCAAGCGGTGCAATCACTTTTACATCTCTCACCAGGTCTTGAGTGTTACTTAGGACCAAATCAAGGATCGCCTCTCCCCTGGTAGGTTCCGTGACCATCTGCTCCATAGCACAGTCATTTAGAGTGTCTAGAAACTCAATCTCTTTTTCCCGACTAGAACACATATTGACCCAATTATTTCATATAATTAAAAAAATCAGTTTGGGATCATGTTTCAAAAATGAAATGACCTGTACCTGGAAACTAATGACAGGATTTGTCCTCAGAGCTGTGGCTTAAGGGTGACCCCTGTTAAAACCAAGAGTTTATAAAATATCATGTTCTAGTTCTGCCTGTGTACCCAAGTAGTTTAAGAATCTGGTCAAAGACCAAGGAGGCAGGCAGGAGCAGAAAAAGAATACAAAGAGTGCAGGATTGTAACCAGCAATATAAAACAGGATATGGAAAGCAGGAGAACATTAATGCACCTCTAAAGACAGAAAGGCATCTTATTGCCTACAATGCTCTTTCATTTTCCTAAACAGCCAAACAACCAGAAACTTGGATATGGTTGTCTCAGCCCTGAAACATAGCAGCTGAACTCCAGTCCTACTAGGTTCCCCATTTTTAATGGGAAATATCCAGTTTCAATCTGATTTCCATCCTTCCTACTTTGAAATCTCATCTCTTGTCTTTGTTCTGGTCAATTTGACATTCACTGAACTTTCCTTAAATTTTTATTTTAAATCAAGCAAGCCTTTCTAAGAGCCGGGGTTACTAGATCAATCAAGTTCAATCCTTTTGCAAAACATCTTTGCTTCTCCACAAACATCGCAAGACTTCAGCTCATTTGCAAACTGATTGAAGATAACTTTGCTAAATCCAAGCTACTAGGTGGCTCAGATCTAAGATCTTAGATGCAGCTGCTGAATACCCTAAATCTGAACTGTATTACTGCTCAAAGTTAGTAAAATTTCTTAATTACCTCCTAATTAATTTCTTTTCCAGCAAGAACAAAAATCGTTGTACAAGGTTGCCAAATGGTCAGGAAAAAGTGTCTCTTTAATAGACATTTAATGTGTGGGAATAAGCAGCTGAGGCTTTTCATGGCATGGAGTTAAATAATGTCACCTGGTAATTGCTGCGGATCAAACAGATATTAAAGAAACAGATAGGAGGAACAGTTTAAAAGTTTACAGCCTTAATGCTGTAGTGTGCATCTTCCAAACACATTTATTATTATGGCATGGCTTTTCACAGGCTAGACCTTTACCTGCAACCAAATTTGGAGATATGTGTTGGTATTTTAAATTATTTAGTTATATGATCTGAAAGTAATGATCACAAATATTACATAGTTCTCCTTTGTTTTCTTAGTCTTGTTTCCATTGTTGTGGGAGGGGGAAAACTTCAAAGCTTGAAGGAACGCAGTCTAATCCTTTCAATTTTCCAAATCTTCTGATTAACTGGAATGCAACTCCAGACAACCAGAAGCTGAAAGAACTGAACATAGCATCTCAGAACAAGGTCTGAATCCTGCTATGCTGAACTAGACAAATTAACAGATCTTCTTAATATACTGTGATTGTCAATGAGTGACAAATGCCAGGAAAACACTGGTTTCAAACTAAAGAAAACAGTGCTTTTCAAATATCTTGAGAATGTGTTATTTTAAATTATTGGCAGTGTGCCACTGTCCTTCCCTTTGAAAGTTACAAATAATATGGCACAATTCTCATGTCTCAGGGATGTTTTAATCACTGGCTGTTTTTAGCCACAATGCTTGTTTGTTCCTTTAAATATTCTACCTTAGAAGGGCAAACAGAAAAACTGAATGTGACAGAACAAATTTTGAATTAGTCTGACAAAGCAGTAGCCCAATGTTAACAACAGAGCAGTGTGTGATCTTTGCCTAATATTTCTATCCTGACAACTTGAATGAGGCTGCTGTAAGCCCCATCTAGCACTACCTGTCAATTGCAAAGGAAGATTTTTGCAATGGGATCTCATATCAGATCACAGCCCTCATTTGTGCATTCCTATTTACTTTTGTCCAGTGCTCATAATGTTTATACAAACATCACATAAGTACACTTGTAATCATTAGAACATCAATAAATGGCCGTCTATTGGTCTGAGCAATAATTTCAAATAACAATACACTATTAAGTAGGACTCCAGATGTCTACTAAGTATCATTAAGCCTACAAAATTATTGGGAACGTACCCAACTACAAAGGTAAAGCAATGATTTCATCTGTATATGATTTTAATCAAGTTTGGCTTGCTGTTAAAAGGCTTGTTTAATGAAGACTGCACTTCCCTCTAGAGATGCTAGAGCAAGCAGCCCAATCTTAGCCAAGGAAGGCTTATTGCTGTAACAATAGCTAGAGGGCTTACCACAAAAAATGTTTTCCTTTGAGTTTGTTTCTGATCATATGTTGAGAAAACAGTTTGGGATATACCCCCCCCCCAATCAAATATGTAACATTTAAAATGTAGAATAATTCATCTTCCAAAGTATAAACTTTGACACATACATCTCTAGCTTTCTTCCATAATTTTAATGAGAAAAATCAGTTCATTAATAACTCTTGTTCCAGCATCACCCATGCAAGCATAAATGGTATCTTGTGGCTTCGCTAAGCAAAGGAAGACAACATAGAAGAAGACATTACAAAATGAAATATCACTAACCAGGGCCACAGTAACTGCTAACTACACAGAATTAATTTCTCTCATATTTCAGTTAGGATCCTGAAAACTGCTGAGATCATTTGAGTTATCCATATTATTATTCCCATTTATGGCAATGAGTATAGCCCAAGACATTTCTGTAGTGCTGTTCAAAAAGCCCTTCCTCAGAGTAAAGGTTCCCATGAAATCAAATGTTCCTGCAGATGTGAGCAAAGATCATTCACTTGCATGGGGACTGAATGTTGATTCTGTACTCCTTCCAATTGCCAAGTGTACTTTGCTGGTATTTATAAGAGAGTCCATTTTGACACATTTTATTTAGTTAAGTAGAGGAGCCCATTTATAAAGGAGAGGTTCTATTGCCAAAAATATAAACAAAGCAAGAGTTGATGAATATAAATATTTGAAAGTCAGAACATTTTGTTATAGCTTATAGAAACAGTCCAGATAGAGCAGATGGAAGTTTGCCTTTAGGATTAGATGAATCAACTGAAAATATTCTCTTCTGTGGGCAAGTTTAAACAATGCGAACAAGGTTGTCATATCCCTGGATGTGCTGAATTGATCATTTCTTAGTAGGCATTAGACAGCTGTAATGGAAGTTCTGTTCATTTCCACTTTGCCAGGATGTTACTTAAAGTGTAAACCTCCTTAATTAAAAAGGAATCATTAAGTTTACTCCTATTGCCTCCACTAAGGCTGATTTGCTAATAAGCTACCAGACAAGGCATGTGTGAAATGAATAGTTGAAGGAAAACTCTGACAGCCAAAGAAAGGTCTAGAGGGTGAAGTTAGTTTATTAGGCACCGTTTGTCATGAATGGGTCCACAGCACGTACAATAGCAAATCCCACTACCTTAGAAGATTAATTCTGAAGGAGGCACTCTTGGGTCAAAGTATACATAAGCGTGTGCCTAATCTCAGAGAAATCAGGCTATTTTCTCACAGCAATTAAGCAGAGGTCTAGGGTTTCACCCGCAGTGTATTTAAACACAGGATACAATTAAACCCCACCGTATTAATATCTTTGCTATGCAAAATTGTCCAGGAAATAGATTTCACCCTCTTTTCAAATGGAAAGCAAGGCAAATTAAAGAGGATGACTTTATTGGAGACAATTATTCTGCTGAAACAAGTGTTAAGGTGTTCTTTTGAAATGTTCACTGTCACCTTCATGTTCTACATATTCCCCTTAACATAAATGACCAATATTTTGGGGTAGAGAAAGGGAAGAAATCATACAATTTGTTTGTTTGAAAACATATCAAACACTGACTCCTCCATTTCCATTACTGTTACTACTACAGAAAAATGTTTCAATCAAAGCAGCCCATGACTAACACAAAATATCTCTGCCTAGCCTTGCCATTTATAAGACTGGGATGGGGAGGGGGGGGGGTTACCGTAACATCTTATTAAGCTAGGAATAGTTTAGAAAGATGTCTTTCCACAATGTTGTCTAAAGATTCTGTAGTTACATAAGCAAGAAGCAGGCTGTGTGACTCAAATAAAATTAATTCCAATTTGAAATAGTGCTTGGAAGAGAAGGAATGGGTTTCTCAGTTCTTAATATGTTATTGGTTATACATCGATCCTCTTCATGCAAAGATATTTTAGCAATTCCAGAATTTTATTAAATAAACTATCTCTTTCTTCAGCTCTCTACATACATATCCTTTGTGGGTTGGTAGACTTTCACATTATCTCTAAAACTGTTGTTTTGCTTTTGTCTATATATCAGATATATAATCTATTTTACAGCCAAATCATATTTTTTTATTCTCTTTAAAGAAAATCAAAATCAATACTCACTGTTTCATGTACAGAGACTACTGCCCATTTTGTCCATTGGACCACAGTTTGTACAAAAAAGACACATTGAAAAATGAAAAAGATACTGTCTGTATTGTTTCTTATTTCAACTGCCTGACCACTGCTAAGAAACAATACAACAGCCCAATACTGGGTGTGGGTTACTTGGAAATAAACCTCACTTGGTTCAGTTTGGTTTAGTCCCAAATGAAAAAAAAAAATAGATGGCACCATAATTCTGCATGGAGAGGTTTACCTGAATTTTTAGCAACTAAATTAACCTAATGGGAGTTAAAAAATGCAGTTAACAGCAGGAGCCTTTTACTGCCAGATCCACAAACCAGTTAAACCAGAATAAACTGATGGAAACTGATTGAATCCATCATTTTTAGCTGTAATCCTTGTACTTCTGTTTGGAGCAGAGGTGTTAAACTCATTTGTTACAAGGGCCAGATCTGACATAAATGTCACTTTGTCAGGCCAGACCATGTGTGCCATAAAATGTAACATGAGGTACTGGGAGATATAAACTTTATAAAGGTGATTTCAGATGCGGAATGGCAATAGCAGGTGAATCATAATAGCAAGCTTGATTGAATTAGGTGTGATATGCAGAGGGGTAGTGGGCGTGGAGGTACCAGCATCGGTCTAGAAGGATGCATAGAATAAATGGACATAAGTCTGACATTAGAAACCACAACATTCAAAAACTAGTGGGAGAACATTTGACCTTCCAGAACATTCAGTTGCTGACTTAAGCAAAGTTCTCTTACAAAGAAATTTCAAAGGGAAAGAGAGGCTACTGAATTGTAACTGATAATGAAGCTCAATGCATCCACCATGACTGAATTGAGATATAGGTTTCCTATCTCATTACCAATGTGTACTCTTGTCATTTGGCATCTGAAATCACTCCACTCTCCAAGATATAAGGATCAATGGGCTCACATTCTAGCTGTATCTGAGCCCACATGCAGGGAGGGCGGGGTATAAATGAAATAAATAAGTGAGCAGTGACTCACGAAAGCTCATGCTCTGTCACAAACTTTGTTAGGTGCTATTGGACTCTTGCTCCTTTCCTCTAATAAAGATCACAAACAGTGCTGTTAGATTTCTTTCTCCCCTTCCTCTATGTAAACTGGAGATGGGGGTCTTTCGAAGTGAAATAATGTGTTGATTTCAGACTGGGCAAAATCAGTGATAGTGCATCAAAAGAAAAGAGGGAGTGAAGAAAGGCAACCAGAGAGGGAGACGTGTTGAACTGGAGCATTTGAAACCATGAATGTATTTTAAATACTTAGCTATCTACTTCCAATAATTAAACAATGGAATCCAATCCAAGTGTTCTAATCCCTAATCAGTATTTTTTTGAAACAAAATAAAATCCCAGATAGGCACTGAGAAATCTAACCTTAAAAAACCTTTTCAAAATAAGCCAAAATAATTTTCTTTTAATTCTGCTTTCCCCTTATCCCAAGGCGCCCCTTTCTTTTAACACATATACACGTATGATTGTGTGTTTGTGTGAGAGAGTTAGAGAAAAAAAGAGGAAGAGGAAGAAGAACAAAAGCTTATACCTGAAATAAAACTTTGCTTGTCTTAAAGGAGCCATGGGAGTCAGGCTTTGCTCTTTCTCCTGCACAAACACTCACATTCGCTTTCACTTTCCCTCCCCCCTCCCTTCCTCCTAAAGGAGGAGTGCTCAGCCAATGGATGCAAGGGAGGCTGGGCTTGGTTTTCTCCTGCCCAAAGAAGAAAGCAGGAACCAGGAATAGGGAGCTGGACAAAAGTGAGCTGTGATGTGGTGGCAGTATCAGCATCAGAGAAGGAAGCAAGAAAAAGCCAGTTGCTTGCAGGTTGGATCTGAGCCCTGTAGGGGCAAGAGCCGGCCCATGGGCCATATGTTTGACACCCCTGGTTTAGCACTTTATATACTTGTGGGGGAGCTGCGGTGGCTCAAGTGGTTAAGACGCTGAACTGCAGGCTGTGGAAGGTCAATAGTTCAGCGGTTCAAGACCCGGGTGCCGCATGATGGAGTGAGTTCCCATCTCTAGTTCCAGCTCCTGCCAACCTAGCAGTTTGAAAGCAAGAAATTGCAAGTAGATAAATAGGTACCACTTCGGTGGGAAGGTAACAGCGTTCCGTGCACCTTGGTGTTTAGTCATGCTGGCCACATGACCACGGAAACGTCTTTGGACAGCGCTGGCTCTTCGGCTTTGAAACGGAGATGAGCACCGCAACCCTAGAGTCGGATTCGCCTGGCTTTCGAGCAAGGGAACCTTTACCTTTACCTTTATACTAGTGGGATGCTAACAAATTCCTTAAACTAAAAAAAATGCAGTTGCTGCTCTGTGGTTAAAACTGCTGTTTTAAAACATGGCAAGTGATGCACTTCTCTCTGTCATCAGTGGCTATTTAGACTCTTTTTAACCTTTAAAAATGCAGCATTTTTCCAAAGCAAGTTGCTTACTAAATACATGTTCTTTCTTCCAAGGGAAGCTGACCTTTTAAGTGATTATTTCTCAGCACTTTCAAGAAAGAACAGTTCACCTATCATCTTTACATTTTTGATGCGCCGCAGCGACTGAACCCCTAACCTTTTCTGCAAAATGCAACATGCTGCAGAACACAAAATCACTCACTAATTTTAATTATGTTCCTTTAGAAGAAGTACCCTAAGAGGAGAAAAAGAACAAGGGGAATAAATAATAATAATAATGAGAATATTGTAACATCAAAATAATTATTCTGATTCTACCTGTGCACACTTCACAAAATTCTTTTGAAGTACCAAATAACTAGTAAGGGAAAACTCTTCAAACAAACAATTCACAAGCACTAACCTCACAAATATTAAACTCACAAACAATATATTTGAAACCACAAAACAGCTTTTCCTGGAATTTACTAAGATATTGATTTGGAGTCCACTGAAACAAATGAAAAACAAAGAAATGTGACCATTTTATTTGCAATATGTTAAAATACTAATAATGATGATTTATAGCATGTATTTCCATTGTTTTATATTCCTTATGTTAGTTCTAGATGAACTACTCCTTATTTTTACAGCTCCAAAAAACCATGGCAAATCTTGTAAGAAAAAGTCCATGAACCTCTGAACAGAAAAAGATAGAGCTCAAGTTATCTTGCTATAAAAACATTTCTTGAGAATGAAAGGCCCAATACATCACAAGGCTAAGAAGAGGCAGATCCAGAACTGCCAAGGAAACCTGGTCCTCTTCTGCCATGGGTGAACAGGGTGTAAGAGTTGTTCTCTATGAAAAAAGTGGGAAATGACTTGGGGTTAAATAAAGCATGATGCAGGTTTTGGCTCTTGTCTCACAGTGGCTGGATAAACATAAAGCAATATATGCTTTTCCAATAAAAGTGTCTGGTCGGGGGTTGGCAAGGTAATTTATATGAATCATTTTAATCTGATTCAGCTGAAATGTTTATATTTTAACTTTGCCCAAGGGCTTTACGATAGTGTAGGTCTATCTTTTAAACCTGCCCAAGAGATGCTGAGGAGAAAAGTGGGAATATAAATATTGTAAATAAATGAAATTTAATAAACACACCAATAAGTAACTTGCAACTAACTAAAATATTATAATCTGGTACAGCTTCTTTCTACTATGCACGTGCTACAGTCATACATAAAAATGAGTATGAATATACATCTCTGAGTGATGGGTGTAGCAATAACGTATAAATCTATAAATTAAAGACTGGTTTTAATGGGAGAGTTGAAGTCAACATACAAACCATTTATATAATTGACATTGCCTATTGTGAGTTTCAATTTTTAGAGATTACAGCATACTTTGACATGCAAAGTTACAATAATTTATTACATCCTCCTTTGGAGTATGTTGTAAGCTTGAGGGAAGACTCTAAAATAGGTAAAGCTATATCTTTAAAAATTCAAATCAGTTTTTTCCTTGCAGCCCAGCATTTTTTTTTACATATGGTCACCGATTCCATCAGCAAGGAAGCAAAATACTGAAGACATGTGACTATGTACAGCTACTGTTGATTCTAAAGAGCAGGCCCAGCATATAGTGTAGCAAGAAGCAGGAGACACCTAGCTAAGTAGTTAGAATTTGGAATTTGGAATTCAACTCTAAAGTTATATGAACATCTCATAATAATCTTCACTGTCAGTGGTTGTCAGTCCACAAATAATGTATGTCTTATTCCAGGCAAACAGCAGTTTTATAATTTCATAGGGGTAGCCATGTTACAGCAAAAATAAATGGGAGACTTGTGGCACTTCAGATACTAACAAGGCTTTACTCCATTCCACAAAACCTTATGTTGGAATAAAACCTTGCTAGTTTTTTAAAGGTGCCTTAAGACTCTGTTTATTTTTACAGTTCTATATATTAGTTTTTACTTGTACTTGTATATGTGAGTGTATTTATTCAAGAACAGGAACTTTTTGCTTTGAATTTATGTGTTGGCAGAGCTAGAGTGTGAGAAGTAAACAATTGAGATCCTTTTCTTGGTTTAGGCAATATTTTTTTTAAAAATGAAAAAATGCTGGTAAGTCAGTCTGGAAGCAATCTAATATGTTTATGAGATAATCTAGTACTCTATGTCACAAATATTGCATATTATTTATGGGCTTTCCCTCCCTCCCATGCCCAGTGTTAACAAGGTGGTCCTGAAATCACACAACAAATCCAGTTTTCCAAACAGAGACTTCCAATCAGTGCCTTCCAGTGGAGTTCTACAAGGATCGAGAAAAGAGACATTTTCACGATGCAAGACTTTCCACAGTTTGCTTATGACCTATTTCTGATTTGCAGTTGTTTCAATGGATGGCAACAGGGCAAAATTGACTCTCTTGCCATCCTGCCTTTCCTCTGTGGTTTCTGTGTGCCGGTGGCAAACAATACAGAAAAGAGTTGGGAAGGCACTAACTGAATCAAACAACCTTGCTCGAGTTCACTTCCCCATAAAGCTGTGTACTTGAGTTGTAGTCAATGAATATTTATGGTAAGTGGCTTTCTTTCTCTCCATTAATTCTTTTAAGCCATGCAGCACTGACCTACAAATGTGAAGGGGGGGCAGAGATGCTGGCACATATGTGGGCAAACAGAGTCTTCTCTAGATCTACACCAAACCTGCTGTTATTTCCTTATGTCCACAATGCTCAGGCATTCAGCTCCAATATTGTCCTTGCCGTCAACGCAGCTTGGCCTGCTGCAAACGATGAGCACCTTATTTACCACTTTATCCTTACATAGTAAATCAACATGTGCTCATTTCATTGTGGCAAAAAGAGGGGTGTGTGCATTACTGAATCAAACTCGTCTGTGTATGCAGAAAGCACTCTGGCCACAGATGTGACTGGTTAACTGTACAAGCAAAAAGGATAAATCCACACAACAATACTTCATTCACCAAGGAAATCTGCAGTGGATTACAGCTTCTCTATGGTTACGTCTGTTCTTAATTTACTGCTTTTATTCAGTTTTCAACCATAAATGAGCCCCTTATGAGGCATTCACTATGCAGAATTGACAACTCTTTTTATCTGCTTGAAAAATATTTTTGGATAATAATTTATGGTTAGGAAATATTTTAAGCAGTTTCAATAGTTACATTATATTCATTCAGTGCTTAATGATGTAGAATCTCACAGTAAAAAAAAGAAAAGAAATCCAGGGCAATCTGGTAATTTCACATATTTATAACGAAACAGCAACTTTGGCTATGCAGGAACATAATCTTTTAAAATGTGTATTTCACGGCAAACTATGCTATGTTTTTATTTCTTTTTGTCCTCCTCCCCTCTCATTTTTGTTTAATGCTATTAAACTACATCTCATGAGAAAAGCTTAGTCCAGAATTTTAACTAAGGCTCATGTGCACTGGAAATCAAATTTAGGAGAGAGAGAGGAGGAGGAGGAGAGGAGAGCAAAAACCTGGGCAAGCAGAGATGTTTTGTTTATGGGTTTTTATTATTATTATTTAAGAGCAAAAAGTTTAAGACAGAGTTTGATTCTAAACAGTACCCAACAGGGAAGATCTGGAAGAGTTCTGTTAGTGCCTAAAGGCACCAGGCAGGATTACCAGACTATTTATGTATCAAACTAAAAAGTGAACATGGTATGTTAATCTCCTCCACAATCAAGTTTAGACTTTATGGATTGTTCCTTTAACCCATTGCACTGAGGCAGTTTTTCACAGATTCTAAAGCTAGTAACAATTCAGGTGTTGTAGGGTTTTTTGCATCAGTTCTCCCATCATAGCAGTACTATTTATCTCTGTTGGTCTATTTATATTTCCATTTGAATAGATGTCTCAGGCTGTGATCAGACGTGCAGTTTGATCCATTGCTGTTGCTGTTCCCTTACCGATTTAAAATGCACAATCAAACAGCAACATCTATCTGTCATGCCTGAGTCGTCTGAGCCCCCCCCCCCCCACTGTGTGTTTCTTTGATACCTGTGAAAGTCTGGTCCTATTGGTATGAGCTGGTTTCCAAAATGGATTTCATGTTATCTGATCACTCCGTTGCTCACCCAGGACATCAGGCAGATCTGACTGCTCTCTTGTTTTCCAGCCACCATTTTTTTTAACTAGTTAGTGATGTGTGCATACCTGCATATTCGCACCTCTCTCTCTCTCTTCCTCTTTCACAGGGGCTGCTCATAACTTTGTTTTCTTTATAAAAACTTTCAAAGGAAGACACCTCTGTACTTTTTTCTGTGCTTTGGGGAAGGGGTTAATTGATAAGTTTAGAGAGGGAGGACGGCAGTGAACTACATATCCCAGCAGGCTCATCAGTGCTTATGCACATGCTCAGAGGACAAACTTTTTTTAAAAAATGGCCGGCAGCCTTATGAACTACATATCCCAGCAAGCTCATCAGTGCTTGTGGGCACACTCAAAGGACACACTTAAAAAAAAAATGGCCAGCAAGCTGACTCCTTGGCTGCTGCCATCTGATCACTCAAAGACAAGGTAAAAGCACTTTGAAGAGTGCTAAAAGGGGTGAGTCTGATCAGGATTTTCTGTTACAAAATAACCTGGTTCAGTTAGAGGCGGGGCAACAGCAGATCAAACTGCTTGCCCCCCCAGGTGGAATAACAAGACAGACAACAGTTTGGAAGTAAACAAAGGCCACTTTATTAACTATTTAACATAACATTGCAACAAGGGACCAGCTAAGCGAGCACGCAACAGGCAAGGCAAATGTCATTCCCCTGACCAACCTCCTTGCCCTTTTCTCGGGCAGGTCACCCAGCTCCAATCTTGAGCCATCAGTCTGGCTCATGACCAGCAGCCCAGCAAACTGGTCACCACCTAGGAGCGCCTACCCCTGAAGCCTTCCAACTTGCAGAGAGGAGCATACCCTAAGAGGTTCCCAGAGGAAGTGATCACTGTAGGCCAGAAGATAGGGCTAATAAAAAACCGGGAATGAGACAGCCTTACCACGCTGCCCCCTCTCTAGTGTCCCTACAGACCATGGCAGAATGGGCCCAACCACCACTGGTGCGCATATATTGCCGCCACCACAGAAATCTATGCCAGCGCCCTGCTTGCTTTGCTACCCCTGCAGCCGCCGATCCAACTGGTGCCACGAGAGCAAGCCTGTGCCACCTTTCACAGGCTCCAAAAAGCCTGCCCAGTTCTCCTCGCGTGCCTCCACGAGCACCGGCCACTCTGCATCTGCGGCTCTGCAGCCGCTGTCGCCATCGGGCCCCCGCCGCCCTTGAAGACGCTGATGCTGCCAATATTTCAAGCCAAAAGCCCCAATGAAGATAGAAGTTCTATCTTCATGCTCCGTTCACCTAAGCACATCAGAGCAACTGCCAAAGGGCGGGAGCAGAACCTGGCTGTTTATTCAGGCTGGCTCTGCCCCCTGCCTGCGTCCTGATGCCAGGCGTCAGGCTCTGTTGCTGCCTGTTTTCCTCGGAGCAACATATCAGCCCCCGGTGACCAGCGGCGTTGCCGGGTCACCGGGAGCTTTGATGCCTGACTGCAGCCTAGGCTGGTGGTTAGAATACTGGCCTAGGACTAGGAATATCTGGGTTCTCCTGCCTGCCCAGTATGAAGTTCACTGAGTGACCTTGGCCCCAAACACTCTTGACTAGGAATATCTGGGTTCTCCTGCCTGCCCAGTATGAAGTTCACTGAGTGACCTTGGCGCCAAACACTCTTTCAGTCTCACATACTACCACAGAGCAGTTGTGAGGAAAACAGAGAAGGGGAATGTATGTTTTCCTGAGACAGACAGCCCTACACTAGCTTTTCAACTCAGTAAAGGTAAAGGTAAAGGTTCCCTTGCTCAAAAGCCAGTCAAATCCAACTCTAGGGTTGCGGTGCTCATCTCCGTTTCAAAGCTGAAGAGCCAGCGCTATCTGAAGATGTTTCCGTGGTCATGTGGCTGGCATGACTAAACACCAAGGTGCACGGAACACTGTTACCTTCCCACCAAAGTGGTACCTATTTATCTACTTGCAATTTCTTGCTTTCGAACTGCTAGGTTGGCAGGAGCTGGAACTAGAGACGGGAGCTCACGCCGTCTTGTGGCACCCGGGTCTTGAACTGCTGAACTACTGACCTTCGACAGCCTGCAGTTCAGCATCTTAACCACTTGAGCCACCGCAGTAGCTGCTTGTAATTCTGCAACTGAAAAGAAACTGTAGGGTTACGGTTGACCCTCTCTTTTTTTGTTTTGTTAATATTTTTTAATTAGTTTTCCAACAGTATACTATGACAGACAGCCCCACTGACTCACCGTCAGTGAGGTACAGGTAAATACATATAGACAACAACATCAAACAATACAAACACCTCTAACCACAACATCTAATAACGTACACCG
The DNA here is from genome assembly GCF_001447785.1 of Gekko japonicus. NCBI lineage: Eukaryota > Metazoa > Chordata > Lepidosauria > Squamata > Gekkonidae > Gekko > Gekko japonicus. The sequence continues at coordinate 1,042,034 of NW_015161949.1, read as the reverse complement.
CCACCATCAGTTAGACCATGCCTTACTAACTTTTCACTAGCACATTGGTCACCAATTTGGTTTAACCATCTCATAGTTTCCTCTAAATATCTGGTAACCTTTCTTTAATCTTAAACTCAGACTTGTAGTTACTTTCATCCAGCCCTTGAAATCTTACACACTTAAACTATTAAGTCTGGATTCAAGTACAATGAATACTGGAAAATATTAATCGGTTGAAATATTCCTCTTATCATTCTTTGGCCCCATCATTTAATGTAACCCAAACCCTTATCTAGAGACCTGGGGAGATACCTCAAGTCATTGCTGTTCTAATAATTCTAATTTAATTTAATTACACCTATACTATGTTCAATCGGAAACATCTCCAAGCCCCCAATCATAATTCATTCAAACTATACATGTTTAAATTCATAATTTTGCTTTCAGACTGGATCTATGTTACTTGCACAGTAGGAACAAAGAATAATAATAAAAAAGAAAAGAAAGAAAAAATTCTCCATCAGCTAACATTATTACCACTCAGTACATGTTTAAATTCATTACTTTACTCTAAAATTAAATCTGTATTCCTTACACATTACAGAGCAATCTCCATCCATTGATATTGATATCGTCCAATCTAAATTTCAGCCTATCACTTCTGCATTTCTATTCATGCAACTAATTTTCCTGACCCTTCTTACTTATTTGGCAGCCCATTACAGCCATTTTCCACTTCCAGACCATGCTGCCAACAAACTTTTTATCATCTACATTAAACAAATCAAGCCTGTATTTCATCTCTTTATGCATTTGATTTTCCTCATTTTCTTTGTAATGCCTTAAGTTTTTGTATTCCTTTAATGTAATGTCCAAATGGGTTTTCTCATGTTTAATAAGTTCCAAATCCCGTTGTTTAGGTCTTCCAGTTTTTTTAGAGTCTTTTCTTGCTTTCCTGCTCTTTGCTGAATTCTTCTTTCTGTCGAGGGGTTTAAGCCAGCGCTTTATTCTAACTCCTTTTTTCCCCTTTTTCATTGTGCTCATAATACTTTTAAAGGAGTCCACTTTTTTTCCCTCCTCTGTATTTTGGTCTTGCGCATAAATCTGAGGTTCTTGTTTACATTCCTGCCAGTCATTATAAGTTTGTTTCCTTTGTGCTTGTTGTTCCTTATCCTCTGTACTTGCAGTCTGAGTATTTCCCAGAAGCTTAGCCCACATCAGCACGAGAGCATTGTCTAGTTCTTCTCTTAGAGACTCCTTAAAGTGTTCCGATTTAAGCTCCGAATTAAGCTCCACTATTAGCCTCTCGCGAACCATCTCGCCAACAGACGCCGCCGCCATTTTGTCCTTAAATTCCCTTACACAGCTAATGCCATTTTTTCTTATATCTTCAACGATTGTTAGCAGACCCATATGGTAGTATTTCCAGCAAATAAATGTCTCTTACCCTCAGCCAACACTTCTTCGTTCGATTCCCAAATACTGTCTTCGGCCGCTTTTTTACACAGGTAGGGATAATTACAGCCACGGGAGAGTAGAGATCTATTGAATAGGAGTAATCACCAAACGAAAATCCCAATGTGCTACAAAATAATCCTTAACACCGAGTGACATAGTCCACCACAATAAAAATTCGGATGGTCGTCGCTTGTGGAGACAAGACCTTGCCTCCTCCGCTTTCGGGGTCCTGCTTCAGGGCAATGTCGGACACCCCCCTGAGTGCCGAATTCGGGGTGGGGCTGACACAAGCCCTATGCTGCTAACCCCCCCCACCAAGGGGGTTAGGAGAAGCCCTCCCAGTAGCCGGGGGGGCTCCTAGAACCCACAAAGGGTCTGGGCGAGGCGCGAGACGCGCCCGCCCGGCGCGACGCCGTACCGGAAGTCAGGTTACGGTTGACCCTCTCATGGGACAAGCAGATTTAACTTGCTACCTGAAAGCAGAAAACTGTCAAATTAAATAAAATAATTTTATTCTTTCCAACATAGAAGGGGAAGACCATTTTCTGCCTCCAAATATCTTGAATGTCTCTGCATAAAATAGAAATATTAAGCAATCATCCTGCTCTTAGATGTATGTATTTAAGGCCATTTGGCCATTCTAGCTTTGAGACATTCAGTAAGCAGTGGTTGTTAAATCTAAGTTGATGCAGTCCTCCAGTTTTTCTCTCTTCATATCCAGACAGTAGTTTACTTGCAAAAAATTACTAAGCAGTGCGATGCTGAATTTGCTGGGGTAGTCATACAATCACTGCATTGTAAATTTCTCTCATCTAAAATGTGTGTGTGTGAAAAGTGCTGACAAGTCACGGCTGACAGGGCAAGGGGCTTTCAAGGCAAGAGAAGAGCAGAGGTGGTTTGCCATTGCCTCTTCAGGGCCTTCCTTAGTGGTTTCTTGTCCAAGTACTGACCCTGCTTCACTTCTGAGATCTGACGAAATTGGACCACAGTATGCCACCTCTCACCCCCATCTCAAATAGTCCTATTAAAATCAATCTGTCTGCCTAACTAGATGAAATATTGTAGATATAATTTGTATGCCAAGTTAATGGACCTTAAGGGACAGTCTGGCACTTGGCACAAAGTGTGCACTGTAAAAAAAAAAGCTGCCACATGGTTTGTGGGCTCCGAACACGCTATAAAGAATCAGGCACAATCGCATATTTCGTTACATTCCAATTTCTTATATTCTCCAATGTTCCTCCTTGGAGAGATGACATCCATTGGTGTCATAATTGGTGACAGAGGAGAGAAGTCATGTCAATGATATGGAACATTCTTATTAATTGAGACAATAGTGATTAGGCTATAAAAGCCTTCCAAGATGACAAATTCCCATTTGCATTATTTTAGATTAATTTAAAGTGCTGGCACACAAAGCTTTACAACTTTATTCTTGGCAGAATAGGAGCACTTTCAGACTCATTGATACTCAGGGATTCTTTTGCTATTACAGAAGAAACTCCCAGTAGATAAACAAAGGAAAACATTTCAATGAGGTACTTGTAGTGTTTTGCTCATTAGTGGCTACAGTGTCTTGAGCAGGGAATGAGTGTTTTGGGAAACGTTTTCTTGGCATTAACAAGAAAGGACACTGCTTTTACAGGCAAAAACACTTCATGATTTTCTGAAACTTCCTAGTACAGAACCATATGAAATCTGAATTTTTTTTTAAAAAAATACAATTAAAACAGAGTTAAGCACTAGCAACTTTTAAAAAGGTGCCTTTTAAAAAAAAATACCACATTATATACGGAACTAGATTTAGGCAATTGATCTTATTTTTTAATGTCCAGCATTATGAATTCCAGGTTTTCTTTTGTTTCGAACTTATAAGTTGAATTTATTTTAACAACTGAAATTGCATGGTTCTGATACTGAGGGTACTATTTCTATCTTGTTGATGCATTTTGTGATGTGACTTGAGGGAGATGGCCCATCATTCATCAGACATACCCAGGAGTTACTGATAATATGTTAACAATGCCACTCTAAGCAGTTACATGCGTCTAAGCCCATTGGCTTTGATGGATTTCGAAGGGTGCAACTGCTTAGGATGGACCCGTATATCTCATGCTAAATGCAACTCCTCTGGAAAATGTAACTTTAAAAATAGCCTTCCCACCTGTCTGCAATGATTTCAGTGAGATTTGCTACATGGTACTAGGGGAGGAATATCTGCTTTCCAGGGTGTCTTATTTTTACTTTGTTCTACAAGAATGCATTAGAACTAAAATTAAAATGGGGACAAGATCTTCATTAGCTGATGTCACCAAACCACTCACCTGCTGGGTTTAAACGTTCTCTTTAGAAAAGGATCTACACAGTGTTCTGGTAAAGCTATGCCAGAGTTTTTAAAAGCTGCTTCTAGATCTGTTCTCAAAGCAGAGGCCATTTTACCTCCCATAACCCCACTCCTCTTAAATCAGTAGACCCCAGGAAGCATTTAGGTACCTAGGATGGTTTTGAGCTTACATTGTACAGCTTTTTTAAAAAATTCAAGAAAAATATTTTTATTGATAAACACACACAGAGAACAAAATGCCTGAAAGAGCACAAACAGTTATAGAGGGGAAAAGTAAAAGATAAAAGCTAGGATTGCCAGTGGCCCAGAAGAAAGAAAAATTCCTGTCCTTTTAAGATAAGCTTAATGGAATGTTATTTAATGGTTGATGTCATTTACCTTCATGCTATGAAAACCTCCAACTGACCATTGCTACATATTAAGGCTGCGGTCAGATATGCCTTTAGATCTGACTTAGCTGAGAATGCCTGATGGATCTAATCTGCATGATCAGACTGCAACATCTGAGAAAGGTCCCACGGTTGTCGGCACCTCATGCTGCCCCACCACAGAAACAGAGTTAAAAGACACCATGGAAAGTCTGGTCCTAACACTTGCTGACCGGCCACAGATGGATTTTCCCTAATTTGATCATTCACGTGCACACTCAGGTCATCAGGATGGACTGCTCATAACTGCATAATTGGTCCATGGAAAACTCTTTGCACGGGGGTTCAATTCCTCGTTTATGCTCATGCGCACAAAAAGGCAAAAAACCCCCAAACCACTCACCCAAATGTGCCATCTGATTGTGTAGTAATGGGCTGTGTCAGCAGTGAAACAGATTATACTGGGATGCCTGATCAACCAACTCCATGCTAAATACCAATGGATGAAATAGGAGCACTTCCTGATCACACCAAACGGCACGTCTGACTACAGCCTAAGCCTCTATTAAAGGGAAAGGGCATTTTTCTGCAGGCTTGTTGGCAACTTATTCTATGACTTTAAAAGTTGCTGTATTAGTATTCAAACTAGTTAGGATTCAAACACAGAGATGGATGAAATCTGACAGCCTGTACAAGAAAATTCCTTTTCCAAAAGACAAGCTAGGGACCCAGGTGTCCAGCTTTTGGATGCTATGAGCCTCCAGGATTTCAGGGGCTAATTTATGACCATCAGTGTAAATGCATCCAGCTGGCAGGTGGGCAGTGACCATTCTTTCCAGCTTTCACTGAATATGCTAATCGTCAGAATGAAGGAGTGTCCTGCTTAGGTTCCTTTTAAGATTATGATGTCTAAACTGGGAGGATGGACCATTAATAAGTTGCCAGCTTCAGGTTGGGAAATACCTGGAGATTTGGGGGGTGGAGCCTGAGGAGGGTGGGGTTTGGGGAAGGACTTCAATGGGATATAACGCCATACAGTCCACCTTCCAAAGCAGCCATTTTCTCCTGGTGAATTGATCTCTGTCACCTGGAGATCAGTTGTAATAGTGGGAGATCCCCAGGTCCCACCTGAAGGTTAGCAACCCTAACCATTAAAATGAGGGAAAGGTTAATATTCTGGCAAAATGACTTCATTTTCATTTGACAGACACTTCAGATGTGTAATATCTAGGCCAAAGGAATGGTTAGTAGTTCTTTTGAAATCTGTATTTCCTAGGATTGAGAAGGGCACATTTACAAAGCAAGAGATGCTATGCATTTGATTTATGAGCATCATGTTATGGCACCCTAAGATGTAGTCTGGATTTACAGAGGATGACAGGTTTTTCCTTGTACTAGTTGGTCCTACTGGATGAACTACAACTTTTTACAGTTTAGTCATCCTGTCTGGTCCAAGAGAAGACTGAGAGCTGATTTACACAAGTACATTACATTTGATAGGGCTGACCTTTGCTTATTCTAAGGACTACCTCCAATGCTTTGAGCCTGTTGGTTGTGGTTTGAAGTACAATGGAGGCAGGTCCTGTAAAGCTAAGCAGGTCTAGCCTTGAGCAGTGACTGTATAGAAAACTGCTAGGAGCCATATATAAGTCCCTGTGAGCTCTTTGGAGAAAGAGCAGGCTGCAAGTGACAACTGTTATAGTATAGTGACTCAGGGGTATGAGTTCTGAGAAGGAAATTCCTGCTTGATCCCTAGTTAGCTGTAGGCAAGGCATCATTTTCTCACTTCCAGAGTTCCATCTGAAATGCAGACATAATAATACCAGCCTACTTTACAGGTGTTTGTCAAAGGTTTCTGAGATAATGTATGTCAGGGGACCCCAAGATTTTTGAGCCTGCAGGCACCTTTGGAATTCTGACACAGGGCAGTGGGCACAATCACAAAGTTGCTACCATAGGAGGTGGAGTCAATCACAAAATGCTTGCCACAGTAGATAGAACCAACCACAAAATGTCAGGGAGCATTATATTAATAGTAACTCTCCAGCATTTCAGGCAGAAGCACTGTTTAACAGGATGCTTTTTAATCTGCACAGCCAATTGGATGCCTTACTGAGCAAACGTCCACCTAGGCCTCCCACTTTCTAAAAGTGCCTGGTGGATGCTAGCAAAGGTGTATGTGAAGTGCTTTCAACAAATACACATCATAAATATTGAGGAGAAATGCTCATTCACTGAGCAGAGAGAGAAAAACAGGTAATATGCATATAATATCTGTGTCCTGTGGGCTGGTAGAAGTGGTCAGTAGCTTGTGGCCCCCGTACACACACCTCAACTGGTGTGCCACATAACTCCCCCAATGGTTCTCACATGAGTCTTCTACCAACCTGGGTCTTTCTGACATTGCAGTTAACCAGAATGCAACCAATGTCTTTGGGACAGTCCTCTCAGAATGGAAATTCATTTTTGTGAATGATCTCAATACATTGTCATGTGTTCGGCCATCATGAATGTGCTTAATTTCTGAGATTTATTTAAGGAGTGATGAAACAACAAGGTCATGATTGTTTCATTACCAAAAGTATAATTTTCATAAAACTCTGCAATCAGATTATTGAAATTAATCTCATGGTTAAAAAAGCAGTTGTGAGAATTCATCTGGTAATGCATTATTTCTAGGCAAATGAACAATTTATAGGGTTGCCAACTTCCAGGTGGTCCCATGGATCTCCCTCCCATCCCCGGACTCCACCCACCCTAGGTTATCCCCAGATTTCTAGCAGTTCTCCAACCCAGAGATGGCAGCCCTATGCACAAGTGAAACTTTCGGTGCCTTAAAGACTAAGGACAAGGTCCCCTGATCTCCTTTCCCTTATAGTTCCCTGAAAAATCATATCTGAAGATCAGGAGGCTCTCTAAAACTGCATATTATGCTGGGTGAGGAACCACCCTGTGGAACTTTAAGAAGGACAACTATTTGTCCATTTGGAGCACTCCATGCTGTCCAGAACTAGGCCCCATTTTTGTGAGATGCATTATCATTTGCAGTTTTATTTTAATGCCACTCTTCTGTGTAAGTTAGGTCAGGCTGGGAAAGATAGCATAAGTGGATGTTTGAGGTGCTGCAATGATGGGGGAAGTACTTTTACACCCATGTCCCCCTGGCCAATCTCCCATCTTTCTGTTGTAATCAGAGATTACATCAAAATAACTTTCCATAATATTTGAACAGGAACCCTATAAATGATTTAACTTCAATCACCTATAAGCATCTTCAGTAGATGGCATGTTGAAAGCAGGTTTGTCATAAGCAAAACTTAAGGAACTGGGGTACGGGAAGTACAGCATAACTGAGTTTTTCCCAAGTATATAGTTCTGCACACTTTGTGTCATAAATAAGAAATTAATTCAATAATATATTACTGCAGGTCTGAATTAATCTGCCACAATTTATTATTTCACAACCACATGGGCTCAGTAGCACTGTTTGTGTGTAGTGCCATTAGGGCATTCCCTCGCATCTCAGTAGTTATCAAATAATATCCTTATCTGAGGAAAAAAACAGCCTACTGGGTATACATTGTCGCTCTGGGATAAAACACATGAGGCTGTTATCTTAAGTACCTTTACAGAGACCTCACGATAGCTGTTAATTATTAACCTACCTTTAGGACTTACCCTATTAATTCAAGTCTGAAGTATCTACTATTAAAACCAGCAGCAGTATAAGAATGCCTTATTCAAGTTGATTTCTGTCACTGCAGTCAGAGGGGTTTTTACACTGAGCTGTCATGTTGATAGGACTCCCTCCTTCCCTCCCTCTCTTTCTCTCTCTAAATATATAGGGCCAGGAACATGCTCGAGGCCTAAAGTTAATTTAAAAGTCGATAATCAGGAGAGCTCTTTACACAGGATTATCATGATGTCAGGCTACATGAAAGGTATGAAGGAGATTTTGATAACAGGGCATTCTAGATAATTGCAGTTCAAATAACACAGATGCCACTGTAGGTAGCAATGTTGTCAGACTGATCTTCAGTGAAAGTTTGGAATCCTGCATTTCTTTTATATTTAAAAGCAGGGGTCAAGTTATTTTTAAGATCATATATGGAAAAAGCATCCAAATAGACACATGGCATGTACTAGAGAAAGGCACACTCAAATCTCCAGTTCACTAGATGGTCAGGATGGCAGCTGTCAACCACCACTCCATAAATTTCTGTGAGGATGGAGCTCCATGGCACAGTGGCCACTGCTGGTCCCAGCATTGCTCCTGGTTGCCCAGGCTGCAGCTGTGCCATGAAGTGCCTTATCAGCTTCAGCTAACATTCCAGGGTATGCTCACTGGCCATTGTCATTCATGCATTAGTTCCCCCTAGAATGGACTACATCAGGGCTATTTTGGGGCAGGAACGCACAGGAACGGAGTTCCGGATGGCTCCTGAGTTTGCCACGCCCAGCAGGAACTCATTAGCATAATAGGCCACACCCAACAGCAGACACTCATTAGGATTGGCTACATTAGGGGTGTGTACCCTAACATGCAAAGAAGTTCCTGCTACAAAAAAAGCCCAGGGTTTTGACAACAAAGTAAACAGAATAAGAAGCAGAAGGTGGGTGTGGTTGGATGACCACACTTCTGGTAACAGGTGGGGTGTGGCCTAATATGCTAATGAGCTGTGCTGCCAGGGGTGTGGCCTAATATGCTAATGGAGTTCTGCTGTTGGGTGTGGCCTATTATGCTAATGAGTTCCTGCTGGGGTTTTTCTACAAAAAAAGCCCTGGACTACATGATGCAGAAACTTCTGCACAATGGTAGAATCAAGCTAGTATTCACATTTGACAATTAATCTCAATCAGCTGCCTGGGCTGCTGATACATTTCTAGGTCCAATTCAAGAGTTCTAGAAATATCCTGGCTGATCTCTTAAAGAATCAGTTGAGATATACTAATAGGGACCAGCTGATCATTAAAGACACCATGGAATTTCCTGGTGGGCCAGTTGCCTGCCCTCCCTCCACTTCGGTACCAGAAGTGGGTAAAGGGGCTGTGCACAGCCTGGAGAAGTTGGCACATGGTCTGAGTAAGTCACATGCAGCCTGGGGAAGGCAGCTGTTGGCTTGGGGACACCACACACAGCCAGGGGAAGAGGAGTGACATCAAGAATTTTAACTGAGTAATTTTCCTTAAGACACACGATGTAATTGATGGTCTATAAAATATGAACTGGAGATATGAGTAGATCTGAGCTGGCCAGGAGAGCAAAGTAAAAATCTAATAAATAAATAAATAAATAAATAAATAACATCTTTCCCCCTGCCCTTCCTCCAAGGAGAACCTTCCTCCATTTTGTACTCCCAACAATACTGAAAGATAGGTGAGGCTGAGAAAGAGTGACTGGCCCAAAGTCACTTGATAAGTTTCATGATCGATTTGAACATAGGTCTCCTCCAGCCGGAAATTAGCTCTTTAGCTGCTATACTACACTAGCTGTAGTTCTCAAGTTTCCTATAATTAAATTAGAAATATAGATGGAGTGAACCATTTTTTTCCTTCAGCACATGTAGGCAAAGCTATTCCGGTTGCAGATATGAGGATCTACCTAATATATAGGCAATTGGGTATACATAGACGTACATGAATCAGTGTGGTATAGTGATTAGAGTGTCAGATGATGATGACGATGATGGTGATGATTTTAATTTGTATCCTGCCCTACCCCACAAATGGGCTCAGGGTGGCTCACAGCATAATAAAACCAAGGTATAAAAACAGTTAAACAATTAAATGATTATAATAAGATGGCATTAAACACAAGTAATCCAATGTCTCCTGTGATATTTTAACAGGCAATGGTAGATGGCCTGATTTATAACAGTTTTTGATCAGATGGTGGGAGGTACCTAAAATATAGGATCTGAGGGACCCCAGTTTGAATTCCCCACTCTACTATGCAAGTTTGCTAGGTAACCTTAGATCACTCATATATTCTCAGCCTAATCTACCTCACAGGGTTGTTGAGGATAAAATGGAGGAGAATGAGGCAAGCTGCTTTGGCATCCCATTGGGGAGAAATGTGGGGTATAAATTATGACAATAAACAAATAAATGACCATATTTATAGGACCTGCTTGGGAGAGAGACTGGCGTATATCTATAGCCTGAAAATTTCTTAGTGCTCTAAAGTTCGATGGATTTATGAAATTGCAAAATGGGTGTTTTGGTAAATTTACTTGTATTGGCTTGCATCCTACCATAATTCTCTACCAATAGAACTGCTTCTGTTGGTAGAAAAGTGAGGTAGAATTTTGATGGGTGTTTTGGTAAATGTACTTGTATTGGTTTGCATCCTACCATAATTCACTACCAATAGAACTGCTTCTGTTGGTAGAAAAGTGAGGTAGAATTTTGATGCATTCCCTCTCCTGCTGCAGACCTTAACTTGCCCTCCATCCTGTTAAAGAGGTTTCCTTAACCCCAAGAACAGCAAGGGGGGTGGGCAGTGGGAAACAACAAGGGAGGAGAAGTCAGAAATTCTCATGCCATGAACTTCATAGAGCGTGTAGTTTATTGGGTTTGAGCTACCATCTTCTGTTGTGGAACTCAGGCTGCAATCACACACACTCAGGGCTTTTTTTGTAGAAAAAGCCCAGCAGGAACTCATTAGCATAATAGGCCACACTCAATAGCAGAAACTCATTAGCACATTAGGCCACACCCCTGACAGCACCACTCATTAGCATATTAGGCCGCACCAACATGTTACCAGAAGTGTGGTCATCCAGCCACACCAACCTTTTGCTTCTTATTCTGTTTACCTTGTTTGTTGTCAAAACCCAGAGCTTTTTTTGTAGCAGGAACTTCTTTGCATGTTAGGCCACACCCCCCTAATGTAGCCAATCCTAATGAGTGTCTGCTGTTGAGCGTGGCCTATTATGCTAATGAGTTCCTGCTGGGTGTGGCCACTCAGGAGCCAGCCAGAACTCCATTCCTGTGCGTTCCTGCCCAAAAATAGCCCTGCACACACTAAACAATCCACTTTCGAACAGGATGATGAGGATGAGGATGATTTGATTTATATTTTGCCAGTTCACACAGTAAAATCCAGTTGGAAAGTGCACTGGAAGTGGATTGAAAGTGGATTATTTAGTGTGTGCGATCGCAGCCTGAATTTTAAATTCTGAAACCCCTGATGTTCTTCCCCAAGGCAGACGAAAAATGGTGAAAAGAGGAAACCTCCAGTTTTCTATTTATTCCTGAAGCAGATTCTTGGATGGCTCAAACGTTTGCATTCATGGTGGTGGCTTAAAAAACACATACACACACATGGTAGTTTGATGTTTGAACTATATTAGCCAATGTTGCCACCAAAGAAAAGAAAAAAAAATAAACATAGTTCCTTTATTTCAGGCCTTGTATAAAATGGTTCAGTCAACTTCAAGTGCTAGTGGTATGTGGGTAGCATATGTGTAGTCAGGCTGGTCAAACCTACCTTTAATCTTTATGTCTGCTTTTTTTTTTTTGAAAATTCATTGTATGCTGCAGATGTAATTAATGGGAAAGTAATTTGCTGATATCTCTTCAGACTTCCTTTGTGGAAATGTGCAAAACTAATCTCACCAAACAAAATGCAAAACAACAGTTGAAAGCGTGTCCTTTAACCTTTCAATGAATTTTAAAAATGCCTATTGGAGCTGCACATTAATAAAGGCTGTTAAACTCAGTGGAGTACTTTATATTCATCTGTGCTTCATCAGGAAGGTTCATGGCCTCTGAAGAACTGCAGCAGCTCCTCAGTTCTGAGAACAGTATGGGGGAAGGATGGTAAATGTTACTGAATTGTCATAGAGAAAACATCCAATGCTTTGGGAATGAAAATATACTCTGGTAAAGATGCAAAAGTCACAAGAATGGAGATTCTGCTATGGGTGATAAGTATGTCATTCCAATTACACTTTTCCCCAGCTGCATATCTACTGAAAATTCACAGAACTCAAGTAATTATAGAATTAAAAAGTAGCATTGATAAGTTCACAAAGGAATGTCACAAATGAAAGTGATCTGGGAGTCATAGGAAAAAGCTCAGTAAAATGGTATATTTGTGATAAAAAAGATAAATTCAAGAGTTATTGGTCAAGGCACTAGAAATAAAACAGTATGGGTTGTAATATGATGGATCCTGTGAAGAGGAGTCTTGCAATACAGTTGTTGCATTCTTAGAGTGTGAAATACACTTGGTTTGTTACATGGAGGTAGAAACTTCCAAAACTGTGTAGGAAAGAAACAAGTTCCATATTATTTGTATGAATAACTTTGAGGATATATACCACATACTTCCCATCTTATTTAGGAATGGAGGATGATCTGCCATCAACACCCTTACAGAAATTTAAAGATCAACAGGCACTGGGTGGTGGAGGTGGAAGTAATGGTCGCCTCCTGCGAATTAGCCAATTAGGAGGTGGGGGGGCCCTCCTGCCAGTTTAGCCTTTGCTTGGAGTTCCCCTCCCTGGATAATACTGTGGGGTTAGCAGGTCACTTTAGAGCTAAGCATGACTTTTGGGGGTTCTTCCAATTTGAAACATTTTTTTGCCTGGTTTATATTGCATTGGACTTCTATTGATGCAGCCCAAAGTGCCCCTGGAATCCTGCTGACCCACAACCTTGCCAACGCATGGATTTGGGGAAGTGCCTTGAAGTGGTTTGTCTCTTTTCTCTGAGGACAGGGACAGAGGGTGGTGCAAGGGGAGAGAGTTTTTACATGACATTCATTGGTGTGTGGCATCCCCCAAGGGGCTATTCTTTCCCCAATGTTATTTAACATCTATATGTGTCCCCTCACCCAGTTGGTGCAGAGCTTCAGGCTGGGTTGTCACCAGTATAGCAATGACACCCAGCTGTATCTGTTGATGGATGGATGGATGGATGGATGGATGGCCAGATGCTGCCCCGGAAAATCTGGCTAAGGGATTGGAGGCTGTGGCTGGATGGTTGAAGCAGAGTCAGCTGGAATTAAATCCATCAAAGTCAGAGGTCCTGTGGCTGGGGAAGGGGGTCCTGGGATTGGATGTCCAACTCCCAACTCTGGACAATGCTTCTCTGACATCAATAAAAGCTGTGAAGAGACTGGGTGTGATTCTGGATGCCTCCCATTCGATGGAAGCCCAGATCACAAAATGTGGCCAGGTTGCATTTTTCTACCTATGACAGAACTGGCAACTGGCACCCTTCCTATCTCATCCTGACCTAGCCACAGTGATCCACCTCCAAACTACTGTATGTAGCTCTATGTAGGGCTACCCTTGAGGCTTACCTGGAAACTTCAACTGGTCCAGAATGTGGCTGTGCAGGTCCTTACAGGAACCTGAGCAGAACCCATATCCAACTGGTGCTCCACCAACTGCACTGGCTCCAGACTGAATACTGGATCAAGTTCAAGGTATTGGTTTTAACCTTTAAAGCCCTTTGCAGTCTGGGACCAACATATCTTCAGGACCGCCTCTTCTGGCATACCCCCCAAAGAGCACTACGCTCTTTAAAGTACAGCACACTTATGATCATAGGACCAAGGAGTATTGGCCTGGCTTCAACTAGAGCCAGAGCCTTTTCAGCGGTAGCTCCATCTTGGTGAAATGTGTTTTCAAATGAGATCTGGGCTCTGCAGGACTTGGTACAGTTCCACAGGGCCTGTAAAATGGAAATGTACTGCCAAGCATATGGGTGAGGTCAGGAGAACTCCTACCTATACAGCCTATCCTGCCTTTTCCTCCCCTTTCTTCTCCTAGGTCAGTGTCATAGTGTTATTATGTGCCATTTGATAATCTACTAATGTTTGGAAATGCTTGAAATTGGTTTGTTTGATTGTACTATAATTTTGTAATTCATGTTGTGACCTGCTCTGAGCCCTGATATAGTAGGGGGGAGTGGGATACAAATTGAATAAATAAAGAAATAAAACATGCACAAGGCCATTTACCCTAGTCCTTGCTGGTGTTGGATTGTCAAGAATGTCCCAACAACTTGCAGGAATCTGGGAGTAGGGCTGCCAACTGCCAGGTGGTAGATGGAGATATCCTGGGATTACAACCAGTGTTCCCTCTAAGCAGAGTTAGTGTGAGCTAGCTCACAGTTTTCTAGCCTCCAGCTCACACATTTTTGCCGTAGCTCAGGAAGGATGACTCCAGAGCAAACTAATTTATGCAGTAGCCAAATCGCTCGCTCACAACTTTAATGCCAGTAGCTCAGAAAGTAGAATTTTTGCTCACAAGACTCCACAGCTTAGAGGGAACATTGATTACAACTGATCTCCAGGTGAAAGAAATCAGTTGTCCTGTAGAAAATGGCCACTTTGGAAAATGGACTCTATGGCATTATACCCCATTGAAGTCCCTCCCCTCCTCAAACTCTCAACCCCCCAAAACTCTAGGTATTTCCCAACACAGAGGTGGTAACCCTATCTGGGGGGCAGGGACATAGAGGGGTGTGTTGATGATGGTGTGACATCACTTCCAGAGAATCCTGGGAAATTATGTCACTGATGTCATTTCTGGTTTTGCTTGGAAATGGTGTTATGCTGTTGTTGTTGTTTTGGTTTGAGTGGGTTGCCATAACAGAAGGTCTGGCAACTGTATTAGTGAAGGATAATGCTTGTTATTGTTTTAGACTGTTGAACACCCCAGGATATCTGAGGATGCGGGGAGGTTTGCAAACAACTCACTTTGGGCTGAATGGTACCAGGGCTGTTTTTGTTTTTTTTGCAGGGGTGTAGATCATTCTGCACATTTGGTGCAGGCAAGGAAAAACAAGGTATGACTGTTGGCCACATTGAACTTGGAGCTAGGATGAGTTGCTTGAATGCTGGCAAATCTGATTAGGCACTTTCTTAGAAATCCTGTAGTAAAAAGGAGGCACAATTTTTTTGGGCACATTTCTGTGCTTTAATAAACCCCCATCTTGTGCCTGTTTTCTTTATTTCAGGATTGAGGGCAACAGAAAGTTGACCTTTATATATGAGGAATGCAAGAGACACATCTCATGTTCCTTCCCCCATATCTGCCTTATAACATGAGCTAATGGCACCCAATGAATTAAGGCTACATGTGAATGAACTTCCGGCCATACAGCTTTCATATGCTGGGTAGCTGAACAAACATGCTTGCCTGTTCATAAATTAACCTTTCAAGCACCTTTGAATCACCTTCAGATAGGCTTAAAAACAAAGTGGGAAGACTCCCTGAATTTAAATGAAAATTTCAGCTGACTGAAATTGAGATCTAACTCATAAGGGTCCTACTCATCTCTGCTGCAGCTTCTTTCTTCTTTGAGCAGCCATGATAAAGTCAATTGATGTAAAAACGGTTATGTTTACATAGCTGGATATTATATGTTATCAAAACAAACCTTCAATAAAATGTCATGTATATACAAAGAAGAAAAAAGTCCAGTGATGTTGGTATTTGTCATGATAAGAATATGACAGATGACAGCAGAAAACAACAGCTGGGAAGGGACCTGTCTCTATCCCCGGCACAAGCACAATAAAATACCCAGGTTGACACTTAGTTTATAGTCTGAGTAAAGGTGCATTTATAAGCCTTCCCTGCCAACCTTGCTGGTTTTATTCCAAAACACAAAATTTGAGCTTTCTTCCATATCAAAGGCAGCCCCATTATAATTATGTTGTTGTTGTTGTTGTTCAGTTGCACAGTCAAGTCCAACTCTGGCAACCCCCCTTTTTTGATCACCTGCCTGTAAACTAAAGATTGTGGATCTTTCCAGTATTCCATCATGTAGAGCTGGCATGAACCAACCTGTCTAACTACTCTGAACAAAGAGAATAGGTGGACCTCATATAAACTCACTTGTTGCTGCTTTCAGATGATTGTGCTGCAATTTTTCATCCTCCACACACACCAGTAAAGCTGAGAAAAGACAATGTCTGTTCTCCTGCCTGTTTCTGTCTATTGGATATTCTTCAGGAATATTTTCATTTCCTGCCATTATGAACTATTTTAAGAAAGACCACAGTTAATTCACTGCTTCACCAAAATACTTGGCTGATTTATTTATTTGTTTGATTACTTTGAAAATGTGTATGCTGCCTCTCCCTAGGGCTGCCAACTACATGCTGGGAAATTCCTGGGTTTGAGGGGTGGGGAGGTGGAGCCTGGGGAAGGCAGGGCTTGGGAAGGGTTCATGACCTCAGCAGAATATAAAGCCATAGTGTCTGTTTTCCAAAGCAGCCATTTTCTCCAGGGGAACTGATCTATGTAGTTGTGAGATTAATTGTAATTCTGGCAGGTCTCCAGGTCCCACCTGAAGGTTGGCAACTCTACCAGAGACCTACCAAATTGTTATTGCTCAACTGGAATCTCACATCAAATATGTTTTTTTTTAATCTTTAAAACAGCCACTGGAGTGGGGCATAAAAACTTTCAATAGCTTTTGACTTTTACAGGTTTTTAACAAATAACCAAAAGACAAAAAGTTTTGCATTTGATTTTTTTTTAAAAAGCCCTTCAGTCATCCTGACCTCCTTTCCCTTCAACTTAAATTGGAATTTTCCACCTGTGATGTGAAACATAAGAGATAAGCATTTTACATTTAATTTTCCTTTGTCTGCCAATATGTATTGGTTTTTTATTTTTTTAATATGGATAGAAATGAGAGAGTTTTAAAAGGAAGATAATTGGCAAAATAAGTTAACATGTGGCTGCTGCCACACACGCTAAGTAATCCACTTTCAATCCACTTTCAGTGCACTTTCAAAGTGGATTTTGCCAGTTCACACAGTAAAACTCCACTTTGAAAGTGCACTGAAAGTGGATTGAAAGTGGATTACTTAGCGTGTGTGGCAGCAGCCATGTAGCTATTTGGCTTGGCTCTTTAGGCATCAGAAAGTTGTAATCTGAGAAGCATTATTTCCTGCTGTGGATAAAGAAAAAGGCAGTTTTGCTTCTTTGTCATTTGAACATTTTTCTAATAATAAAGATCATTGTCTTTGGATTTTCCTATCATAACAAATACAGTTTGCTAAAGTGACTAAAATGATTAAAATCTTAAGGACACTGAGACTGTGAAAATCCTATGCATTCTTCTTTCTACAAACAACTTTAATGGGCTGGTTTTAAACCAGGCACATAGCACATTAATCCGGTCTAACTCTTCTATCAATCTGTCTGAGTTTCTTCAACAAATTCCCCCAAAACTGTGTCAAAAACATAAATCACTGGATTAAACTTGTTGGGAATGATGAAAGCTGAATTCATGTATATACATGTGGTGGTACAAATGGACCCTTTTATAATTTAACTTGAATGAAAGCAATAAATTTGAAACAGGTTTAACTGATGATATTGGTAATCCACAACAGATTTCATAAACGTTATTGAATGAACATTGGTTTTGTTGAGCAATCTCCTCGATTAAAGACAGGACAGTTAACTAAAACGATCTGCTTAGCACCAGATAATATGTGTATATATGTGTGTGTGTTTGTATGTAATGTTGTTATGACTGGAAAATATACCAGCATAGTCATTTTAATTATTAAACAAATTGGAATGCAAAGAATGTTTGATTTCTGGTTGCTCAGATTTATTGTTTGCAGTGGAGGAGGATCCTGTCCCCCTGCAACACAGAGAGAAATTGTGTCATTATTTAGATCAACACTGTAAGTACATCTTGATTCCCATTTTGGGGACTCTATTTGAGTGGAAAGGTAGCATAGAAATGTTTTAAATAAATTAAAAATACTTTAAAAATATTTAAATTAAGAAGCCTGAAGAAAATTGTTGGCTAACAGTTACGGAAACTCTTCCTGGGATGTGCTATATATTCTATTTATGCTTTTATCACAGGTAAGTGAAAAATGAGATTCTTGCTATTTTTTTAAAAAAGAGAATGCTCATCCATTCAGAGTCTATTTAGCAACTGGATAGACCACAGAAAGAGAACAGAATATAATCAATGGGTTTTAAAAGCTTGCTGTATTATTGTAATATATGGTTGCTAGGCAGTGCCTGGCAAGAGGCAGGAGGTGAAGATTGGGAGGGGCATGATACTGGTTGTGGCATCGCATTGCTTCCAGTTTTTTAAAAAAAGGGAGTGGCAGAGGTAGCTCTAAAAATCACTGGAAACCCTATGGCTCTACCATACAGTTTCCAGCAATTTCTATAACTGCCCTATGCCACTTCCTTTTTTTAAAAAAAAAAAAAGCCAGAAGTGACTTGACACAATAGCTGGAATTAAAAAAAAATAATTCTCCCACCACTGCTCATACCAGTAGGCAACGAGAGCGGGGTGGGGTGGGGTGGGGTAGGAAGCCCCCTTCCCTGACTAGGGGCTTAGCAACCTTCTTGCAATACATTTTTACACAACATCTTGGGAGTATTTCATACATGTCCTGAAACAACAAAATGATGTCATTTTATTTTTAAAGATCTGTCCTATACCCAAGGAATCCCTCTCATTTCAAATTCTCTGGTATAAATTGGATTAGTGGGAGAGGTTTCAACATGTTCTTGAAAAGGCCTCGCTACTTCAACTACTCCAGGTACTTGTCTGTTGACCAGCTAGTTGAAAGATACAAGCAAGCCCATTGGTAGCGCCTCTTTGTTTCTTGAGAAGCCTCCTCCAGGAATTCTTTTTTGACACATACACAAGCATTTCTCACACTAAAAACCAGTCATTACAATACAGCTGGGTACATCTTAAACTACACAGAACAAACAGGCCAGTCCCTGTACAAGATAACAAATGGACACATATCAGAAATAAAAATGCCAAAATGCAAAAAGCAGCAGGAGCAAATTTCTATCTCTCAGGTCATTCTACTATTGACCTCAAAGTCACCGTCTTTCAATAAAAAGACTTAAAAGGAAAACCCCAGCATGAAATTGCTGAAATAGAATTTGTCAATAATTGCAGTTCTATTTAATTTGGATTCAGTGGGATGCTGAGATTCTTTCTCTATATAGGTGTATAATTAGAAAGATGGCACTCCCTTAATCTCTATATATTGGCTCTGTGTAAGAATGTCCCAGACCTATGTCTGTCCCTCTCAATTCTTGGCTTTTTGGTCTTACTGTTTACAACAGCAGTATAATAAAAATAGAAAATGTCCTTTGTACATATATGAATCTGACAAAGAGTGTTCTAGTCCATGAAAGTTTATAAATAAGAAATAATTCTGGTCAATCAATCATGTATTTTAAATCACTTTAATTAATACACTGGAATTTTTGCCTTCTTCAGTAAATGCCCATTACTATAATTGAACATGTATTCTTCCTCCTGTCTTCTGCAAATCTCCACACTACCAAAAACATCCCTTGGGGACCTTTGGAAACTGAAGTGACTACAACTTGAATGGAAAATCCATGAAAACCACATACCCTTCCTTGAGTGGGTACAAGTGCTTTCTCTTCATTTAAGGGTCCCTTCGGATCCAATCTAGAGAATCTCTTTCAATCTTGCCCTTAATACGTGAACAACAACACTACTCAGATTGTCTGGCTAAGGTATTTCCCAGTTGCTTAGATGTACAATCCTCCCTCGGACTGATGCACCTACCTGTGGCTGAACTGGGATTACACATCCCTTCACAATATCCTCTCCTCCACAAAGAGAAATGCTATCCAATCACTCATAACTGCTGTTACACCAACGGACAGCAATTTAGGATCCAAGCAATGGATAGACATTTAATTGATACAAAATGTAATCTACAGTACTTTTCATAAATGAAAACTGTTTGATTGTCAGTAATTACCATGTGTTCCCTTTGCACTCATATACATAATCCAATACAAGCAACCTTTGGAACAGATGGATGGATGTCTGTTGTTGTATGGACAAATGAGAAAGCATGGGGCTGCAGGAATGTGTTTACTTAAAAGAGTGGATGATTAGAAAATCCAGACTTGTGCCTACTTCCATTTAAAAAAAAATCATTAATGAAATTCATAACCTAGAAGTCATTGCCAGAGAATACACTAATTGTTAGTACAGTCAACTCAAAGAAGCCAGATTAAGCTAATAAAATGTAACTGAAGATTAATAAGAAAATTATTCCCCCAAGATACCATTGCCAGATGACTGAGAAAGTTCAAATGTTCAGAAACTGACAATATGGACAACAGAATGAACATAAGAAGCCGTAGAGGCAGCTAAGGAGGTGAGTAGTTTGCTGCTGAATGCTCCTGGGAGCCAACTTTGTTACACTGCCATGACTCCTTCTACGGTCATTTTAGTTATTAATGATGGGTGCACAGTGATATGCAATGATTATGAGCTGTTGTCTTTGACACAAAAAGTCATCTTGTAGCTCTTGAACAAATTCGGGGTAAATTTGAACAAAAGATAATCCTCTGGATTGAGGACATGGTCGAACATGTAGGTCCACAACAACTGAGATTTTTCCTTCAAATCCAGGACCTGCTGCTCTAATATTCCATTATGACTCCCATTCTGTACTAGCTGGCTATTACTGAACAAGGAGAAACTGGAACTGATGAGACCTGGAAATCCCCTTTAGCCATAAACCTCATTGAGTGACCTTACGGTAGTCACTCACTTTCAACCTATCTTGCACATTATGATGCTTACAGTGTTTGCTTCCCTGAGCTCTTTGGTGGAAAGGTGGGTAAAAATGTGATAAATATGGAACCAGGTTTCAGAATATAATTAATAAAAACCAGGACATTGACATTTTGGCCCTTAACATTTGCACTGGAGTATTTGCTCCATATTGTATCTATGCGGTCTAATCAAAGAGATTTTTATGGTGGCGCTGGTGGTAGTGAAATATCTGGCAGTGATTTGATGAATGGCCTACATGGAAGGATGGGCCAAGTACAAAAGTCTCTATTGCATATGTGTGTCTGATCCTAAGTAGGGCTGACAACCTCCAGATGGGGGCCCAGAATTAGAACTGATCTCCAGACTACAGAGATCAGTTCTTCTGGAGGAAATGGCTGCTTTGGAGGATGGACTCAGTGGCATTATACTCTCCTTGAGATTCTTCCCTTCCCCAAACCCCACCCTCATCAGGTTCCACCTCCAAATCCCCAGAGATTTCCAGACCTAGAATTGGCAAACCTAGATCCTAAAAATGAGCAGACAGTGGGGTCTGTAGAAGGCTGGGAAGAAGAAGCAGGTACATAGGAAAGAAAGGAACAAAAGGGGCTAAAGAAATCGTGGATGGAACTAGAAGTGGGGGGAGGGAATAAAAGAGGCAGAAATTGATAGTGATGAGAGGAAAGAGAAGAGAACCAAAGGGCAGATACATTGATGGGAAGGAACCAAGATACAGTTTAGGGCACCTATTAGTTTTAAGTAACCAGCCAAATCATTAGCTATAAGCTTCTCAGACTGATGTAATTGCAATATATTTGACAATGCACTGTCACAGTGGTTCATGTGCTCCTCATTAACCACCTTATTGATTCTAAATCCAAACAAAATGCAGCAAGACTATGACTTGAGATCAAGTTGTGAAAACAAGAAGAAAGGAATATGTAATGTGATAGTATTCTTAAAATTGTTTGAATAGGTCCTGCAGCATAAAAATTGGCTCTTAATCTATACTTCATTGTGGTATACACTTAAAAACATTCACTTCCAAATAAGGCATTTAAAAAATTCTGGGTTTGACTGAGTTAGTTTTCTTTTCTTTTAGGTTTCCAAAGATGAAACGAAAAGGAATGAGAAATGTAACAAAGTAAAAAAAGAAGAAGAAGAATTCAGGCAAATTAAACAGTTATGAATCATAATGAAGTTTTCAAAGAGGAGAATAGAGTTTGAATATTCATTAAATTAAAAATGCACTAGCCATTTCATCTTTAATTTCTGATGGGGTGGAAAGAAATTTCCAAACACGTTTGTTAAATAGCTCTTTAAAAAATCTTGTCAAAGTGCTGGAGGAATTAGAGGACTGGAATGTACAGCCTGGGGTACAGGTTCCCACAATTCATATGGTAAGGGCATTTCAAGTAGCAACTTCTTGAATTGTCAGCAACAAATTAAGTCTTTCAAAAACAATTCTCTGTCATTCAGTGTTCAGTAACTACGCCTTTCTTTCTCCTCCTACATTTTAAAAAGTAACACAAAGCTTTGAAAAGGAATGTTTTGTTTCCTTTGATATTTGAATCAAACTTATTTTAAGTTTTGTCTAACTAGAACTTCACTGGCCTCCTTACACTGTAAACTTTATCAAAGTTACCGGTATGTGACCCTGAGCACAAATTAAAACGTAACAGGAGGGAATGTGTAACTGTTGCTTACAGCAAAAACATTAGGCACAGGATTTTGCTTCAAGAGACAGGGATATATATATTTATTTTAAATTGCTTATTTTAGATTATGTGTTTTTAAGTATTTATACTCAGCATTTTGCACAGAAAAAAACAGTCAAAGGGACAAAGTATTACATTTTTGGCGTGGATCTGACAGATCCAGGCAGGGGTCGTTTCCTGCAGGAGCGCACAGGAGCGGAGCTCTGGCAGTAAAGAGCCCAGGGGGCGGGCACATTAAACAAGCCCCCCCTGCTCCCAGGTCCATGAATCTTCCCTCGCTCCTTTGTGCTGGGGGCAGATACCCAAGGCCAACAGAATGGAAGGGGGAAGCCAGGGTTGACTTAGCCAGGGTGATTGGAAAGATTACCTTGCTCAAGTTGCAGCAGCTGGTCAGCCACCTCAACTTTGCATGCAAGGTTGTGTCACCTGACCGGGCGTTTGTGAGGAGGCTGTGTGAGTCCATGAAGGGTCTCCATCTCCCACACCATAGGACCATTGTCACCAGGGGGACTGTATGGAAGGAATTTTTGGAGTCGTACAATGGAGTGTCCTTTTGGTGGGAGGACCTCCTAGTCGAAGCTGAACTGCAGGTCACATCTGATGCTGCAGGCTCCTCCGGCTTCGGAGTCTATTTCCATGGGCACTGGTGTGCTGAGGACTGGCCTGAGGAATGGTTCCAGGCAGGGTGGGTCAAGGACCTCACCTTCTTGGAATTTTTTCCGATTGTCGTAGCAGTGTGGATTTGGTCAGCAGAGCTTGCCAACCATTCTGTCCACTTCTGGTGTGACAATCTGTCCACAGTGTACGTGATTAACTCATTGATGTCCAGGTCCCCCAAGGTCATGGCCCTGGTCAGAGCCTTCACACTCCGCTGTTTGCAGAACAATATTTTGTTCAGGGCTAGGCACGTCCTGGGGTCAGTAACGGGGTCACTGACGCTCTCTTCCGAAAACTGATGGAGAGATTCTGCCAGCTGGCTCCGGATGCTGACCAGTTCCCGGTTCAGATGCCAGCGGAGGTGTGGCTGATTGGCGGGCTGAGACTCAAGACCGGAGCTGGATGACCCGCCCAAAGAAAGGGCAAGGGGGTTAGTCAGGGGAATGACACCTGCCTTGCCTGTTCCGTGCTCACTTAGCTGGTCCCTTGCCGCAATGTTATGTTAAATAGTTAATAAAGTGGCCCTTGTTTACTTCAAACTGTTGTCTGTCTTGTTATTCCAACTGGGGGGACAATGGTCAAAGTTCTTTCAAAGCACAAGATATTGTTCTTGGTTCTTATAATGGGATTCTAAACCACACATCCAATTGGAAGATGAGCAAAGTACACCAGTTGACTCCTGGTCCTAGTATGAGGAAGGATTATGGCCAGATTTGAGTGATGCTACCTAGTTTATTCATAGTACACCCACAATAACAGAACAAAACTAAAAAAGAAAATCATCACAAGATTATTAGATTTGAGTCCACTAGCACCTTAGGGACCAACTGTAAGAATCCTGAGGTTGAGCGGAGGCTGATATCCACTTCAAGGATACAAACATTGGATGCTAACTGCTCTCTGCTATCCTAAATTATCCACTGTAACCTTACAAATGAATGGGCCCAGTAACAGTGTTGTACACCCATAAATAGTTTCTATCCTCTTTTCTGCACCATCTTATTCCTCTGTCCCTGGGCATAAATGGTGGTTACTGTTCTTTTGTCTGTTTCCCTCACTATTACATTCTGAAACCACTTGGATTAAGTCTGTCAGGCAGAACGTTGGGGTAGAGGCCACAGTGCTTGCGCTCTACATCACATTGCTTCTGGTTCAACATCTTTTAAGCCCCCAACCTTCACAGCTGGCTACTGTGCAGTGTTTATAGCACACTGTCTGGGGTCAGCACATCCACACCCGCACTTACCCCCGGGGACTACAAGCCCCAGCAAAGGCATGCTGCACCAGCAAACCTCGAAGCGGGGGAATTTGTCTGCCAGGTTGCAGCAGGGTGTGAGTCTACTTGGGAGTCAGCCAGCTTGAAGGAGCCCAGCCAAGT
Source organism: Gekko japonicus (assembly GCF_001447785.1). NCBI lineage: Eukaryota > Metazoa > Chordata > Lepidosauria > Squamata > Gekkonidae > Gekko > Gekko japonicus. The sequence goes on along the minus strand of NW_015161949.1, from coordinate 1,017,551 downwards.
TTCTACCAGAGGGGACCCTGGCACTGAGACTCAGGAGACCTCTGTCAGGGGGAGGGATAGGGACAGCAGGCAGCACTGACCTTAGAGGAGGTCGGGTGGGGCAGCCAGCTCTTTAAAGAAGTTCAGGGGAAGGGCCAGTGAGCTCACTAATCCAAGGCAAGTATCTATTGGCCCAGGGGCCTGTCACTCCCTAGGACTGGGTTGGGAAGAGAGGACTGGCTGAGCCCAGGGTTGGCTCTCCCTCGGGAAAGCATTTAAAAGGTGTGTCCAGGAGCAGCCAGGGAGGAAAAGCCAGACCCATTTTCTGGCAGGTGGGAATAGGTACTTGGCAGAGTGTGGGGGGGAACTGGGTGAAAAAGAAATCCCCTCCTCTTGCTGTATTCTGAGGCTCTATGCTGGGACATTTGCCCAACAAAAAGCAATGCTGAAGAGTGAGATAGCTCTGGACTCAGCTGCAGAGGATTCTGACACATGCATTATAAATGCTTTCAAAAAGCCACAATTATGTGGCTTTAATTTTGGGGACCAGGTCTGATCTTTTAGACTGAAGTGCTAATTCCAGTGTGTCTGTTTCTCACTTGCTTCAAAGGAAGTAACTCAGCACCAATGCAATTGTGTAATCCACATGTTCAGATTTTTGTGCTGAATTCAGGATTCTTATGACAGAGAAAGTGCCTACCTTTCTCTGTACACTCTCAGCAGCCTAGTTCAGCAGTCCAGTGTCAAATGAGGAGTGTGGAAAGTTTCTAGTTATATATATTAATACAGGCTCAACAAATCCCAAACACCAGGTCACTAAGGCACCTAGAAATGTCATCATGACTCCTGCTATCTTTGACAATTATTTTATAGTAGCATTCCTTGGTGGAATAATAAGCTCAGTTATCATTTCAGAGCAGAATAATGTTCTCAGTCACATAAAATAAATGCACCTGAAGATCTTGTCAGTGCTTGCTTGTATTTAAACTCTAATTTGTTATGTTCATTGGTATTGGATGAATCCATTTCTTAACCAGTTGCTTTCTGTACTGGCTCCAATATTCCATTAAATGAAGTTTTCCAAAAGCAATAATGATATTATGAAAATGTGGGAAGAATAATTTAGACTAGGGTTAACTTTTTACTGTGATGATGACAACCATAGTTATTCCTATATTTTCAAGTGTTGTATTTATTGCAGCACTTTTGAAATAGTATTAATTAAATTATGAGAAATTGGGAAAAGAGGATAGTTTTAGGTTTGTGGTAGTAATGATTAGAAAATGTATACATAAAAAATACAAAACACAGAACAGGGTTTCCAGGTCTCTGGGAGGTCTACCACTGGCAGCACACATTTCCCACCTCTGCTCCTTTGGGTAGTAGAAGAAAATGTATTTAAAAAATCACTGACATTGTATGAGACTGGACATCACTTCCAGGGAAGGTTTGGAAGTGACTGATGCAACTGATGATAGCTTTCTAAAATCATTTGAAGCTCTTCCCATTTTAGAGCAGTCAAATATCATTGTTTGCATGCAACAGCTTCAAGCTAAATTAATTAAAACTAGATAATTAACAGAGCAATCCTGAGGGGGGCTGAAAGTGCTCTGAGAGCTGACTAAGCCTTACGTTGACGTAAGTCCAAGATACACCTGCGTAAGTACCACTTACGACAGTGCAGGCCCCCAGTGTCATGCCATTGCTTGCAGGCACTGGCGGTGGGCCCGTCACCATAATTGAAGCATAGGCCCCTGCACCGGTGTGGTTGTGGGTGGTTCTGGGGGGCATGGCCAGAGTTAGTTGACTACCTGTGCCCTTTCAACCAGGGAATGCCAACCAAAAATAGGCGCCGATGGATCTTGAAAAACAAGGTGTCCCCTGCCATGGTGGCACTGCCCATTAGGCTCGTAGGAGCTCGGGATGCCAACTACAGGCTCACCCAATCACTTCCCTCCCCACAGTGGCCAAGCCCCCTTCCTAGCACCCAATTGCAGGGGGGCCACTCCTATAAATACTTCTGGCAGGACAACACACAACTCAGTAGTTAGGGCACGTGGCATGGGACTCTGTCTCAGAGCTCCCTGCTGTGCAGACTTAGAATGAGTGATGAGGCACTTTGGTGGTGGCAGAAGCACAGAGAGGGCACTTTGTACCACAGGGCAAGTGCTTTGTGCTGACATCCATGGAGGAGAGCAAAGTCTGTGGTTAACCTCTGCTATTTCAGAACCCTAACAGTTACTCACCTTCAGAGGCTCAACCCACGGGGGCAACCACGCACCAACAGGTAAGCATGGGCAAGCAAACCTGCTCCCCCACTCCCCTCAGTAGATCCTGGATTCCGTGACAGCGTCTTCTGCACTCAAGCCCCATATTGAGTGTGTGCATGGGGCAGCAGGAGCCACAGCTGCCCAGAGCCATGAGAAAAGTTCCCTGGAAAGTTGTCCAGGAGATCAGGAGGCAAATGCTCTGTCAGTTGATTGGTTCCCACCCTCAGCAGACCACAGGCCATGTCTGGGGGGTGGGTGGCAGCTGTTCTGCCTGGCATGTCAGGTTGCCATGGATTGGTTTTTCTGTATTGCAGGTGGATATTCAACAGAAGGACTTGTGGGCATGGCAAGTCCCAACCCCCACATGCACTCTGCTCAGTCCTCAGTTCCAGCCTTGCTCAGTCTGCTGTTCCAGCCCTCCTCGTGGAGCAGAGGATCATGCCTGGCAAGCCCTTCCCAGTTCCACCTTTGTCATCCCCCTTAGGGGATGGATTTTGGATTTTCTTAGGGTGGAAGTGGACCAAGTTCTCTGCCCTTGCCATGGATTCCAATGCAATAAAGTCTCTGTCATCCCACAATTATGTGTCTGTTGCTTGATTTCTGGAGTTTGGAGAACCAGGTTTGAATCCCCACTCCTCTACATGAAGGCAGCTGGGTAATCTTGGGCCTGTTACAGTTCTTTATCTCAGAGCTCTCTCAGCCCCACCTACTTCATAGGGTGTCTGGCGTGGGGAGAGGAAGGGAAGGAGATTGTAAGCCGCTCCGAGACTCCGAGTAAAGGGCAGGGTATAATTCCAACTACTACTACTACTCCCCCTCCTCCCCCCTCCTTCTTCTTCCCAGCTCCACTCCCTCCCCACCCCATCTGCCACTCCCCCTGCAGGGTTCCTGAGGAAATGTCTCAGAGGAAGGGCACTCAGCTGCTGTGAGTGGCTGGGAGAGTGGGGACTCAAGACCCATATTCCATTCCCCACTTGTTACATCAAAGCTGGGTTGGTGGCCTTGGGCTAGATGCATACCCTCAGCCTCACCAACATCACGGGGTTACTCTAGCTAATTAATTGCCCCTTTATTTTTATTTTTATTTGTTTACCTCCAGATGCTGGTATTTTATCCACGAATGAACATTGGAATATGTTAATAGGGTTATTTGATGAATCGATGAAAACTCTTCCAGATATGATTGCTATTTTAGCAGGTGACTTTAATGCCAGAATTGGAAATGACATTGAAGGATTATTGTCAACCTGGTTGGGCATTAATGTTGATGATACTTTATTCTCTTTATTACATTCAAGACCATCAAAAGACACAAGTATTAATAGGACAGGTCTGAGGCTCTTTGGATTTTCTATACAAAGAGGACTTACCATATTAGATGGGTATATAGAGACTGATCGAAGGAGTGACTTTACTTTTTTTGGTCCCAAGGGGGCGAGTGTTATTGACTATTTTCTGATGGCTTTTGATTTTCTACATTTGATAAAGAGGTTATTTGTTGAAGATTTCATGGGTGGGGATCATCTATCTGTTTCTCTTACTCTGGTGCTGCCAACTGCGGGTTTCATTCCCTTAAGTGAACAAGGACAATAGTTGCAGCAGGGTAATGAAATCTTTCATTTTTCTTGACCCCCTCAAATAGGAGGGAATACTAGTAGCATGTTGCATTTGACAGAAGTTGGGTTTATTAAAGATGAACTCTCTAGCATTAATTTAGCTAAGTCTTCCATCAAGCTATTATGTGATTATTATTTTTTTACACTACTTGAGCCTTTTTACTTACGCCCACATAAATACCGGAATATGTCTGAGCTACCAAATAGAAATAAATGGTTTGACTATGAATGCAAAATTATGTAGGATTTGACAATTGCACTGTGAATTTAAAAGATATAATACACATTCTAGGGGAATTACTTGAACTAAAAAAAAGACACAAAACACTAATTCAGGATAAAAAGAGGGAAGAAAAGTATAAACAGAGGGCAAGTACAAGTAACCCCAGAAAGAGTGAAGCAGCTGGGCCAAAGCCAAAAGGACGCTCAGTTGTGGATGTGTCTGATGGTGAAAGGAAAGTCTGATGCTGCAAAGAACAATACTGCATAGGAACTTGGAACGTAAGATCTATGAATCAAGGTAAGCTTGACATGGTCAAAAATGAGATGGCAAGACTGAACATCAATATCTTAGGAATCAGTGAACTAAAGTGGACAGGAATGGGTGAATTTAACTCAGAAGACCATTATATCTACTACTGTGGCCAGGAATCTTGTAGAAAAAATGGTGTGGCCTTTATAGTCAACAACAGAGTGCAAAAGTCAGTACTGGGATACAATCTCAAAAATGACAGAATGATTTTGGTCCAATTCCAAGGCAAACCATTCAACATCACAGTAATCCAAGTCTATGCCCCAACCACTGATGCAGAAGAGGCTGAAGTGGACCGGTTCTATGAAGACCTACAACACCTCATAGAACTAACACCAAAAAATGATGTCCTCATCATCATAGGGGACTGGAATGCTAAAGTAGGAAGTCAAAAGGTAACCGGAATAACAGACAAGTTTGGCCTTGGAAAGCAAAATGAAGCAGGGCAAAGGTTAACAGAGTTTTGTCAAGAGAACACACTGGTCATAGCGAACACCCTTTTCCAACAACCTAAGAGGCGACTCTACACATGGACATCACCAGATGGGCAACACCGAAATCAGATTGACTATATAATTTGCAGTCAAAGATGGAGAAGCTCTATCCAGTCAGTAAAAACAAGACCTGGAGCTGACTGTGGTTCAGATCATGAGCTACTCATTGCAAAATTCAGACTTAAACTGAAGAAAATCGGGAAAACCATGAGGCCATTCAGGTTTGACCTAGATCACATCCCTGATGAATATACAGTAGAGGTGAAGAATAGATTCAAGGGTCTGGATTTGATAGATAGAGTGCCTGAAGAACTATGGACGGAGGTTCGTGACATTGTACAGGAGGCAGCAATCACCACCATCCCAAAGAAAAAGAAATGTAAGAAAGCAAAGTGGCTTTCTGATGAGGCTTTACAAATAGCAGAGGAAAGAAGGAAAGCGAAAGGCAAAGGCGAAAAGGAAAGATTTACCCAACTGAACGCAGATTTCCAGAGAACAGCAAGGAGAGATAAGGAGGCCTTCCTGAATGAACAGTGCAAAGTAATAGAAGAAAACAATAGAATGGGAAGGACTAGAGATCTCTTCAAGAAAATTGGAGAAATCAAGGGAGCGTTCCATGCAAAGCTGGCCATGATAAAGGACAAAAACGGTAGGGACCTAACAGAAGCAGAAGAGATTAGGAAAAGATGGCAAGAATACACAGAAGAACTATACAAGAAAGACCTCGATGTCCTTGACAACCACGACGGTATAATCACTGACCTCGAGCCAGACATCCTGGAATGTGAAGTTAAATGGGCCTTAGAAAGCATTGCTAACAACAAAGCTAGTGGAGGTGATGGTATTCCAGCTGAGCTATTCAAAGTCTTAGAAGATGATGCTGTTAAAGTGCTGCACTCCATTTGCCAGCAAATTTGGATAACGCAACAGTGGCCACAGGATTGGAAAAGGTCAGTATACATTCCAATCCCAAAGAAGGGCAATGCCAAGGAATGTTCAAACTATCGCACAATTGCACTCATATCACATGCTAGCAAGGTCATGCTCAAGATCCTACAAGCTAGGCTTCAACAGTACGTGGATAGAGAACTGCCAGAAGTACAAGCTGGGTTTCGAAGAGGTAGAGGAACTAGAGATCAAATTGCCAACATTCGCTGGATTATGGAGAAAGCAAGAGAGTACCAGAAAAATATCTACTTCTGCTTCATTGACTATGCTAAAGCCTTTGACTGTGTGGATCACAACAAACTATGGCAGGTCCTTAAAGAGATGGGAGTACCAGACCACCTCACATGTCTCTTGAGAAACCTGTATAAGGGCCAAGAAGCGACAGTTAGAACCGGATATGGAACAACTGATTGGTTTAGCATAGGAAAAGGAGTACGACAAGGATGTATATTGTCGCCTTGCTTATTTAATATATATGCAGAGTACATCATGCGAAATGCTGGCCTGGATGAATCACAAGCGGGAATTAAGATTGCTGGGGAAAAGATCAACAACCTCAGATATGCAGACGATACCACTCTAATGGCAGAAAGTGAAGAGGACCTAAAGAGCCTCTTGCTCAGGGTAAAAGAGGAGAGCGCAAAAGTGGGTTTGAAGCTTAACATCAAAAAAACTAAGATCATGGCATCCGGCCCCATCACTCCTTAGCAAATAGAAGGGTAAGTAATGGAAGTAGTGACAGACTTCACGTTCCTGGGATCCCAGATCACCACAGACTGTGACAGCAGCCATGAAATTAAAAGACGCCTGCTCCTTGGGAGGAAAGCGATGGCGAACCTAAACCACATGATAAAAAGTAGAGACATCACCCTGCCAACAAAAGTTCGCATGGTCAAAGCAATGGTATTCCCAGTAGTCATGTATGGCTGTGAGAGTTGGACTATAAGGAAGGCCAAGCACCGAAGAATAGATTCTTTTGAACTATGGTGCTGGAGAAGACTCTTGAGAGTCCCTTGGACTGCAAGAAGATCAAATCAGTCAATCCTAAAAGAAATCAACCCTGACTGTTCCCTGGAAGGCCAGATAATGAAACTGAAGCTCAAATACTTTGGCCACCAAATGAGAAGGGAGCACTCACTGGAGAAGACCCTGATGCTGGGAAAGATTGAAGGTCAAAGAAGATGGGGACGGCAAAGGATGAGATGGTTAGACAGTGTCATCGATGCAACGAACATGAAATTGAGCAAACTTCAGAGGACGGCAGAAGACAGGAAGGCCTGGCGTGATCTGGTCCATGGGGTCGTGGAGAGTCGGACTCGACTGTGTAACTGAACAACAACAACAAAAACCAATTCTTATTCTTCCTCTTCCTCTTCTCTTGATTATCCCCTTTGTCAGCTTTTGTGTAGGATAATGGGCACCCCTTGATGTGTCTCACTGAACTAAGCAAAAAATTAGTGGAAGCTAGAACATGGCTTAGTGCTTTTAAGCTTAGAATAAAGACTATCTTTGCCATAGAAGCAGATGGATTGCTGTTTTCTCTCAAACAAAATGAAGACCATTGACACTAGATTATAGTAGCTGGGCCTTACATTAGAAGACGTTCTCCAGCTGGATAAGGCAGATACTGTCAAGCATCATCTCACCAAGCTTGATTATGATAGTATGGTTATTCGTGCTCGTAGAGTTTGTTCAACCCAATTATTTGGCATTTTACCACCTTGGTCCTTACCGTACTATAGAAGATATTTAATGTTTCCTCATTATGCTCAGGCATTTGCTCTAGTTCATCTTAATGCTAACGCTTCTGAAGTACTGTGTGGGAAGTTTTGTAATACTCTATATTTAATTCATCTTTGTCCTTGTTGCCTGTGTAGAATTGATACTTTATCTCATAAAGTTCTGGAATGTTCATTTTATACTGTTTTTAGAAATTAATGGATTTTAGCTCTTTTATCATATTTAGGTAAAGGTAAAGGTTTCCTTGCTCGAAAGCCAATCGAATCCGACTCTAGGGTTGCGGTGCTCATCTCCGTTTCAAAGCCGAAGAGCCAGCGCTGTCAGAAGATGTTTCCGTGGTCATGTGGCCAGCATGACTAAACACCAAGGCACACGGAACGCTGTTACCTTCCCACCGAAGTGGTACCTATTTATCTACTTGCAATTTCTTGCTTTCAAACTGCTAGGTTGGCAGGAGCTGGAACTAGAGACAGGGGCTCACCCCGTCTTGCGGCACCCGGGTCTTGAACTGCTGAACTACTGACCTTCCACAGCCTGCAGTTCAGCTTCTTAACCACTTGAGCCACCGCAGCTCCAGTTTTCATATTTATCATTCAGTCATTCTCAAAGGGATGTTATTCCCTGTCTGATGCCAAACATTGATCCAAATATAACCTTATTGTTTGATAAATTCCTTTCTATCATAGTTTCATTTAGAAACTAATGGAGTACTCTTTTAGTTCTCAAGCTTTATTGATCAGAGAAGCTCTGGAAAGGAAAGGACTTCCGGTTTCCCCTGGCAGTGGTATCACATTGTGCACAACACTGGTGCCCCCCTTTTAGAAATTAATGATGAAGCCATGCCAACTGATGTAAATGTAAACAGTTAGTATAGAGACTAAGGGTAAGGTCATATGGACTACTGTAAGCTGTTCTTAGCCTAGGCTGAAAGGCAATTTTCCCTGAGCCTTAAATGTAAGACAGTGTGTGTGCAAACACTCACCCACAAGTCTAATTGTGTTAAGTAGGTCGAGCATAGAACTGAAGTGTGCTTTTACCTACTGCTGGGGATCTGAGGTCAAAGTTCAAAACTTTTGAGGTCAAATGTCAGCACCCCCCATGTCCCTGCACCTCCATCTCTGGCTGGATGCCAGCCATTGGTTGGCAACCCTATCCTAGAGCCAAAGATAATTGTTTAAACTCTGTATTAATAATGTCAAGCTGCTGAAACACATACACCCCCCCTAAGTCTACTTCCTCCCTAGCATATCCTCATGCACAGGATTGTAGGTGAGAGATAGCTAGATCAAACATACGTGGTTTTGAAGAGCCTTAATAAGCTCCAGATCCAAAATGTCTAGCAAGGCTAATATATTTCAACAGTTTTGACTCCAGCAACTATGCAGTTCCCCTGAATAGGTGGGAATATTCACTGTGGGGAAGCTACATTTTTAAACAGATGGCATCGATGCATCAGGCTGGAAAGAAAGAATGACAGAAAAGACAGACAGAAAGGAAGATATTTAATAGACTCCGCCATTTGCCAGTCTGCTGGGAATTTCAAATAGCTTCCTGGCATCCTTCATCACTCCAGCCTGCTGAGAAGAAATGTATGTTTTGAAAATCTGAATGTAGCTTTGAAGCAAAACCTGTCTATAAATCTTTGACAAATCTTTCAGGACATTGATGTTCAAGTGTGGTTACCAGTGTTAGCTGGGAGAGTCTTAATGACAAGAAGCAACCATTTATCACCCCTACTCTCTACATACCATTTACTGAATAAGATACACTTCCAAGAGTACAAGAACTAAACAGCAATCCACCCAGCTGTTCTTATCAATCTGACTGGCTGCTCTGGGGACTCGGTTTCAAACAGTTCAGCATGGAATCAGTTAGTGCCACCTGCCTTTGACTTCTCACTAGCACAGAACCTTTACTTGTCTGGTTCATGCACACTCTGGTTGAGTGGGCCCCCTTTTAGAAGTTAATGATGAAGCTATCCCCACTGACGTAATTCTGAACAATTTGTAGAGAGGCTCAGGGTAAGGTAATATGGATCACTGCATGCTGTTCTTCGGCTAAGATAAAAGGCAATTTGCCCCAAGTCTTAAAATGTAAGCCAATGTGTGTGCAAACACTCGCACACTCTAATTGTGTTAAGTAGGTCAAGCACAGAACTGAGGCTTGCTTCCACCTACTTCTGGGGCTTTGAGGTCAAACTTCCATCATGGGAAAATAGCATTCTTCCCCAAAGGAGGACAATTAAACTGAAAAAAAGACGGCTTCCTAGGAGGCTTCCACTGGAAACGGCATGTTTCATCACTGAATGCAAATCAGCATTATTGCTTGAGGCTGTGTGCCGAGTCCTTGCATATAAAGAATGTGTGTGTGTAGTGGTGATTTGTCTGGGGGTAGGATGTCTTAGGAGTGCACTAAGGCTTATGGCAGGAGTGTGAAAACAATATAGAAAAGTTACTTTTTAAAAAGCACAGCTGGAAAACAACCCCTAAGGAGAGGGGCATTTATCATGACTTTCCCTGAAACCAAATCATATTCTTGATTTCTGAGTGTCATTTTCAGAACTTTTCACTGAGTCACCGGAGCAGCTTTCTTGCCTTGCCTTGTTAAAGCTAGTAGGAAACAAGAGCCCCTGTTCTCTCCCATGAGGTATTTCATCTTCCATGCCCAGTACAAAGAAATCTGCCATTATTCCTAATAGTACCACACAATTTATTGGACAGCCAGAGAGGAGGAAGGAACCAGAGTCTGTTTTGCTTTCTTTTCCACTATGATTTGGCTGCTTTTTCTACTCTTACCCTCTTCTAATGACAGGGGAAAGCTGCCAAAACAGAAAAGAAAGCAAAATACTCTGGCAACATCCATTTCTTCCTTCCTCTCTGGCTACTGAAGAAAAAGTGAAATGCAGCCAGAGGGGTTCACAAACATAAGTGGCGCAAGTATCTTTCTTCTTGCCAGGCAAGGATAATGCTGGAAGTGGCTGTTTAGGTACAGGTGCCTGTAGTAGCTGTCACAACCAACAGCTGCTAAGAATGTGTACATAAGATGCTTTATTTGTAGTGCCATACTAAGCAGAATAACACCTGTCTAATCCCATTGATTTCTGTTTAGGACTGCACTGTTAGAAACTAATGTGTGAACCAGACCAAGGCTGGCCTGACCCACCTACTTCTACAACAAAGTTGTAAAAAATCTGCCTCCCTTTTTTATATACTAATACGGGTTAACATTATCAAGGTTGAAATGGGTTTGTAGTTTGTGCCAATTGCTGTACTAACTAGGTGCTTTAATGTAACTTTTAGACATGACAGTAGACGATTTAATTTTCCTATGAAGAAACCACTGGGCTTCTTTATAGTACCACATTTGTACAATAAAAGCAGCATCTCGTAGGGTTAAAAAAAGAAAGAGAAAGAGGGGTTTCATTGTACACTTTTTGTGTGTATTCTGAAGCAGGCAGTGAAAGGTATCATCCATGCAAGTAGTATTGCATTTGCAACCACTGATCATTTTTGTTTTTAATAATATATTTATTAGATTTTCAAGATAATATATAGTTATAACATAGCTTGTAAACAAGAACATCATCAGAAATACATATATAGACTGGAAATATTTTTACAGCAACCTAGCCAAGCAAAAAAACAAAACAAAAAAAGATTATAAATTCTTTAAATTCCACCCAATTACCTATTACTAACTGAGTACAAACAACTAATGCTGGCACATTATTAATTTTTCATTTGTTGATCTTTAGTTTTTACTCATATTGCTTATTCAGTTTTTCATATCTATTCAAGCAATTAATTTAGCACACTGCCATTTATAATTATCTGGAGCCAACAAATATCCTCTCAGGGCTAAATTGTAACAAATCTCTCTTAATCCAGTTGACTATATGTTACTTGTTTCTAATATAAACATAGATTATCAATTTTAATTTTTATACATTTTAACTTAATTTTTTTCTTATTTTTTTCTTTTTAATCATTTTAAATTTTCATTTCAATATTAACATCCAAACTTTTAAAGTTTGAATTACTTTATTTAAGCTATTTTGCTACTTTGATAATCATCAACTTGAACATAATACTATATTGGTATCCAAACATTTCTTTATAAAAAATTTATACACTTTATTTCTATCATTAATTATTATTGAAAATTAATACGAGTTAACTAACCGGTTCTATCATCATTACAGGACCTTATATATCCATTTTCCAACAAAGTTTAACAAAGATATACATTTCTACTCTAACTAAACACCCTTTCTATTATCTATACCTTCAATTTTCACCTTAACACTCTATACCACTATAAACGTTCAACTTCTAGCAAAGATTTTCAAGGTCAGATTCTTCCAGCAGGGCAGACATCAGAAAAAGTAAAAGATTCATCTCTTCCATACAGTTTAACTTTTCTCCTTTGGGTCTGTAATCTATTTTTTCCGTAGCAACATGTCTAGATGTTTCCTTTCCTTGCATGAATGGTAAACTCTTTCCATGCTGTTCCCTTTCATTCTCAGCAAATCATATGCAAATCATACACATCTACAAGCATGGACGGCTTCAAAAGGGAATTAGATAAGCATATGGAGCAGAGATCCATCAGTGGCTATTAGCCACAAGGTATAGATAGGGGCTCTGGGGCAAGTGATGCTCTGTCTTCTTGGTGCTTTGGGGGGGGGGTCAACAGTGGGAGGGCTTTTAATGTCCTGGCCCCACTGGTGGACCTCCTGATGGCACTGGTATTTATTATTCAAATTCAAATTATTCAAATTCTAACAGTCAGCATTTCAAAAGTCATTTTTCTTCCATCTAATATCCACAAAATAACCTTGCTCTAGAGAAAAGCTATCGTTCTCCCCGAGAAACAAACATACAAAAACATGCTCCAACATGCTCTCTGGCGGCTATTCCTCTCCGGTCTGGACAAATATACTTAGGGTACTTTCACTACCATTCTTCTCTTTTTAGTGATTAGGAGTACTCACAGTTCCTTTTTCTTAAATTTCTTCTGCTTTGTTGCTGTTCTTGTTGTAATCCTTACATAAGTTAAAATAGAAGATTGCCACTGAGCATAGACATGGAAACCCTGCTATACTCCATCTCTTGCTCTTGCTTCGGGGCAGTAAGGGTCTCACCCCCGCATTTGCCTGATGCTGGGGGGGACCAAAACCAAGCCTCTTGCTCTGGTCCTCTCTCTGGGAGGTCCAGCAGAGCCCATTCCAAATTGGGGGGGGGGGGGCTCTGAAAAAAACAAAGGTGGATAGGGCAGGTCGGGAGCTCCTGAATGCCACCTGTCGCAGCGCCATGCCAAACCAGAAGCACACACACGTTGTTTCTGTTCCAAAATCTACCACTGATAATTTTTGGATTTGTAAAATATTTTCTTAAGAAAACAAGGGTCTGTTTACTATATGATTTTTATTTACTGGTCCTCAGATTGAAAACTTCATGCGTCACAGCCACTTACTAATGATATCCTCGTAGTGATGCAAATCCCTAGGAGTATGTGTTACGTTTGTAATACATATAAAAATGAGCACGATTTCTAGGCTGCTATTGTCTGTAACTATCTGGGTCCTAATGCATAGAGCACTTTGTATCTTAATAGCATTTCTTCCCCAGTTATAGATTTATTGTAATGGTCCACAGAAGTAGCAAGAGTCAGAGGGAAAAGTTAACATTCCTGTGGCGTATTGAGGGAAGCGTATAGATATTGACAGGAGTGTTCATGAAATAGATTATATCAAAACACAAAGTATATTACCTTTACTTCAGTGGTAAGCTTTTGTAAATTGAAGTCAAATATGTAATCTTGAACTCTGCTATGATGATAAAAGGAACAAAGAAAGGGCTTCAGGTGGTGCAGGTTTGCAGCTGGAACTGTTCCATCTAGCAGCCATTCCTCCTTGATTAATTTTAGGGTGTACAATAACAATGCTTCTTTTTGGGATGGGTTCCCTATTTTGAACGTATAAAGCAAGAGTAAGAGACTACTGTGTATGCAGAGACAAGACTTCTCTGGGAAGAAATGGAAATGTTATCTGTATAAAGATTGTGAAACACCCTGACAAAGATGCTTTGGGAATGAATGCACAGGTGTTAGGGCAATAGCCCAATGTAATTTAAACGGATGGCAGAATGCTTTGAATAGACCTGACGGTGAACCTCAGAGAAGTGGCAATGAGAATCGGCAGCATTCACATCATAAGCCACCCAGGATGATATGCTGTCACAACATAGACCGATCCAATTTGCACTGGGATGGTTGTGTGCAGTGCCACTGTAATGCCTCTGAAATGCCAGGATGCAGTAACATATGTGGTGTAGTGGTTAGAGTGTCAAACTAGGACCTGGGACAACTGGGTTGGAATCCCTGGTCTGCCATGGCAGTTCATCAGGTAATCCTGGGCCCAATACGACCTCTCAGCATAACCTTATTTATAAAATAGTTTCAGAAGGTAGCCAAGTTGGTCTGCAGTTGAACAGCAAGATTTGAGTCTAGTGGCATCTTAGAGACCAGCAAGATTTTGGGGGTATGAGCTTTTGAGAGTCGAAGCTCCTTGATCAGATACAAGCTGAAATGGAGATTTCTGAGTCCTTATACCCCAGTCAGAAGCTGGGAAGGGTGTTGCTAAGAAGGAACTCAAGGATTCATAAATACTGGGGTGTACTAGGGGTGTGCAATTCTTTTTTAATCGGTATTTTGTTTGGGTCTATTTGGGATGCAGAAATATACCTGAAAAATACTGAAAATATTTTTCGGAGATATTTTTGGCTCACCCCCTATTTTTGAATGCACCCCCTACTGTGCACATAGTAATTAGCTTGATTAGAGGGGGGAAATGCTTGGGGCAGAAAATTAGCGTCTGTAGTGAGATAAGAATCCTATGTTCCTATTCAGTGGGGGGGGGGGGGGGAGCAGGTCAATTGTTCTGAACATTTTAATGAACTCAAGTTTAGCAATATCACATTGTAATCTCCCCTTGAATCTTACTTTATTTAAGTTTGATGCCAGCTCTGCCCCCGTATTCACTCTGACAGCACTATCACCGGACCTAACAACACCAGCCATACCATCTAATGTTCATTCACTTGTTCATATTCCAAAGTTATATATGCTGTCAAATGTCAGCAGTGCTCTTCTACTGTCTACATCAAGCAAATAGGTCACAGCCCCTATGCAAAAGAATAAATTGACATAAATCTGAGATAAAAAAATCAAAACACTAAAACCCCAGTGGGAAATACTTTAATCTTCCAGGTCATTCCATTGCTGACCTATGAGTGGTGCTTAGGATCAGGGCTAGTTTGGAGTTGTGTTCTGATGACACTGTCCCCCAGACCTCCTTATGATATTTCCCAACAGGTTCATGCTAGGGTTGTCAGCTCCAGGTTGGAAAATTCCTGGACATTAAGGTGTGAATTCTGGAGAGGATGAGGCTTGGGGAGGAACTTCATTGGGGTATAATGCCATAAAGTCTACCCACCAAAGCATCCATTTTGTCCAAGGGTATTGATCTCTGTAGTATGGAGATCAGCTGTAATTCTGGAAGATCTCCAGGCCCCACCGTAGTTTATGTAGATGCTACATAGCAGGGGAGACCAGATAGAACCTTGCAGAATTGTACTGTCAGACAGTATGGAGAAGACCAGCTGTGGCATATTCCCCACTATCATAAAAAAGGTGATCAGAGGGAATTCCATATGTGTATCATAGGCAAGAGGGCTACACAGGTCTTTGAGCAGGATGTTCTTCCCAGCAAGTAGAATCCCAATCTGCACATGGAATATTCATAAAAGTGAACTGACCAACAGCTCTGACACACACAGACACGTGTACACACGAAGTGGTATCAGTCAAAAGGCTTCGTTACTTTCTTTTGTAAGTGAAGGAATATTCTTCGCATAGTGGGAGGTCCTTCTAAGGCTTTGAATCATAGCTGTTGTACATAAAATTTAAATAATTTGTCACCTTTCCTATAGAAATGTTATATCTCTCAGCTTCAATCTGAATAAGTGAGACAGAAATCACAAGGTTGTCACAAGGGCTAATGTAGTAATAACTGGCATGATTGAGCCTGGATTAACTCCTGATACTAATGGGATAATTAAGTATGATTGTTCAGTCTCTCTAACTGAAGCAGAGATATATTGAAGTGCATAACTTTTGGTGGATCTTGTTGCCCACTCTAAGTAATTGCCAGAATGGTCTTTATTTGTGAAAAAAGAATTCTTCTAATGATTAACACACTATTTCATCTGTACATTGTTAGGAAAGTATATGTAAAAGCACTGCGAGAATGGAATCTCTCTTGCATTTATCTTCTTTTTGATTTTGCTGTGCTTTTATCAGTCTACTTTTCTGCTGCTCATTCTTGTGAAACTATTGTACCATTTCTTCCCTGAGCAGCCAAGAACTTCCCGCATTTTTCTTCAGTTTACCCCATGATCTGTATCTTCTTATGCAAAGAAACCTTTCTACCTAACTTTCCAATGTCACACTTCAGCTCAGTTACACCTTGTTGACACACCCATTCCTGACTCAGGGATTACTAATGAAACCAAAGTCAGCTTTCTCCTGAAAACATTTCCTGCTTCTGGTATGTTTGCCTTCACAGAGGATTTTCTAATAGTGTTTCCTGCTTCAGTTGGACCATGGAGAAGCCCAAGATTATGAAACAAAACAAAACAAAACCCCAAATCATTCTGAATTTAAATCCAAGCATGTGTTTTTTTAGATCCCAAATGAGTCCAGAACGTATCAAAGGGAAGAAAAGTGGCAGCAGCAGCTGGGAATCAGTCATTGCTCAGTTATCTCCATAAGTGAAGTAAATGTAGTAATATGCATTTAAAAGCTTTTTTGGAGAGTCACTTTAAATGTGTTGAAGAATTCCAGGGTTAGTGTGCTTACCTTGCAATGAAAGTTCATATTACTCTGTAATACTCTATTTAACATTTACTCTCACAGCAAGAGTTAGTTTGGGTTAAGGAATAGTAGTGTTCACTGAACCAGCCAGTCATTTTGGCACTGAGGAGAGATTTGAACCTTGAGCATTTCATGCCAACACTACATCATACTATAAATTGCTTTCATATGTATAATTATGACATAGCACCTAGGTGCTTGAAGAAAAAAAGTATTGATAGATGGTAGACATTTACTGTATGTAGCCAAAGGCCATCACAAAAGGGGATTAAGACTATAGTGATAAAAAGTCAAACATAATTACAAGAATGGTTTTAAAAATTGTTAGAAGTAAAATGCGGTTGTTTAAGTATTGCTGCTGTTGCCTTCTTCTTAGTTTGGTGCTGAACTCATTTTTTTAAATGCCAAATTAGTGAATATTCCACCTGCAACAACAACTTTGTGAACCAGCTCAGTTCCATACTGGATATCATAATGGCTTTAAGAGCAGATAAGATAGGTTCATCAGTGGCTACTAGCCAGAGTGTCTAAAGAGAACCTTCAGTTTCAGAGTAAACCTGTGAACACCAGTGCTAGGAGGCAACATCAGAGGAAGGTATTGGCCTCTATGCCCTGCTTGTTGGCCCTCCCAGGGAACTGGTTGGCCACTGTACAATATGGAATGCTGGACTAGATAAACCACTGGTCTGATCTAGGAGGGCTCTCTGTTCTGGAGCTGTTTCCCACAAACTAGCATTCTAGCCTAGCTGCATGTGGAATTACAACGAAAGATCCACATATCAGTGGATATTGTGCCACTGAAGTACTTTACCTTCCAAGTTTTCAAGTCCATTTGGGAGTGGGTTGGCTCTGATCAGGGGTCATTTCATAGAAAAAGAGCTAGGGGAACTCATTAGCATAACTCATTAGCATATGCCACACCCCCTGACATCAGGGGCCCGGCGGTGGACCTGCAAGGCCAGCGGGAGTGCGAGGAAGCCCCGCCAAGGCCCTCCCTGGCCCCAGGCAGGCAGGGGTGGGGAGAGGCGGGGAGGAAGCAACTTACCCTCCCTCTTCTCCTGCCTCCTCCTGGCTAAATGAGGGCTGGAAGCGGGGCGGCCGGAAGCAGGAGGCGGGGCTTCATCATGTGCCCCGCCCCTGCCCCTCACCTGGGGGAACTGCATTCCCCTGCGTTCCCCCCCGAAATGACCTCCGGCTCTGATCATGATTGATGTCCTCAGAGGTATTGCCTTGCCTTATCCCACACTGCTATTAGCAGCAAATCAGCTAACCCTGCATCCATTTCCCAGGGAACAATTCTTCCCCATAAGGCAGCACCCAAGTTTTAACTAACTGAAGATAAAAACTCCAAGATTTCCTTCTCAAATACAAACTGAGAAATTGTGCTAACTCTTAATAACATAAGAATGCTAATGATTTTTAAGGTGATCGTGGCCACTTCTGCCGTGACCTGGATAGCCCAGGCTAGCCCGATCTCGTCAGATCTCTAAGCTAAGCAGGCAATTGCAAACCACCGCTGAAGGTCTCTTGCCGTGAAAACCCTACAGGGTCTCCATACGTCAACTGTGACTTGAAGGCAAAAAAAGGAGAAGACTTTCTACTACTGTACAGTTAGGCATTAACTGGTAACAGGACAGGCAGTTTCAAAGAGTAGAAAGAATCAACCAGAAAAATGTGCAAAGACCATCCAGAGTATCAAACTTATGTTTCTGCTTCACAACAATAGGAAGTGAAAAAAATCAACAAATGGGGTTCTGGAAAACTTGGGAATATAATGGGAAAAGAACAAAAAGGATGTGGATTGTAGATGGTTAACAACATCAACTGTAACCATTATTGTAAGTGTATGTATGATTTTTGATAGAGAATGGGCCACAACAACTGACTGGTGTGCAACTGTCCAACACCAGCAGTACTAGTCATATGTAAAAAAAAAAAAGCCTAAATAAAATGACTGTGAGGGGGAAATGAACATGATCACTGAGGATTTTATTTAAGTCTGCTTTGTGTCAGAAAAACATTGGCTCATGTACAAACTAAGGGCATACAAAAATGTTTGAGTCCAGTGGCACCTTTAAAACCAACAAAGTTTTATTCAGGGTATAAGCTTTCGTGTGCATGCACACTCCTCCAGACCAATACAGCTACTCACTTGAACAAAAAAAGTTTGTAATGTTTCAAAAATCTCACTTATGTCTGCTTCTTTTCATTATGTAGCCAGTGTTAAAAACACCTAATGAACTGGGCAATCCAGTCAGACTGTGTTTTTTTATAGCAGACCTCCATTCTACATCACAAAGGGTTTGCAGTTTCAAAAGAAATTTTCCATGTGGAGTGGAAGGAGGGAGGCTTCTGATGGAAACAAAGAGCAAAGTCCCATACCATAGGTAGGATGCAGCACAAAATTTCTCATTGCACAAACAGAAATGCAAGAAAAAGAAAAAGACTGAGGTAGCCATTTGCACCACATCAACCTTACTATATTCCCACATGGGTTTCTGCTGGGCAAGATCTTGAGAAATCAAATTCTGGGCTGTATGGGGAGAAAAGTGCTTGGTATTGCACAAGATCTTGCTAAAGCAGAACTGTACTAAGTCCATTTATATTTCCAGTTGTGCATCATTGGATCCAAGCCCTTGTGAGATGTTAGCTGGAAGGCTTCTGTGATCCAAGAGCCAGTACCGATGATTTCTTAAAGCACGTGCCATTGTACAGAAAACATATGTTTAGTGCCTGACCCATGAGAGTAAGATGGACAATGCTGGAACATTCCGGAGTCAGTTCGACAGTAGTCATGTTAGCTCATTCATGGATGGCTGCCTTTGCAGCAAGGCGATGCACACCTCCTTGGAGCAGGTGCATTGCATAATGCCAGTGGTTTGCAGTGTCTATTTGCACCTGCATGTCTTGACTAATTACCTTCTTCAGTTTTGCCTTGTTCTGATCTCAAGAGTAGAAGAAAGAGTGCTGAGGCAGCTGACAAGCAACCAGAGAAAACCCCAGAAAAACAAAACAAAACAACAACACACGCACAAACCAACCTGTCTCAGCATCCGCTAAACAGTGACCGACCTCACATTTTTCTTTTGTCCTTCATCTTCCTCAGACAGGATTTTAGGATGCTTACACAATTTGGATGAGCTTGATACTGTGACATTTCTACTTTTGGAAGTATATTTCACATTATACTACAGAATACTGCAAAACTTATATTTGGTTCTCTTTCAAATGTAAAGAGTAGGGAAGGAGGACCAATACCAGAATCATTGTTCACATCAGGGGTCATTGCCTGCAGGAGCGCACAGAAGCGGAGCTCCGGCAGTAAAGAGCCCAGGGGGCGGGCACATGCAACAAGCCCCACCCCCTGCTCCCAGCAGCCCTCAGTCAGAGCAAGAAGCAGCCAGGTAAGTTGCAGAGCTCCCCCCCCCCCCGGCCCACTGGTCCAAAACAGTCCAGTGGCACCTTTAAGAACAAGTTTTATTCAGGTACAAGCTCTCCCTCCTCTGCGAGGGCAGATCTGCACATTCCCCCCGCCCAATAGCTAGCAATCCAGAACAGTCCAGTGGAGCCTGAGCGGTGGATGTTGCCTTCTGACACACTTCCGGTGATGTCAGGGGGTGTGGCATATGCAAATAAGTTATGCTAATGAGTTATGCTAATGAGCTCCTGCACCTCTTTTTCTACGAAATGACCCCTGGTTCACATTGTCAGTTCCGATTATCACTTCACACAAAAGATATTGCAGAGAAAATATTAAAGAGGGCAACCAAGATAATTAAGGCATTGCAGCACCATTCTGGGACTTTTCAGTCTAGAGGGAAGGTGACTAAGAGGGGGCATGGACAAAGTTTGTAGACTGATGCATGGGGTAGCTAAAGTGGATAGAGAGATTTTTCTTCCTGTCCTGTTATACTTGAACCCAAGGGCACATAATGAAGATGATGAGCAACAGGTTCAGGACAGACAAAAGCAAATCTTTACTTAGTGTGGAATTCACTGCCTGTGGGTGTAGTAATGCCCGCACATATAGATGGGATTAAAAAGGGAATTAGATAAATTCATGGATGATAGGTCTGTCAATAGCTACTACCATGTTGAGTTAATGGAACCTCCATATACAGAAGTAGCAAACCTCTAAATACCAGTGCTGGAAGGTTGCATCATAGGAAGGCCTTTATTCTACGTCATGTTTGTTGGCTCTCCAGTGTACCTGATTGGTTGCTGTATGAATCAGTATATTGGACTAGATGGACCACTGGTCTGATTCAGGAGGTCTTTTCTTATATTCTTATGGTCTCTCTGGGTTGCACATTCCTAGTAGCAAGTTGCTCTGTAAACCCCTAAAGCAAGTGAAGAAGGGGGGTGAAGTGAAGAAGGAAGAAATAGATCTTCCTTAGAATGTTCTAATGAAAGATGCTGCTGACATACCTTCAGCCCACCACCTCCACTTCACCTTCCTCCCAACCTCCTCTTATTGTGAGGCACAACTAGAGCATGGCTTGCTACAGCAGGCTGGGAGAACAGGTGGATGAAAGAACCAATGGGAGAAGGAAGAAGCACAGTACCTGCACCTTCTCTATTGTTTATAAAGTAGGCACACTCTCTCAGTAATAACCTGGGAGCCCCTGGTTTTAACAGTCCTAAACTGTCTTACTCCTGGTACAATGAAATAAATAATTAGGCCAGCACTGTATCTTTGTACAGTTCCATGGCAATCTGATTTGCAACACAGACCAGCCAGATGTTCCCAAGAAGCTTTGAAACAAATCTTCCATTGTTTGTCCATAAGACTTGATAGTTGGAGGTATACAGCCCTTCAATATTGTGAGTCTATTGTTGAGTTATCAAGGCTAATAGCTGTTGAAAGATCTATTATACATCTAACCATGACTCTCATACTCAAAGAAGCACATACAATGTTTTGAAGCCTATGCACCACTGCTTGCAGAAACAGATCTCCCCCCCCCTTATGTTTTTTATTTCTTCATTGCTATTTTCAGAATTCATGATATATAGCCAAAGGCCCATGTCCAGCTCATTTACTTAGACAACAGAGCTCACATGGCACAGTGCATGTGTTACCGCAGTCATAAGAATCTCCCCTTTATTCACTCCTAGTGGTGACTGTCTTCATAGGCCTAGTCATTTATGTGCTCTGCCTTGCTCTATGGACTCAGTAATATTTTCCATGCCAACACAAGACTTCAAAAAAGATGTCTGTGTTTATGTATGTGTGGAGGGGGGAATACCCTATCCATATGGTGAGCCAATGTAAATAAATGAATTGCCACATTAAGAAGCTGCCAAAGAGAAGCAATTTAAAACAGTCTAGTGACAGCAAAACTGTGGTGACTGCATGGTGCATGCCTGAATAAAGTATACTTCATTTTGTTGTTGTCCCTTGCATCCAGGAAGAAATGGACTCACGTAAATATAGTGGCAGGTATGTTGCCTACTAAAATGTTCTGAAATACAGGGGGTGACTAAAATCACCTGTTATTAGGTGCCTATATAATTTGCTACATGTTTCTTTTGAGTAATCTGTTATTTAGCCATTATTTTATTGTAACTTTACCAATGTTTAGAATATTTGTTCATCTGTCTTATTTGTGTGTGTGTGTGTGTGTGTGTGTGTGTGTGAATTGTTATCCTCAGCTGTTTTGGGAGCTCTTCCCAAATGTTTGATTTGATAATGTATTATTTGTTAGGCGTGAAAAAGCCTTGAATTCTTTTATTTCCAGATTGGATGGGTGAAATGTTTTAAAACAAAAGACTAATGAACAACTGAAGGTTAGTGAATTCTGAGTAGTCTTGATTGTTCGCAAGAACCCTTATTTGCATGTCAAGCCAAGTATTTGCATGAAACATATTTTTCTGCTCAAATATGGCTCTTAAGAAAGTCCACTTCACAATAATGATCAAAGAGTAGAGCACTTAAAAATTCAAGCAAATGTTTCCTGGCATTTGTCCTCGTTTGGGTCTTATACAATCCATATAATACAACAGCACAGATGCACAGCTCACAATTAGCATTATTTAAGAGGCTAAAGGTCACTCACAAGCATTCCTCAAGGGTGAGAGCTATCTATATGTTTACTATGGATATGCTAAGCTTGACCAATAAGAAATATTAGTGCCATTTACATGGAAGAAATTGGACAACCTCTGGACTGGTCTGTCAGTAAAGGCATTTGCATCCTAGGTCTTTTGCTTGCCTGGGGGAAAAAAGTGTTTGACCAATATATGCTTGGAACTGAACTTTGATGCACAGTCCATTGTAATAACAGTAAAGTTTAATGATGCATAGCTTTGAGAGACTGACAAATTCCCAGCCAAAGTATTGATTCTTAGAGAATTTATGAAGCACATGCTGTATTCTGTGTCATTATAGTCCATTTTTGGCTGAAAGAATCATGTAAAATAGATTTTTAAATGAGTGGTAATAGCCAGACATAAAAAAGGTATTGATGTGTGTCATGAAGGGTGAAATAGCATGCCAGGTAAAGGCATATAACAAATTGAAAACAACAGCACTGCTACTCCCTACAAATGTAAATTTGGTTGCTATTATTGTTTTTATTTTTTAATCAGCTCTTGTTCCAATGCATGTGAATTCTGCCACACAAAAAGCCCATTTTTAACAAAATTAAGTAATTATTTACAGTTTGATTTCATGCTTGACATTTGAATATGGGTCTCTAAAATGCATCTCTCACTTACAGACATATTAATCAATATGAATTGTGTATTACATTACAAAAAAAATACTACCTCTGAGATGGGGGGGGATCAAAAAGGCATAGTTCTGCTTAGCTGAGCAATATGAGAAAATTAATAACTTGCACTTCCAACAATAGCATAGTGGGGAGAAGAGTAAGTCTATTTTGAAAAAAAAAAATTAAAAACGGAGAGCTCCTGTAATATTATACAACATGCTGTGACAATGTAAATCATGAGTTTTAGAGTAGACAGGACTTGAAAGAATGCCATGGGGAAAAAAAAGAGACAGCAGAAAGGCTCGCACAAAGTTGGAGAAAAGGGGGAAGACAATAACTGATTGGGTTGCTAAGGTTTTTACAGCAAAGTAACACTGCATTTTAATTGCATTCCAGCAGTCTCCTTTTGAACAGAAGAGAAAAAAAAGGTCACCTAGGTCTAGCAGTGTTAGGGCCCGACACAGTCCAGACATAAATATATCTCCCACACACCCGGGAACACCATGAGAATCAGCTAAATCCTCCTCTGAGCAGCTGCTTTCCAACAATTCAAGAGTTTATCAGCCTAATAAAGAAGAAGAGAAAAAGAAAGCAGCCTGGTGAGGGGAAAAGAGGCTGACAGACTCAATAGACCCTTCTGTAGCCTGGCAAGGCCTGGAAAACTCTTCCCGGCTTTAGTCATCACTGAACTGAAGTCTGAACTAGTTCACTCGACTGTCTTACAAACAAGCGGCAACAGAGAGAGAGAGAATTACACTGTATATAAACATACTTCCCAGGCATATTCAAAAAGTGAGTTGAATCCAGTTTGGAACACAGAGACCACAAATACTTGGGGGAACTGGGAAGAGAATTTCCCACCTGCTTGGCTGAATGGGAACCTGTTTTCAATGCTAGGAGGTAGATGTCAGTATGCACATTTGAGCATGAGCAGAGTACCTTTCTCTAATTGCCAGGACCAGCATCCACACATCAGAAATTAATTGGAAAGGATTTTTAGGACAGGCAGCATGAAATGCAGGCAGCTGGCACCTTGGAACTCTTAGAATACTGATGAGACTGGCTATGGAGATCTAAAGCCTAGTGCAGTTTAGAGAAGTCAACATTCCTGGTCTCTTGAATAGGGAGCCCTCTGGATAAGCAGAGGATATTCTTACTTTTAAAAGCTAGTTCTATACTACAGCTGTCCTATGGATGCTGTGGGAGCCATTTACTATGCCAGTTCCACCCGTCATATGTCAACATGGTTGATGTGTGCAGGGGAGCCGTGACCAGCTGTAATTCCCAGGTGCATGCCCTTTGTGCTCAGAGACTCCCTTTCACTTTACATGCTTACCACAACAAACTCTGGTGCAATACTAGCATAGCTGTGGGAAGCGCTATTGTTTATAAAGTGTGAAGCAGGTCCAGCACACTGGCTCTTAACAAGTATGCAAAAGTAGTGTTAGGTTGCTTCCACATGGGGACAATTCTCCATTGTGCTCTAATTGCTGCTGTAAGTGCAAAGGCATTCACAGCAGCAAGGGAGACTCCCCATGGGGTATCCTCCATGCTTTCCCCTCACAACCACTACTTCACCCTCTAACAGCAGGCTTTTTTGCCGTTTTTAAAGAAAAGTGTTAGCAGGTGTATCACTATAATATTATGATGCTGTAGCGATATACTCACTACCAGTTGTTTAAAGCAAAAAGCCTGCCAGTGACAAGGGAAGGAATGGCAAGGTGAGGGTAAAAGGAACCAGAAATCTGTACCTTCCTATCCACACTGAGAACAAATCCACTGTGAGTACAATCTCTTTGGAAAGATCATACCAAAGCAGGTTTGGGAAGTTATGTGGCAGAACTGGGGAACACCTGAAAGGTGAATGTTTGTACAATGATGTTTTGGGGACATACGCATACACACACAACTGCAGTTTGGGGGAGAATGTGGAACAAAATCTCCTTGTGGAAGCAACCTTAGAGTGGCTATCACATGGTCCATGCAAGTTGCTGTTAAGGGTCAAACTAGACACAGTGGGTAAATCCATATGTATTTTATAGGTTCTCTCATTTAAGAATGGCATGCACATCAGTGTAAATTCATGGACAAAAAGGGATTTTATATTTTATTTTTATTTAAAAGATGTCTATGCCCCCTTTCCTCCCAATTTTGACTCCCCAATTTAGGGTCTCCAAGGCCGTGAACCTTAAAACATTTCAAATATTAAAATGCATTACAAATAAATTATCTATCTATCTATCTATCTATCTATCTATCTATCTATCTATCTATCTATCTATCTATCTATCTATGCAAACAATTAAATAAAACGTATAAACACATAAGCATATAAAACACACACAAACTGGGAGGAGGGCTAATAAGAGTCAGCGAGGGAATACCAAACAAAACAAAAAAGTTGGAAGACAATGGTAGAAGGAGAGAGATGAACCTCCCTAGGGAGGGAGTTCCAAAGTTTTGACACCATGACCAAGAAACCTCTTTATTACGTTGCCACCCATCTAACCTCCGATGGTGGGGAACCCCAGAAGCAGGGGCTCTGAAGATGACCAGAGTTGTCAGGTAGGTTCCATTTGCCAAATTCAGTATTCATGGCCACAGTATGCAGGATTTTAGTTCTGCCTTTGTTTGCTACATCCAGGGTGAGAAATATTCAAAAGCTTTGGGAACATTGTCAGAAATAGTAAGTTTTCAAAAGTAGACTGCAGCTGAAAAATCATATCATGAATGTTTGGGGTTTTGAGTATGTGCACTATATTTGCCAGTAAATAATGATAAGATGACCTCACACACCTGGAATATAGAGGGAGAATATCTGGGTCACAATGTGGAATATCCAGCTGTGGAATCTCTTATTTTAGAAATACCTTGTTTTAGAATACTCGCCTACCCCAAACTGAATATTGTTGCAGGCTTGGCCTCTGATGAATGCCTACATGACAAAAGGAAAGGTTATGTGTCTTAAATATGGTAGATATCTTCCTGACCAGGCTTGTCAGTAAATGATTTTGAGCAAGTGCCCTTCTGGCTTCCCAAGTAGCTGGAAGGAGGAGGCAGAAGGGTGACAAAGATAGACTCTGTTGAAGTCAGCTGAAGTACCTTGGAGTGCGGTATCTCTCGCCCTTTCTGCACTGACACTTAACTCCAGAGAATCTGAGCAATCAAGCCTTAAAGCCTGACGTTGGATTAGTGTTTCTGCCCTCTGCACCATTTTTGGTCCTCTGGTTTATTGATTGTGTATTCTGTGTATGCATTCTGCATCTACATCCAAACCCACATATTTTTTTGCATAATTGGGGTTGGCATGTCAGTTGTGACATGGGGGGGTGGCAGAGAAGAGAGAGCCATGAAGGCAGCAGACACCCTCTGCCGTCTTACCTTTGATTTGTCAGCTCGTGCTGCAGTTCCAGAGATAGGACCTGCTCAGCTTTCACCATATTCCCTCCCACTTGTCCTCCCTCCCTCCCTCCCTCCCTGGTGGCACCAGGCAGAGCTGGAGAGGGAAACAAAGATGGAGATGCACCCAGGCCATGGGGCTCCACCCTCCAAATGGGAGAAGGCTGTGCTTGGAGGGGCAGTGCCCACCAGAGGCTGCAAGGCGGCAAGGGAAGGAGCCGGGACCCCCTGCCCTTGCCTGCCTGCCTGCTGTTCCAAGTCAGGCATGCCTGGGGTAGCCACTCAGCTCTTATCCCCCCTTCATTGGTGCAAAAATGTCATTACTGAATGCAAACGAAGGGGGGGGATTGTCAATACACAATGGCATGAAAGAAAGAGAGAGAGAGAGAGAGAGGCTGGGATGGGAAGCCTAAAGCTTTCAAGACAGGTCTCAATTTCATGCTTTAGTGAACAAAGAAGGGAGGTGATCCAACAGAGCTGAGGCAGGGAAGTCCACTGCTGATGGGCTTATTAGGGCATGGTGAGGCTGGTGGGCCATGGTAGAGGCAAAATGAGAGTCCCACCATAGGGCTGGTGCAGGGGACAGCCTCGGGACAGGCAGTCATTTGCATGCTGGGTGGGGGGTGCTGCCAGTGCAATGCATGCCTGGCTGCTTGCTCCCTTGCTCCCCAAACCAGCTTGTTTAAAAAAAAAAAAAAAAAAAAGATGGAAAGCCTAGGTGAGAGTGGAACTGGTATACCCAGGGCTTTTTTTTTTCTGGAAAAAAGAGGTGCCAGAACTCTCAAGAGGGAAATGAAGGAGAAACACATGGGAGTCTTTGAAACAATATTATTTTCATGCTCTATGGACTTACCTCAACTGTAAAACAGTTTCCAAACTTTAGTCATGTTAGCAGATTCCTCAGTTTCCCCCCCCCTCCATTTGCCTCTCTTCTGTGGAATACATAGGGGGGGGGGTAAAATGCAGGTTTATATGAAAGTAGTCCCATTGACTTCAGTGCATTAACCCTTGTGTCAGTTATGGGATGTTTTCAGACTCTGACACATAAACAGGAGAGAGGGGTTTGGGATGGGGGGGTTTGTCACATGAAAAAAACTCTCCCAAGGACTCCTGATCCAAAATGACTTCTTGGCCATGGTGACTGATAACGTCAGGGGTGATTATGTGCTTATACAAACATCCAGGGCTATTTTTGGGCAGGAACGCACAGGAACGGAGTTCCGACTGGCTCCCGAGTTGGCCATGCCCAGCAGGAACTCATTAGCATAATAGGCCACACCCAACAGCAGAAACTCATTAGGATTGGCTACATTAGGGGTGTGTGGCCTAACATGCAAAGGAGTTCCTGCTACAAAAAAAGCCCTGGGTTTTGACAACAAACAAGGTAAACAGAATAAAAAGCAAAAGGTGGGTGTGGCTGGATGACCACACTTCTGGTAACATGGTGGTGTGGCCTAATGGGCTAATGAGCGGTGCTGTCAGGGTGTGGCCTAATATGCTAATGAGTTCTTGCTGTTTGGTGTGGCCTATTATGCTAATGGGTTCCTGCTGGGCTTTTTCTACAAAAAGAGCCCTGCGAAACATCACTACCTGATTCAAAATAAAAGGAGGCAGAAATGGAAGGGAAGGTTCAGACTTCCCATACGGCTTGACTTCACAAGAAGGAAGTTCAGACATTTGGAAATGCGGGATGAATGCACGGGGATCCATTAGCTCCATAATTCAACTACTGTCTATTTACTCAGTCTCCATCTTATGAAGGGGTGAATACGGGGGTCATTTGGGGGGGCCGCGGGGGGACGCCATCCCCTCGGGTGAGGTGCGGGAGGGCGGGGCCTGGAGCTCCCTGCTGGTGCCCGCTGGAGGTCGCCGCCGGCTGTGGGGAGGACACACTTCCGGTGATGTCAGGGGGTGTGGCATATGCTAATGAGTTATGCTAATGAGTCCCCCTAGCTCTTTTTCTACGAAATGACCCCTGGGTGAATATGACTGGGGAATGACTGCCAGATGTGGTTTAATCTGTTAGGGTTTCATCTGTTAGGGAAAAGCAGCTATATCAGGTCAAACTGCCCATCTGACTGCAACCAAGGAGGACCTTTATGGAGTGACAATCAGGTTCATCTGGGAAAATCCCGTCAACCTCACTGGAGGAAATAGCTATTGTATTGAGAGTGCACCAAATCTGAGACAGTTCCTTGGGCATTTCTTCTCTGAATTTTAGATGTTCTCTGAAGTCTTGAATGGCTTCTCTTTCATTGAGCTGAAACCTTCTTGCCAATATGCATATTTCTTCTTCTCCAAAGAGAATGTTGTCCTTTGAATTTGCTGGCCAATTTTTAGAATCCAGAACTCTTCCTCACCTTGACAGTTCAGTGTCTTCTTTTGAAAGCAGTCTTTTCTGAAGAGAAATTTTAAGTTGATCATAGAATGCGACTGGGGAGATTGGTGGATCATCGATTCTATCTTTTCTATGCAATGGGACACCCTTAAATTGCAGATTTTATGTTGCCTCAAGTGCTTTCTTATAATAAGGACCTGGAACAGTGCTTCTCTTCCCACAAACATCAACAAGACACTCAGTCTTGCTGTGGGCATTGTACAGATCGACATTTCTCCCCTGCATAACTATACTCAGTTCTGACAATACTTGCAAAGCATCACAAATTAATCTGAGATCCAAAATAAATTCAACATATGTAATCTTTCTATGGAGACTTTCATATGTGCACTTCTTTCTTTCTCAACCATTGTATGATTTACCTTTTTCAAAATGAAGCACTAGGGCGGGGCCTCATAATCCTGCCAAACAAGAAAAAAATAATAATCCTGCCAAACAGCTAAAACAGTTCTGTAGCTAGATGCAGCCCATTTTGTAGATAGAATCTTTCCAATTTTTAAAACCTCCACCTCCAGCATAGCTGCACATGACTTGAGCTGCCTTGCATTTTTTTTTAGAGATGAATGATCTATAACATACAACTTGTCCAAAAAAACTCTTACATCTATTGATGCCAGGAACTTCTTTTACAACATCATGTATAGATAATTCCAGCCTATGGCTAGGACAATGCCCCACAACAATGGCAGGAAATCTGGTTTTGAAAAGTTTTGAAACTCCTCCACAGGATCCCAGCATCACTGCAGCACTATCACATGTCAATTAACTACATTTCCCTTTGAGAATTCTTCAGTGAACACTAGTGACTCAATATGAGACATCAAACGTCTGCATATTCCATTTGCTGTTATGTCATCTAACTCTATCAAACCAATGAGGAGATTTAAAGGTTCTTGCATGTCTATTTCCTCAGTGTAGGTGCAAACATACACTATCAGTACAGATTTGTGACTTACAGTAGTAGATTAATTGAATATCAGTGAGATTTTACTCTTTGGAGCAATAATCTTTCTGATTAATGTAGTTCTCATTTCACAATGAGATTTATAATATTTATACAGGCAGTAGATGAGTGCAAAAACTCCCTATATCAATACCATTTAATTCTTGTAAATCAATTTCAGCTTCAAAATCATTAAAAGACAGGTTGATTTTAGCCACCTTAAATAAATTATGCAATATTTCATTGGTAATTTCCTTCTTTCTTGCTAGCAACTTCAGACATACTGTTTCAAGCTTTTCTTTTTTTCCTTCTTCAATTTTTTTTAACTGCAGCTTTATGACCTGCACTTTCTCTATGATCAAAAATCTTTTTCCTCAGAGATATTAATTGCTGTTTCTTATTTTCACCATAAGATGTAATCTCACAATTTATCCATTCTTTAGAAAGCCGCATACCCACATTCTTCTCTATGCCTAAGCGTCCAACATTTTTGCACACTGAGCAACCTAATTTGCTATCATGAAAAAAATAAACAATCATTTATTTTCACAAATTAATTGTTCTGCTCTACAGTCCAGCAACTGGGTCAGAAACTTTTATTAATGTCAGAGACCAAAGTGGAACTCCCTAAGTCACTTGTTGCATTTTGATGTTCCAAACCTGAATTGTTGTTGAGAGTTGAAATTCCAGCTGGATTGATTTGGTGTTAATGAACAATCTTCAATTGCTTTACATTTCCTTGTAGTTTTGGTGAAATAGTCCAGAATCCTTTTCATGGTTCTCAGTCATCATGTGGTCAACACACACACAGAATACGTAGGTTATGTCCTACATGTATAAACTTGCCCAAGCAGCACTAGTGATTACTGCACTTAATGTCTGCTGTTGTTTGAACCAACAAAAATAACAAACTAAAAAAAAAACCCAAACCAATAAATGTATTCTTTTAGCTAGGTGACGAGATTCCATAAGCAAAGTGACTACTGACTATATTTTGATTTTAAGCACAAGACAAGATACAAAAATGGAAGAATGTTACAATTTTGATTCCTGAAAAAAATCCCCCTGCTGCCCCAGTCCCAGCTAAGCTTCCCAGCCTGGGCAAGAGTGTCACTCGCACCATATCCTCCCACCCCCGAGCCCTGATGGCTCCAACAAAGTGCAGCATAGCCCACCCACCCCAGTCTCTCCCAATTAAGCTTCCTGGCCTGGGCAAGAGGACCAGGACTGGCCACACCCTACCACCACAAGTACCAAGGCTCCAGCCTCCAATCTGATCAAGCATGCATGCGGCATGGGGGAAAATTCCCCTCCGCAGACCCAGCTAAGCTTCCCTGTGGTGTTGAGAGGCCCACCCACTGCATCCTTCCCCCTCTCCCGAGCCCTGATGTCTCTGAAGCCAAGTGCCAAAACACTGGCTCCCAAAACACTTGGGAGTTCACCCCAACAACAACAAAAAGATTTCAGCTCAGCCTCAGCAGGCTCTTACCATCCCAGCAGTGAGGGGCACCCATGTAGCACACCAGTGTTGACTGGCTCCAGAGTGCAGTAGCAGCTGCTGCTCAGTCTGACCCCTCAGTCTGAGGGGTTGAAGAGGTTCCAGAACACTGTTTCAGTGCAGTCCAACGGGGGGGGGGGAGCTGTGGCAATATGATGATAACCTTCCTCTAAGATTCTAATATCTACTGGAGACTCTCTCTCTCTTTCTTGTAAAAAGCAGCTGCCCATCATGGAGCTTGAACTGACAACCTTAGCATGATTAGCCGAATGCTTAACTAATTGAGCTAACTGGCCATTTTGCCAATGGGGAAGTGAAAACGTCCTTTATAGCTACACTTCTCAAGGGATTCCATTTCATCAATGAAAACTCACGACTGCGATGATC
The DNA here is from genome assembly GCF_001447785.1 of Gekko japonicus. NCBI lineage: Eukaryota > Metazoa > Chordata > Lepidosauria > Squamata > Gekkonidae > Gekko > Gekko japonicus. Next base: position 985,697 of record NW_015161949.1, on the reverse strand, counting down.
CAGAGACAGGTTACGCTCCCTGGCCCAGGCATTTGCAGTTTTCGTAAATAATTGTCTTTCAAGCTCTGTAGCTTTAAGAAGAGCCATATCTGCTTTATGGTTTGTTTGCTTTTGGAGCTCTTCTAATTTATCCATGCGTTGGAATGCTGGCTTGATATTGTTTCTCAACTCCTGACATTGTTTAGTTAATGCATGCATCAGAAAATTTGTAGTGAGTGGGGTCTCTTCAGCCATTTGTTCACCCCTCCCCAGCGTTGCCGTCGAGGTGGAAGGAGTGTCTGTAGCTGAAAAGAACTCGGTTAAACGCAGCCCACTTTCCTGCTTGTTTTTCCCCTTCTTGCCAGCTTTAGGTGCCATCATTCATGATGGGTTTATTTGCTTTGGGAAGAGTAAAAATAATCACATTTGAGCAGCCAGGCGGCAAGCTCTGGACACCGGCTGCTAACCCAGAAGTTGGTTGCAGCCACTCCCCTCATTCCATGTCATCAATAAGACAGTGGTGTAAGGAAGTGCATTAGAATGCTCTCTCTGGTTTATATTTATACTGGGTCTTATCTCTTAGCTCTGATCTGGCAAGGAAGAATACAGCACAAGCCGTAGAATGAGCTGGACAGTCCGTCTGAACTGTGGCCAATGCAGAAAGATAGAGCATTGTCAAGGGGCAGCAGACCGGAAACCTGGAAGGAGAAAAGGGTGAACTCCCTTCCTCACTGGTATCGTTTGCATGATGGGTGGGGGAAGGGATGCCTGGCTGCTCACTCAGTCACTCACTCCCTTCCTTCATTCCTTGGTGTGCTTGCCACTGCCTCTCCAAGACTAGTGAAAAAATCATAACACTAGACTGAACCCACTTGTTAAAAAACCCTGCAAATGATGGAAAACCTAAGCAATAGTGCAGTTTGTATACTGATGAAAGCGGAGAGAAGAGATCCACTAATGTTCTCCAAGGTATACAGATTTAAGAATCTCCTATTTCAAAAAACACACTCAATGTGAAACTGACCAATAAGGAGTGGTAAGAAGAACTTCAATGTGGGTGGAGGAGTGGCCTCCAAGGACAGGGGGGGGGGGATCCAACAGAACATGTCTGCTTTGGAATTACCTTTGACATGGAAGCAAAGCAAGAAAAAAGTCCATGGTAAAAATGGATCCAGAAAAGCTGGGGCTACAGCAAACTGACAGCAAAATGGGTGAAAAGGAATGCAGAACCAACAAGAAAAGTTGACAGACATGTGAGGTGAGAGCTGGAGGAAATGCAGAATGAAAAATAAAAGGTGACAGAGATGCGCTGAGAAAGTGGAGGAAATGACGGGTGCAGAAACAGCCTCTTTCTCTGGAGATCTGATGTAGGATAGCAGTTGTGCTGGCCTGTAGGAGTCCCTCTGTGCCTCCAACTGTGCTCTACTGGTATGTTTGTAAATAAAGCAAAGATGAAAAAGATGCTTCAAGTCTCCAGTGTCACTTCTATGAAGGAAACCAACCTGAGGAAGCATTGGCCCCTGTACTTTTCCTGGCTCACAGAAGTGGGGCACAGGGAACAATAAGCAGCAGTTATCAGTTTGAATGAAACTAAAGGCACTGGTGATTTTCACTGCTTTTGCAAAATCATCACCGAGTTTCAGGCTATAAACCCTACATGGGGATGCTCCAGTCACTAGATGTGGGAAATCAAAGGGTCAGGTTTTTAAACCAAGGGGGACATTTGGCCAGAACGTGCTGAATCTTCTCTATACGGGTTTATTTCTTCAAATCACACCCCATTTTGCAAAAGACAAACATGTTCTACAAAGAATTTTGGAATTACATGTAATGTGCAGCTCTGCCTCAGTTTCCAAATGTAAACACTTAAGCCTCACATTCATTTTTAGAAGTGTTTCCAAGGAATGGGCCTTGCAAAAAAAAAAAAAGGTAGGTTGATGACTTCAGAGGTATCTATGCTTCCTCAACGTTTTATTTTTAAATTACAGTTTTATGAGCTGTTTCCACTTTATTCAAATGCTCGTGGATCTTGCCAAATTTAGACCAGGTAGATAACAATGGAGTGGGTTTTGTGTATAGCTCTGGTCATACAATCAGCCCGCTATGTAATTAGACAGCAACCAATCAACTTTGCTCAAACACAACTGTCCCTTTTTATCAGAGTCACTAACAACTGGATGGGATGGTTAGAATTTAATGTATATTTGGTTTAGCAAAGGAGAGATCACACCATTATTAGTTCCTCTGTTGACAGGCATTCATGAACTATCTTTGATCACTGATGAGGCCCCACACAAGAATTGTATAAACTGTGATAAATACCTATAATTAATATACTCAAGTTATTTCTGACCTACAGCAAAGGAGTGACTTCATGTCTCAGAATTCCTCAAGTTGTTTGCTTACCAATCCCTGCTGCTCATTTGTGTTTCCAGGCTCTTAACCACGTGAGTCAATTTTTGCTAAATTGCCTGCATAAAACTTGTATGCATAAAAGAGGATTTGTAGTATGTCTGGCTAGGGATCTTTTGTGCTTAATAATTACAGCAATTGCAGATGAAGAGCAGGTAACTGTGCAACCATAATTGGCTATTGTTGCATCTCATTTGGATACTTCTTTCCTGAGATGGCAGTTGCAAGCTAAGCAATCATACAAGGAAACAAATTAAGTCACCAGTGGCTAAAAAAGGTAAGCTTTGTGGCTCTGAGCTAGGAACAGTTTGGTAAAAAATAAACAGGAGCCTTGGGGAACCTCAAAGACTAACAAAAATTTATTTTAACATAAGGTTTTGTGCACTTTAGCTGGCTTCTTCAGATGCAATGAGTGAATCCCCACTAGGCAATCATTTTATGTAAGAGAGATGGAAAAAAGCTAAACAGCATGGTCAAGAGGCCATGAAATGAAAGAAGTCCAAGGTAAATGTAACTATGTAAAATCCAAATTTAATCAAGGAAAATGCAAAGGCCATTTACTGCTTATACTAAGGTAGTAAATATCATAGCAAAATTTAGGGCTCCCCAGTCATTATGGGAGTTAACTAGTTTAACATGACTAATGAATAGTCTCTATATTTTCTTGATTGTTTTTGAATGTAACATAATTACACTTCACCCTGAACATACTGCATTAAATAGCCTATTTATTTTTTCATACTTCCTATATAAAATTACAGCACATGAAGATCCTCTCATTGCAACTGAAGAAGGAGGCTCTACTTCATGAATATGCTGAATTCAAATGTAGTTTAAGATGTCACAAAACCTCTGTTTCTTTGTATGGCAACATAGTAGCATGACTACCTCTCTGAAACTCTTTGGTAGTTTGCATTGTTTAATACAAAAAGACATCAGTGGTGACTACCCAACTTCAAAGTTTAGGGACAGTCATTAATCGGGAAAATGCAGTTTGGTTCATGGTGCATGGCCGAACCACAAACCAAACCAAAAACCAAACTGAACAAGGAGGTTTGCTCACAAATCAAACTGGTTTGTGGTTTGTGGCCCCACAAACCCCATCGAAAGGGACCGCAGTTCCTTTAAATGGGGTTTGCAGAAAGCCCGAAAAGCAGCTGCCTCCCCGCTATGCATAATGAATTTTACTTCATGGTTCAGTTCATGCCCATCCCTAGCAAGGTTATTAATGAGTCCATTAGGAAATATGCATAAAATAGATCTGAATGTTTGCAGCACCTTATAAACAAATCTCTTTGTTTGCCAGATCATCACTACTGTGAAAGCCTCCTATTAGGGTTCATAGGCATGAGACAATGTCACAAGAAAGTCACCCCAGGTTCCTATAAAAATTGTCTGTTGTCTTGCAAGGTTAAAAATTATTAGGGCATATTGACACAATAGATACCCCAGTGTAATTCCAGCATATCAGTGCTAAATAATCGAATATGGGCAAAATTGTGGGGGAGAGGCAGATCTGTCCCTTCCCCTGTGCTGACATTGGACAGCAAAGCCAGGGCAGATCCAAAACTTGCTGTCTGTACACTACGAGTAGATGGGGGATTATCAGTCTGTATTGCAACTGATAGTTTGAACATTCCTTGGCATTGCCCTTCTTTGGGATTGGAATGTATACTGACCTTTTCCAATCCTGTGGCCACTGTTGCGTTTTCCAAATTTGCTGGCAAATTGAGTGCAGCACTTTAACAGCATCATCTTTTAAGACTTTGAATAGCTCAGCTGGAATACCATCACCTCCACTAGCTTTGTTGTTAGTAATGTTTTCTAAGGCCCATTTAACTTCACATTCCAGGATGTCTGGCTCGAGGTCAGTGATTATACCGTCGTTTAGCATAGGAAAAGGAGTACGACAAGGATGTATATTGTCACCTTGCTTATTTAATATATATGCAGAGTACATCATGCGAAATGCTGGCCTGGATGAATCACAAGCGGGAATTAAGATTGCTGGGGAAAAGATCAACAACCTCAGATATGCAGACAATACCACTCTAATGGCAGAAAGTGAAGAGGACCTAAAGAGTCCCTTGCTCAGAGTAAAAGAGGAGAGCGCAAAAGTGGGCTTGAAGCTCAACATCAAAAAAACTAAAATCATGGCATCCGGCCCCATCACTCCTTGGCAAATAGAAGGGGAAGTCGTGGAAGTAGTGACAGACTTCACGTTCCTGGGATCCCAGATCACCGCAGACTGTGACTGCAGCCATGAAATTAAAAGACGCCTGCTCCTTGGGAGGAAAGCGATGGCGAACCTAAACAGCATGATAAAAAGTAGACACATTACCCTGCCAACAAAAGTCCGCATGGTCAAAGCAATGGTATTCCCAGTAGTCATGTATGGCTGCGAGAATTGGACTATAAGGAAGACCGAGCGCCGAAGAATAGATTCTTTTGAACTATGGTGCTGGAGAAGACTCTTGAGAGTCCCTTGGACTGCAAGAAGATCAAATCAGTCAATCCTAAAAGAAATCAACCCTGACTGTTCCCTGGAAGGCCAGATAATGAAACTGAAGCTCAAATACTTTGGCCACCAAATGAGAAGGGAGCAATCCCTGGAGAAGACCCTGATGCTGGGAAAGATTGAAGGTCAAAGAAGACGGGGACGGCAAAGGATGAGATGGTTAGACAGTGTCATTGATGCAATGAACATGAAGTTGAGCAAACTTCAGAGGACAGCGGAAGACAGGAGGGCCTGGCGGGATCTGGTCCATGGGGTCGCGAAGAGTCGGACTCGACTGTGCGACTGAACAACAAAAATTGCAACTGATACATCTGGACCGCAGGGACTGAATGCTCTCAATACCTGACTTGGTTCTGAACTGCCACATAGATATGTTCTTAGGGCAAAAGTAAATATTACATAGTGGATTCCAGATACAATTTCCTCATTGTTTTTTTTTTTTTTTTAATGAAAGGTAGTCGGTATGGGGGGGATTTTCATTGGGTAAACAGCCTGAGTAAAAGGTTTATTTACTTGTTTGTTAAAATATGTACCCTTTGCCTTTTGCATGAAGCTCAAGGCAGTTAACAAATCCAAATTAAAGCCATGCACAATACAACAAAACCCCATTAACCCCTCTCCTCTCTCCATCCTCTTCTCCAGTGCTGCTATTCCTATCAAATGGGCAAGCCCATTCCAAATGCATTTCGTTTGAAACAAGAAAACACTGGAGATGCTTATCCTTGATCTCCCGCATAATGTGTTGAACTTCTTAGAATGAAAAACAAGAGAGTTCTTTAAAATGCCACCTGTTTCCATTGCATTATCCCTGGGAAAAAAAACCTCTTATTTTATGAATGAAGGTCTTGCCAAATATTCAATTTGGTCATCATATTATTCTGTTCCTGTACCTAGTTACTTCCAGACCAGTCAGTCCATCTCTTTTTAAACTCCTCTCACATACTGAAGAAGGCATCTGAAGAAGTGTGCATGCACACAAAAGCTTATACCTTTAACAAAACCCTGTTGGTCTTAAAGGTGCCACTGGACTCAAACTTTGTTCCTTTCTCATGCTGCAATCCTTCACTCTGGTGTCATCCTCTCTCCACTGGACACTCCTGTGCCTTTTAAAACAGCTCAACCTTACCTACTACATTTGACAATTTTATCACTGAAGATCCTACAATGCGTTTGTAATAAATATCAAAAAAGAGTCCAGCTGACACAACCAGTTTGTAAAGGTCCTCTTGGAGCTCTTCACAGTCAGCCTTGGTTTTCACCATCCTGAATAATTTGGTGTCATCTGCAAACTTGGCTACTACACTTCTCACCCCTAGTTCCAGGTAACTTATGAATAAATAGTACCAGCCACAATACCGATACTTGTGGGATCCCACTGTTTATTTCCCTCCATTGTGAGAACTGTCTATTGATTCCTACTCTTTGCTTATTGTCATTTAACCAGGTTTTAATCATAAGTGAACCCAGCATCTTATCCCATGACTGCTAAGTTTACTAAGATAATTGTATATGTGGCACTTTCTGCAAAACACTGTACAGCCCCCGCCCCCCTGCTGGCTTTCTACCTTCATAAATGGTTAGTAATTTATAGGTATCTAGAGTGATGCAGGGTCCCCAGGCCTAATTCCTAGGCTTCTGCCTAGTTAGGAGGAGTTTTAGAGTTCAGAGGTCCACAGCCTCTGCCTTCCAGCAACAACAGCAGAGCATGGGGCCTGCAATCAGCCTCAGGCAAACAGACCTTGTTCAACGAGCAACAGACTGGACAAAAGACTCAAACACACCCAGACAAAAACACTACTCTCCAGCATACTACCAGCACCCACTCAGCCTCAAATTCTGTCCTCTCACAAAGCAACCTCAGTTAATGCTTCCCAGTAGTTTAGCAGTTTAGTAAAGGCAAAAAAACCACAACCCACTCACCTTCCCAGCAGATTTCTCTTGGGTTCTTTCTCCCAGCCTAGCTAGTTCAGTTCTGCTGAGTTTGGTGTAGTGGTTAAGTGCATGGACTCTAATCTGGAAGAACCAGGTTTGATTCCCCACTCCTCCAATTGCAGCTGCTGGATGACCTTGGGCAAGCCATAGTTCTGACAAGAGCTGTCCTTGAAAGGGCAGTTCTTGAAAGAGCTCTCTCAGCCCTACCCCACAGGGTGTCTGTTGTGGGGAGGGAAAGGGAAAGGAGTTTGTAAGCTGCTCTGAAACTCCAAGTGAAGGGCGGGGTATAAATCCAATCTCTTCTCTTCTCCTTCTTCCATGTGTTAAATGAAGTTCAGTGCTGGTAAGGGAAAAATACCAAATTCAAGTATAGGCAAATGGGATCTGAAGTTGCTGAGACTGAGAGGGGAAAAGGTCTTGGGATCATAGTGGATAGCTCAATGCAGCTGTTAACCTAATGTGCCTCAGATGTGAAAAAGGTAAATTCTATATTAGGTATTATTAGGAAAGGGATTGAGAATAAAATGGCCAATATTGTAATGTCCCTGTACAGATCTATGGTGCAGTGTCATTTGGAATACTGTGTACAGTTCTGGTCCCCGTGTCTCCAATCCGGCCGCATAGGAGGCAGCCAACGGCATGCCTCCTGAGGGCCGCCTTTGCCTCCTCATGAGGAGGAAGGAGGAGGGGCTGCACCAAAAGGGGACCGAAGCCGGCGCTTTAAAGGCTGGCTCCGCTTTACCCCTTGCAGAGGAGGGCAACCAGGATGATTAGGGGGTTGGAGCACCTTCCCTATGAGAAAAGGCTGAAGAGTCTTGTGGGACTTTTCAGTTTAGAAAAGGGACAACTAAGGGGGGACATGATAGAGGTTTATAAATTATGCACAGGATGAAGAGAGCTGACAAAGATATTTTTTTCTCCCACTCCCAAAATATTAGAACTCAGGGGCATTCAATGGAGCTGATTGGCAATAAGTTCAGGATGGACAAAAGGAAATACTACTTTATACAGAGAGTGATTAAAATGTGGAATTTGCTGTCAGAGAATATAGTGATGGCCACAGAAATAAACAGCTTTAAAAGGGGATTAGATAGATTCATGGAGGATAAATCTATCAATGGCTACTAACCATGGTGACTGAGGGGAACCTCCACATTCAGAGGCACTAATCCTCTGAATCCCAGAGCCAGGAGGCAACATCAGGGGAAGGCCTTAGCTTCTCTGCCCTATTGTTGGCCATCCAGAGGAATTGGTTGGCCACTGTGTGAGACAGGATGCTGGAGTAGATGGACCTCTGGTCTGATCCAGCAGGGTTCTTTTTATGTTCTTATGAGGGAAACGTCATCATTATATTGTGCCCAAGTTGACCAATGGTTGAGAGCCAGGTTTCTACGGTTCCTAAAAATATTCTCTAGTATTCTTAAATCCATAAGTATAGAGCAATGAAAGGCTGCTTACTAATTCCATTCACAGTCATATAAATCCAAAGTAACTTCATGGACTTCGGTGAAGCTATCCAAGATTTATGTGGCGTAATAAGTGACAGTAGAATATGTTGCTTTGCTGCTAAAAGTTCTATTAGTTTCAATGCACAAATAAGTCAAAATACAGTTCATACAGTACAAATGTGATTGAGATAATAATTATATTTAAAAACAACTTAGGAGACAGCATCTATAATTAGCTACCATTTCTCAAAATCATATATAATTAATGGTGTTCTCCATGATTTAATAAGCAGTGTGAAAGACATGTCATACAAAAGGTTTTCTTTTCATAACTTTTGATGCATACTTGCAACATTCCCAGACTATGTTTGGCTATTCATCTAGTCCATTTATATGTAAGAGAGAAAAGGCATCACTGACTAAATAAAAAGGCAGCAAAAATCTCACACACTGAAAGGGAAGCTGTGAAGGAAATGAGTTATAATAAAGCTCATATGGATCCAATATTTTAACACTACATCTATCAGGACAATACATTTATTACAGTACAGACCAAAAGAATTTAAGAAATGCAGAGCTCGAAGAGGCCAAAAGTCCATCTATCTCTGCATTTTGTTTTCCAGCAGAGTACCAAGACAACAGCTCCCCCCACCATTGGCAGTATTCAGAAGTAAACCATCTTTACACAGAGGTTCCATTTAGGTGATATAGTTAACAGCCATTGATGGAACTATGCATTGTGAATCTGTGTGGCTCTTTTTTTAATTTAAAAAAGCTATGAAAGCCAAACCCATTTTCTCATAATTATCTACAGATTTTAAAACCCGTTAAAGTGTTTTTTTTAACCTAAAATTATTGTAGTGTACCAGTTTTGTTTATTGACTGCTAGGCCAAGGAGATTACTGGCAATGGCACAGTTTGTGCTAGTGATACATTCAAAGTCTGAACAAGTTTGCCTTGGCAATACATTGTAGATATGGCATTATACCCCAAAGATACCCAGTTTATAAGCATTTTCCTTTATTTTCCCTATTTTCCTTCTTCCACTTTTAAAAGATGTTGCCAGAGTTGATGTCCACTTAAGTAATGAATCTATCATGACCAATGGTGAAACATGGCAAAGGAAAGAAAGTCGGCATGGCATAGAGCCCCATACAGGTAAAGGATGCTGCACTACTTTTGTGTTAACAAGAGACTCTTGAGTTCCTTACACTGGATGTCAAAATGGTAAGGACAAATGAAACGAACAGGTTATCAACTAAAATGAACTATGATAACAAAGGGGAGATAGTAACTTGCTCAAAATCTGTTTGTACTCTCCTCCAGCCCTACCACAAGTGCTCCTTGGCTGCACAGAAAGATCAGAGCCACTTTGCTATGGTGCCTTGACTACAGAATATGTGCGATAAGGACGAGTGAATCCTTTGACCAACTCCTTTAAATTAAGACTTCCATCTCTTTGAATCACTGTGTTCTTTTCCCAAGCAGACTTGCCTCTTGAAGGGCTAAAGCTGAGCCTATTAGCCTAGCAGAAAATTGAAACAGGAGTCACTGTTGGATCTTAGATAAGCATGGATGACAACATAAGCACCGAGATAAAAATAGCTGGTTGACTTAAAAGCCAGCTTGGTGAACTTTGATTCTATAATATATGGAGTCATTCTAGAAGAAAAAAGCTCCTTTTTACCATATACAAAATTTACTTTGGGATTCACACTATGGGTGCTATCACACATGCTAAATAAAGCATTTTCAATCTACTTCAGCGACCATTTGCAAGTGGATTTTGCCATTTCACACAGTAAAATCCAGTCACAAAGTGCATTGAAAGTGGATTGAAAATCTGTTATTTAGTGTGTGCGAAACCACCCTATGTCCTAACAGGCACATGATTAGTATCACCAACTTACTCTATTTAGGCCCCTGCCACACGGGGGAAAATTGAGGCGAGCAAAGTGCGGCTTTTGAAAGCTGCACCAAAAGAGCCACGTGGCGACGGGATTACACAGATCCCATGAGTGCTTCCAGAAAGTTCTGCTCTGTAGGTGGCTTTTTTTTTAACAGCGGATTTTCAGCCTGAAGGGCCGGATCGGAGACGGGGAAAAAATAACTTTTCCCCACCATAGAGAACAATGGAGGGGATGGGGCAACCTGTTTGGGGGCCCGTAGAATTGGACTCCCTGGTCCAATGTTCTTCAGACTTGGTTGGTATCTTGGGGAGAGGCTCCAGCAGCTACCCTGTGAGTTTGGAGTCTCTCCCTCAAGCCCCCTCCCCTCCAGCTCCCAGAATATACCCTATATTTTCACCATTCTTCAATGGCCCATAATGGGGCTGAAATTGACATTCGGCTGGCCGAAAGACTCCCAAATCGGCTTGTACTGACTAAACTGACATGCGGAGTCTTACTGCCATCCGAAATTGATTCTGCCCGATTCGGCGGAATCCGAATGGGCCGAATTTTTTTTTTTTTTGCACACCCCTAATTCCAATGTAACAAGAGCAGGGCTGTGCTCAGAGAACTGAACTATCATAGCTTGTCCTATATGCTGCAGCAGGGACTTCGCCTTAAAAGGATGAATGGGAGAACAGTGTGGAGTGCACCATGGGGTCTGCAGTGGGAAGGTAGAACTGGTGGAAATCTTTCATGAGCAGAACTGCCCCTTGCATTAGTGGGAGGAGGTTTAGGATCAAATCTCCAGAGTTAAAGTCTGTTCTCGACTGCTAGGCTAGTGAATCATGTTAGGGATATATCTGAAAAGTTATGACTTTGCCTTTTCTTTCTCTTTTAGGTTAGCTGATGTGCAAAGAAATTTTAAAAATAACAAAATTTATGTGGCAAATTAAATGATCATAAACCAAATCATTCTTTAAAGGGCACAAACATGAATATTTGTAAAGGACAATTTTATTCACCAACTTGTCAAAGTTCTGTTCAGGTGGGGACAGCCATGTTGGTCTGCAGCAGCAGAACAAAATTTTAGTTCAGTGGCACCTTTAAGACCAACAAGGTTTTATTCAAGGTATAAGCTTTCATGTGCATGCACACTTCTTCAGATACAATGAAATGGAAATTACCAGTTCATAGAGGGTGAGCAGTAAATTAACATACAGCACAATGAAGATGTTTAACAGATTTAAGGACCAAACAGAAATAGCAAGCTCAGTTTATATGGTTACCATTTGTTTGGGTTTAATTCCAGAGCAAAACACAGTGATGGAAATAAATATATTAAAATTGGAAATTGATGGGCAGATGTATCCTTAATTGTGGCATGCTGAGAGTAATTAACTGAGACCCTGCCATTATGCTCCATCTGTCTCATCTCAAGCATGGAGGCAACCTTACAGCATCTTCTTCTTTGAAGTGGGGTGATTGGCTGTGTAGTGTTATCTCTCTGTCCCCAGACCACAGAAATATATTTCAATCTAACATTTCAAATTACATTACATTTTACTGTTCATTAAGTTACATTACAATCTACTATTCTAATTTATTATTCAAAATAAGAAATGAAATAAAATAAAGAGGACATATGGCTCTTCTGGGGGATTGGTGAGAATACAGATGTAAGGGCTAAATGAGGTTAGCATATGTAGTGAGATAAGAAACCAATATTCCTGTTAAATCCTGGGGATTCCATTGTTCTGAGTGTTGTAATAACTTGCAACTCAGCAAGTTATTTCCAGACTGTTTCTGAAGTTCCTTTGCAATAAAATAGCAACTTTGAGGTCACCCATTGACTGTCCTGGAAGGCTGAAGTGTTCACCTACAGGTGTCCTACTGATTTCTGTCCATTTATGCTTTGGCGTAGGATTTGACCTGTTTGCCCTATGTAGAGAACTGAAGGGCACTGTTGGCATTTAATAGCATATACAGTGTTAGAAGATGAGTATGTGAATAAAACTGAGATGGTATAGTTGATGTTTAGCAGGAACTCCTTTGCATATTAGGCAACACACCCCTAATGTAGCCAATCCTCCAAGAGCTTACAGTAGCCCCTGTAAGAAGAGCTCTGTAAGCTATTGGAGGATTGGCTACATTGGGGGGGGGTGTTACCTAATATGCAAAGGAGTTCCTGCTACAAAAAGAGCCCTAGGTCCAGTGATTGTGTTGTCTGGGTGTATGTGGCAGTAAAGTTGGCATCTGGGTTTATTGCAAGCTCTGGTACCAGTGTCCATGTTCCAATTAGATGTTATATTATTGTGGGTGAGGAGTTTATGTATTTTATTTATCCCACCCTCCCCACATAGCAGGCTCAGGGCAGGTTCCATACAAACTGATCTGCACACCACACAGATTTACAATTAAAATTAGAAACATATACATCAATTAAACCTAAACAAAAAAAATTTAAAATTAAACAATACAAAATGCCTCGACAGATGATGTTGATACTGGCAATACAGGATATGCAGTCACTGGGGGGGGGGCATATCAGGTGGATGCTTGCTGTCTCAAATGAAGGCCTGGTGGAAGAGCTCCATCTTACAGGCCCTGCAGAACTGTAATAGGTCCCACAGGATCCTGATCTCATAACGGAGCTCATTCTACCAGCTGAGGCAAGTCAGACATCCTTAGGGCCAGGGACTACCAGGCGATGCTGGTTTGCAAAGCACAATGCTCTGCGTGGCTCATATGGGGAGAGGCAGTCTCGAAGATATGCAGGCCCTTGTCCATATAGGGCTTTAAAGGTAAGCACCAGCACCTTGAAGCAGAACTGGAATTCAATAGGCGGCCAGTGCAGTTCACGCAGTGGATGTGGGATCAACAGCGGTGCTGCTGCGTTCTGCACTAGCTGCAACTTCCAGAACAGAGTAAAGGGCAGCCCCACATAGAGAGAATTACAATTATCTAATCTGGAAGTGACCATTGCATGGGTCACTGCAGCTAGGTCATTGGGGGTGAGGTATGGGGCCAACTGCCTGATCTGCCTCAGACAGAAAAAGGCAGACTTGGCTGTGGTGGTGACCCGGGCACTGTTCGAGACTGGGGGGCTGTCTGTACACAAGAAAAAGTTTGCCCACCAGTGCTGTGAAAGATAACTGCCATTATCCAGTAGAGGTTGTAATTGTAAGTCATTGATGATGAGTTGAACTGTTTTGAGCTGTGAGCTGTATGTGATCACTAGTGGTGTTCTGTTATTGTCTCTTTTGGGTCTGTCTTGCAACAGGTTTTCTCTGGGTAGCATTCTGGGTTTGTTAATCTATTTCTTGACTTCATCAGGTGGGTTCTTTAGTTCCAAAAAAGGTCAAAGTTCTATTTGCTTGGCTTTAATTCAGGGGAAGTGTCAGAGAATACCTAAAGATCTGGCTGTTTTATTTATATCAAGATTCCCCCCTCCTCATACACCTTTAATGCTCTTAGGGATTTTTATGCTAATTTCAGTGCACAGTATAATTTTGCATTAATTTATTTCACATTATTGAATCCTGCTTTTTTCTATAGTAATATGCTTGATTCTAGAAAAGATTATTTCCCAAAGGATTTGTTCTAATGAACCTGGTTGGCTATGTGAACTTTTCTCTGAAGGAACAACTGGTCAGGGCTTACTTAAGGGAAGGGCCGAGGGGAATAATTACTCAATCCGTGGCTGGTTTTACTTTGTTATTTGCCATATGCACTGTCCTCACTATACTGGAATGCAAAATTTCAATGCCGATGTAATTGTATCTTTGATTAGATCATTCAATAAAAAGGCTGTAGTTTTAAAAATGGGCCAACCTCACAATCCCCTAAAGCAATATAACACAAATGACCATGCACACCGTTCATTTCTGAGATTACAAAATTCACAAATCTAAACACAAATTGCTCTGTACCCTAAATGAGATTGGCATCTGGGGGACGTATGTGATAAAACATGGCAAAATGACAAAAGGGATTTCTTGGGAGGGAGAAGAACTGGGGAAAAACAAAATTTGTTCTGAATTCTTGAATTGTACAGTCCATCCTGCCTTCTTGCCAGTCCCTACCTACATACCAATTAGGTAGGGGTACACGTATCATAAAGCATGGATGCGGTTGAGAATAAAGTACAACTTCTTGGCTTCTCCCCCTTAGCAATATGCCATCTTGGGTTTTCGGGAGCTAAAAAACTACTTAAACAACAAACCAGGGATACAGCTCTTAATGCTGATATTGCTCAGGCACATTTCTATCCGGCAGTTGGGAATCATAGCCAAAACTTTGTGCCGGAGAACTATCTTTACACTCTAGCATTCTCCAAATACCATAGAGCTTTCATCCTAGCCTGTTTTAATTGCCTGCCCTCAGCGCTACTGGAAGGAAGATACTTACATATTCCCTACTCTGAACTCCTGCCAAATGAACACAATCAAAACAGTGGAACATCTGTTATTATACTGTCCATTTTATAAGGGCATCCGTTCCACAAATCTCACCCCTACTCTATCCAAGTTTCCAGGAAGATCTGATAAATCCCATACATATATTCTCCTTGCAGACTGCACCTCTAAAGTGGACAAATTCTGTGCTGGGGCTTTGTCCATAAGAAAACACATATTCCAAACCATTTATGTATAATTAATTATACCACAATAAGGCCATGCATTTTAATCTTTGTGTATTAATTTTATGTTTGTATGCAGACTGTGCTGTTAAATTGTTGTTGACTGATCTTTGGATTGTAACAAATGTTGTTGATGTTAATATCATGAAGCACACCTGAATAAGCTTAACAGATCATGATTTTTATAATGTGAAACTGGTACCCAAAATGTTGTATACAATGAGATGGTACTAGAATCACACAAATATAGCACCAAATATTAGTGCTGTCTATCATGATTATTTTCAAACTTTTGCAACCTGCAACTTTCATTTTTATTTCACTTTTTTCCACAGACCACAAAGCCTCCCCTCCCCCTCCATCTAGGGTTGCCAGCCTCCAGGTGGGACCTGGAGATCTCCCACTTTTACAAGTGATCTCCAGATGAGAGAAATCAGTTACCCTGGGAAAAATGGCTGCGTCAAAGGGTGGACTCTAGGTAGTGTTCCCAAGTAGTTACTGTGATCCGGCGGGGGAAACATGCTCCCTGGCCGGACCATTCCTCCCTGTAACACAGCATGCCCTTGCCAGGAAGTGACGCTGGGTGACGCTCTGGCAATAGGGCTGAAAACTCGATGGTACCATTGAGTTTCGAGCCCCACTGCCAGAGCGTCACCCAGCATCACTTCCTGGTGATGGCATGGTGTGGCGCATCTGTTGTCCCCGCAGGAATGATCCTACAAAGACGTCTGTGTCCCCCGCCGAATCATGGTAAGTACTTGGGAATCCTGACTCTAGGGCATTGTACCATGCTGAGGTCTCTCCCTCCCCAAGCCCCTCTGTCTCCAGGCTCCACCCCCAATTCTCCAGATATTCCCCACCCCAGTGCTGGCAAGCCTACCTTCCTCACTGTCCATCATTATAATGCAAATAGATCAGTTGCCTTAGGCAACAATGGCCAGATGCTACCAGTAGTATGTGTACTACCCCAGCCCAGCTATAGCTCTTCTTTTACTGCAACTACCAAGTCAGTCTTCTCCCACTCATTGTGCAAGCACAACACATTGATCCCATTTTTTCCTGTCGAGCCAAAAGGATGTGTTATAGGAAAATGTATATAAATTGGATGGGGGAGGCGACATATCAGTGAATGGTGGCAGCAGCCATGGTGAAAAATTGAAGGGAAGAGTTAAAAATGGGGGAGTGAGAAAAGGTACACCTGTGGCCACTTTTGACACAGCTGGTTGAAAACACCCCTTATGAAAATATACAGTGTCACTATTATCACGTTTATTTATTCTACCACATATATAGTTCATCTTTGAGGTTGATCACAACAGTATTTAAAACCAGTAATAACAGTAAAATATGTATATGACAATATTAGATACTGGCAAGCCAATTTACAAAGAAGCCTTCCTAAAAAATTCTGCCTTACATAGTGTGTAGAGTGACATAGGTATGGGAGTTTTCCTACCTTCCTCGGGTAACTTGTCCCTCTATATAGCAGTTACAATTGGGAAGATCATGGGCTGCAACTGATCATACTTATATAGAGGGAATCATCAAACGGCCCTATCTAGATTCAGCAGAACATAATAAAAGAGGAAGTCCTGTAGATATGGGAGTCCTAGGCTATGAAAGGCTTTATAGGTAACTAGGAGTAAGGTTCGTTGTGGGAAGAAATACAATGAGCTCTAGAAGGAAGCTCCAGCTGAGTGTCCTGGCTGTGGCTGGTGGGGCAGCAGAGCAAAGGGGAAAATAGAGGGAGGCAAGCCATGTTTATTTCCTTCTGCTTAGCTATAAGGCAAGGCTGTCTCAAGTCATTTTGCTGCCCCAAGAAGGTAGTATGGGAGTCCCTCCTCCTATGCCACGTCTTCTGAGTTCCAAGGGTCTGGAAAGCGGTTCCATAGCCAGTTACAGGGTTGCCAACTCTGGGTTGGGAAATACCTGTAGATTTGAGAGGTAGAGCCTGGGGAGGGCAGGGTTTGGGGTGTGGAGGGATCTCAGCAGGGTATAATTCCATAGAGTCCATAGAGTGCTGCCTGGAGGCTGGCAATACTAAGGGGAGGACCAGATGTGTAGATTTCAGGGGTAGATCCTGGGAAGGGCAGGGTTTGCTGTGTAGAGGGACCTCAGCATAGTATAATGCCATAGTCCATTGCCCAAAGCAGCCATTCTCTCCAGGAGAACTGATCTTGGAGATCTCCAGGTGCTGCCTGGAGGCTGGCAATACTAAGGGGAGGACCAGATGTGTAGATTTCAGGGGTAGATCCTGGGGAGGGCAGGGTTTGGGGTGTGGAGGGACCTCAGCATGGTATAATTAGAGTCCAATGCCCGGGGTATAATGCCACAGAGTCCACTGCCCAAAGCAGCCATTATAATAGCTGGGAAATTTTCTGTAGGGGAAATGATGTGCTGTGCCTGGGGAACACGGTGATTTCTGGGAGATCTCCAGGCCCCACAGGGAGATTGGCAACTCCAGTGACTGTTTAAGGGAAGATTGGAATATGTATTTTGGCAACTCCAGTGACCGTTTAAGGAAAAATTGGGATATGTATTTTACCTCAGGACACATACAACAGCAACAACAAACTGTTTAGAATGTTAGAGGCAAAGGCCAATCAGGCCGCATATGCAAATGACCTCTGTGTTCCGACTGGCTATTTGGGGGGAAGAACAGCAAACTGTTTAGAATATTGGAGGCGAGACTCAGGCAACGCAGCCAGTAGATAGGGACAGCTTCTGAGGGACAGATCAGGGAGCCAACTGATTTGGGAGCGTGTGGAATGTTCAGGAGAGTCCATGACCAAAACAGAATTAATATATAGAGAGATAATCAGTTCGTTGAATAGAACCTGGAAACTAATTAGCAGCTGATATGATTGCAAAATCCGTGTGATATGATCACTCCACTTCGATCTCAGTGATAACTGAGCTGTGGCATTTTGCACAAACTGAAGTTTCCAGATCGTCTTCAAATACAGTCCCATTTGTAACACTTTAAAACAGACTAGTCCTAGATTAAGCAGGTCAGAGTATGGAACCAATTGCCACTGGTGCTTTTATTAATAGTGGGTTTAGTGAGTTTATTAATAGTGGGTTTAGTGAGTTTATTAATAGTGGGTTTATTTAGTGAGAGTAATTAATTTATTAATATTTCAAATGATCAAATATAAGATATAGCATTCTTTGACTGCCAGAAAACTGTAGAGTCTTTTGTACTGTTCTCAAAGAAGGCCCATGTTAGAAGACCTTGCTGTGATTCAGTTTTGTAAAATGACAAAAATTAACAACATATTCAATTTTAAAAATATTAAGTAATTTAATACAAATGCTCCATTGAGTCACAGGCTTCCCTCTAAAAGATGTGTGTTGGAGGGTGGGAGAGAAAACATCATACCTCCTTCCTTCTCAGCCCCCACATGGTCAAGCCTGGCATTTACCAGGCCCAATGGGGTTACAGAGGTCTGCACACCAGCCGGCTGATCAGTGGCAGCTGGCCTTGTAAGTGTCAGGCACCTCCTGACAGCTGGCCATTTGACAGTTGCTGGTCTGTTAATCAGCTGTTGAGAAGCTCTACCTTGGGGTGGGAAAGTGGCAGAAACTGCTCAGAAGGCACAAACTGGTCCCTCAGAGGCTTGGCCAAACCTCAATAAGGCTTCTGGGTAGAGGGAGACCACTGGGGATGCCCCAGTCCTGGCTAAGGCCTTCAAAAGGCTTGAGGGAGGAGGCCGATGAGATAGACCAGCTCTGGCTCCCAACTGAGAAGGGAATGGAGCTAGATGAGGGAGAATAAGGTGGTCTGAGGGTTGCCAGGCAGGGCTTGGCAAACAGCAAGGGGACTTGCCCGCAGCAGGGGCCCTCACGTGCAATATAAAGATGTCACCAGTGATGCACTGACATCACTCCTCATGCACCAAGAAGTGGGGGCAGACCTTTGCAGGAGGATGCTGGGATGCTCTGGCATCCCCCAGCAATGCTGTGATGTCAGTTCTGAGTGCACTGGGAGTGATGTCAGCACATCAGGATGCTGCCAACGTGCCTCCTATTTCCTGCCATCCCACCTGCTGACCAGCTGAGCAGTGGCAGGTAAGTGCCCTCTGGTGTTGGGGGGATCCCCTGCCCTCAGTTGGGGAATGGCAGCCCTACCTCTCTGAGGCCAAGAAAAGGCACTTCAGCCCAATTGGGCCCTGGGTTCCTACAATGATGTTTGCCTTGATTTTACGTTTCCCTGTAATTGGATCGAACTCCCATGTTCTGTTTTCCAACTCAATGCTTTATCCTATTTGGGAGACCTGCCATGTACTGGTGAAAATCTCTGTTTTCGGTGCTTGATAGATGAAGGCCACAATCTGCCTGTTGTGTATTGAAAACTATGTTAAGCTTGAGTCTGAACAAGGATTGTAAATAGACCAATCAGAGCTGCGCAAGGTTCAGGAGGGAAGCACTCTGATTGGACCTTATCTGTAAATAGTTATTGGTTGTTCGCTGACATGTGGGCGTGGCTACCTAAGCCCGGACTGTTTAAAAGAGAGCCTGTTGCTCTATGTTTTGTCTCGTTCGTGGTCTCGTTCTTCTGATTTCTTCTGACTTTGTTAGATAAAGCTGATTCACTGTTCACTAGCTGTGTTGAGTCTCGTACTTAACACTGCCAAACTGTTATTTCTGAAGGCAGGGATCGCTTGAGAAATTGGAACCAGAGAACCCACCAACAACAGGGGGTGACGTGGAATGAAGAGAAGATGAAGGCAAAAAACACATCTCCCCCACAAAGACCCTTACACTGGGTTAATGAATGAGGCCATCAGTCAGTGCCATCTATTCTGAATTATACAGAATGTGTGAGTGAATTACAAGAGAAGGTCAAATGAAAAACCACTTAATCTCCAAGGGCTGTATCTTGTCATTACTGAATATATGAACTCTTACTTACTCCAGGTGTTATATATGCAAAGAGTGTGTGTTTTTTTAATCTTTACAATTTTTTTAAAAGGGAGTTAAGTTTACTGCAATAAACTTGTTAAAGAGGGAGAAAGAAAAGAAACTGCTTTCAGAGATTTAAGGGACAAAATATAAATAGTGTCTGTCTCATCATAATTACATGCTAGCTCAACTGTTCTGAAACATTCTAAAGATATCAGTAACAATATAAAGATGTCACTTAAAGTAGCCTTCCTTTATGCTGAAGAAAAGATAAAGAGATGAATCCTGGCAGCCTTTGCAACAAACTTACAAATATAAAAGGCAAGGAAAGCAGAGATTTAGCAAGTACCCTGAGACTGTTTTAGAGATATGAGTCCTAGACATTAGTCAGGGACCTTGAAGGCCTGGCTTCCCCGTGAGAATCCTTCATATCTCCATGGCCCCATCCTGATTAGAAGGGAGTCACATGCATGAAGAGCTAAGAAACTAGTGCACCAGCATGCCATTAGTAGTCATGCTTGTTAGCAAGCATTATGGCAGGTTTGACTTTTGATTTTTTTCCTGTCATCTTCCTCAGCTTTTCTTTTGAAATACATTTATGCTTCTAAGGAGGGTGGGGGGGGGGAGGTACAAGGTATTCCTAATAACTCCCTGTCTTTTTAATCCTAACAGCTTCCTCAGGATTCCTCTGAGATGTGAAGCACAGTATAGGGCTATGAGAATTTGAGATGTTCCTTTCACTTCTGTATCATTTTATAATGTCACTGAGGTTTTGTATGGTTTTGGGTATGATTTGCAATACAACTTTTTAGCGTGAGCTGACTTCAGAGAATAAGGACCTTAAGAAATGCAGTGTGTAATCCCAAGAAATATGTTTAAACTGTCATCTATAAAAATAAGCTGAAACTGTCCTATTATATTACTGGTAAGAATATTACTTTGTATTTTTATGTATTCCATGTGTTCCAATAGATACACAATATAGTAAATTGGATGACTTGAGGAAACTGATTCATATCTTTGGTTAACCAGAAGTTATTAGGTTATGCAAATAGCTGTCTTCTAGCCACCATTTGTCATCTATAAGAGTAATGATAAAAGAAAATGCCCAGTGATATAAGAAATAGAAGATGACCCTATTTGTATACAAGAGATTAAACAGAAAAGGCCAATTATGATAATCTCTTAAATATGTATGTGATTGGACATAAGGAAGGGGCTTGGATCCAGGGCAGTGTTTGCACTGGTGCAAAGATATCTGTCTATGAAGCTGACTTTCTCAGACCGATTTCCCACTAGCCGCTGCTCCGTCCTCACTCTTCCTTTCCCCCCAATTCTACATGTCAATTTCCCACCAGTTGCTACACGGCCACGTTTTGCCCCCAGCTTCACCCGATTACCCCTGCATCTTCTCAATCCTCAAAAAACAGGATTGAGACAACACGGGGGAAATCGGATGGAGCTGTGGGGCAAAATGCAGCCCTGCAGTAACTTGTGGGAAATTGACACATAGAATCGGGGGGGGGGGGGGGGAGAGAAAGAGCAAGGATGGAGCAGCGGCTAGTGGGAAATCGGTCTCAGTCCCTCCTTCTTGTTGAAGCCTAAAATGCACCCTAAAATCTTTTTAGGATCTTCCTCAGGAAAAGATTTTAACAGGCATTTCGGACTGCTACAGAAGTGGGAAGGTTGAGAAAGTCACCTTCAGAAGTGGAGGTCCTTGTGTCTGTGGAAAGGATGCACTAGATCCAACCCTGTGTTTAGTAGAATATTAAGGGTGTTTTTTTTTTACTTGATGTCCAAGTTTACTTAGAATGCCTGTGTTCAGAATAGCTCTAATTTCAGTTGAAGCAGTGGAACTAGGGCTGCCCGCTCTGAGTTGGGGAATGCCTGGAGATTTGGGGGGGTGGAGCCTGGGAAGGGCCGGGGAAAGGGAGCAGAGGGACCTCAGTGGGGTGTCATACCTTCCAAAGCAGCCATTTTCTCCAGGCAAACTGATCCCTGTAACCCTAAACTTCAGAAGGGGTGGAGAGATAAAGGTCAGGGCCTCTGGAAACCAAATTAATATATCTGCATTTCCATTAAAAGTTACAACAAGTCTTTCTGTATTAAATCAAAGTGCTGGAGAAATGACAAGAGAAGGTGTTGTAAAAAGTTATAAAAAGAACATTCACATGTTATTTTCACATCCAGAGCACACATGGCCTCTCTTTGCAACTTCCTTCCCACACATTGTATTAGAAGTGTGGCAATAAGGCAGTTAAGTCTTTCTCACAGCTTGTGCAATGTTAATATCCAAAACTGTTCTCAGATGTAAGATAAATGAGTGTGGTCAAATTTAGCAGTGGGCCAATCAAACAAAAAGCATGTGGAAGTGCCAACCAACCTGCAGCCACCATTCTAGGTCAATAGATGCTTGAATGCCAACACTATAATATACTTAAATTATGGATAATTTAAAACCAAATATTAAACATTTCACAAATCACTGAAATTACAATCCAAACTAAGGAACTTTTCAAGCTCAACCTATATATTTCATAAAAACATGAAGAAGCACACAGACATCACAATGGTTCATTGCCACACCAGTACTCTTCATTTTTCCTCTGCCATCCTGTGTTTCCTTCAGCATGAGGGAAGGCTTCCTGGTTTCAGAAGCCTTGAATGAAACTCTAGTTTTGTCATTCGAATTAATGTGCCTGGGAGAATTAGCATATGTTTCCTCCCCATAAATTGGTATTCTAAACAGGGATGAAGCATGGGTAAGAACACCACTTTGTGAGGGATTCCAGTCTGACCAGGCATTTGCATTTAGATATCATGACAAATAGGAATTTGAAGGCTTCTGAAAACAGGATTCCTTCAATTGTGTTCTAAGGTGTATGGGGGGGGGGAGTAAGAAGGGAGAGAGTACATGTGCACAGAGATAATCCAAGTTTATACCCATCAGCAACAGCCCTCTGAATGTAGCCTTAAATTCTGAACAAGTTCCCTTAATGGTTTTTAATTCTTCCCCAACCAAACCTTGCTAATTTCTCAGGGGTTTTTCCAGTTTTGTAAATAGTAAGCTCAAATCCTCTTGTTTGCCATTTTGTGAAATGTGAATCTCTACTTTGATTTAACAGTTAAGTAAAATGCAATGTAACCGTTTCTGGCACACGTTCACACTAGCTAATGAAGTTGGCTACGATCCAGTTCTAATTGCACTTAGATGTCTCCGGAATACTTGTTGTATATAAATATTGTTCCTTAAACCAAATATTACCTTAAACCAGGGACGGCTAACTGACAGTACACAATTTAGAGCTAGCTTCCAAAGCTTATTGATGGTCGTAACAAATTCAGTTCATTTGTGCTGAGTGCATAAAGTTTTGTCTTTATGGAAAGGGGGGGGGAGATCTTTTCATGTGTTAAACTAGAGATTGTACACACTGAGGTATAACTCTTTTTGGATTGTTGTATGTTATGCAAGTACATGCATTCTGTAACTGATATGAAATATGAATCCATGTATGCCACAATGTATAGCTTTTGCTTCTATATGAGGACATTTTCTAGAGATGTACAAATGTGGCCAGGGATGGGGAGTCTTCTGCTCCAGGCTGGGAACTATTCTGGGCCACAGCAGCTACCACACTGACAAAGGTGTTTTAAGCCATGCTACCTCTTTGGTTCTCTGGCAACTGCAGAGGTGGCCAGATTTGCATCCAAGGGTCTGACCTTTTGGGAGAGAAATACATCATTCATAAGGTTTAGGAGACTGGCTGAGGAGCACACTCAGCTTCCCACTACAAGCAATGGGACTGGACTGGGAGATGGCAGGAAGAGGAGCTGGAAGTTGTAAACCCCCTCCCCTTCTGATCCAAAGCCATGGGCCAGAGCTGGGCATCCTCACTGTCTTAGAAGCAGTTGTGTTGCTGGCTTTAGCTACCCGCCCACACAATTCACACACCCCACTTTTTATGCTGTTATTGTGAGCTTTTTTATTCTTCCTTTTTTACTGCTGGTGTTTTCATTTTTTTGTCTCTTTTTGACACTATTTTCACACTATTTCAAAACAACATTTGATACATTATCTGCTACAACTTATACACAACAAATGTATCCCCCAACATTGCATACATTTAATTGAAAAAAGACAGTGAATGGAAGCAGAAAGTGGCATGAAAACAAGAGTCACAAGAAATATGGAAACATTCCTATGATTTTTCTAGTAGAGCCAGACTTAGTGAAACAGGTAGCTGGTGGGATCCAGTCTGGGATCAGAATATGGAGAAGAAAGACACAGAAGTTGATGATGCCTGAATAAGTGATCCCCTGAGCCTTATTCTATATCCAGATTTCTGTTGTTCACTGCCTATATTATAAAACAATTGCCTTCCATTTCTGGCCACTGTTGGACCCTACAGGATTTGCCAGTTTTCCAGTGCTCAATACTCAGAGATTTGCTTTGAGCTTCAGTTTTATGTGACATGGTCTCACCAAGATAGATATATTTATTCCTATAAAATACCTAGACAATACTGAATTCAGAAGGTTGATATATGCTCATTCATTTCACAGGGCAGTCTTTCTTGTGAATTATAAAAACAGAACTGTCATTTTTGAATAGAGGGAGTGCTACAGAACATCAGAACAATGGTCACATAATCTCAATATCTAGTGAGCAGCGTAGTGACACCACTCTGTCACAACACCTACACTACAACAAATAATTTGTCATCTAAGGAAAAAGCCTCTAGGGATCAGCATAAAGCAGCTCACAAACTAAAATTCATGAGGAATTTTGGCCAGTTTGTGCTTCATAAAGTGAGGTTTGTGGCAGGTCACCTGGCATGAACTTTCCATAAACTTCCAAGCTGTTTGTAGAGGTTCGTTCCAGTTCATGAATGGATGCCTTTCCAGACAGTCTCTGCTCAAACAAAATGTTTACCAAACTTAAAAGCATTGGGGGTGGGGAGGATTCTCCAGCCTTGGAAACACTGTTTTTTTAAAAAATATTTCTTTATTATTTTCTCACTACAAACACTACAAAAAACACTACAAATAACCTAAAATAAGCTATAGAAGGATCATATATAATGATTAGATGTATATTTAGCTAAAGCTCTCTCTATAAAGAAATAGTTTTTGGAATATAGCTAATTTCTACCACTTCTGTTACAGACTGGTAAATTTATAATTGAATCAAGTAAATACAAACAATAAGACTTTTAGGCTTATACAGTTTTGTTAAATCTGTTTCTTCCCGTTATTTTTCTTCTTTTCATATTTCCATTTGACTTTCAGGACTTTTGAGGCTACGGCCCCTAATTCTGGTTCAGAGTCTTCTTCTGGGTTACTACTCACTGTTGATTCTAAATCTCCCGACCCATGTGTGCTGCTTTTTTCTTCAATATCTTGTTCCTCTGCTGTATCTTTTCTGTTCACTGGTTTTTGTTGCTGTTCCAAGAACATCTTCGCTTTTAAAACAGAGTCTATCTTTTCTTTTTTATCTTTGTAGTTGAAGACCAGTCCTTCGGGTATTATCCATCAGTAGGGGGTGGAGTTTTTTTGCAAAAAGCCAGTTAAATTTTTGTATTGGATCCTCTTCTTTCTTCTTTCTTTTTTTAAAAAAAATGATTTATTCCCTCTCCTAAAGAGGAGAGATATTTCGCTTAAAAATTAGAAAAAAAGGGAAGGGTATACAGAGGGATAGAGAAAAGATTGAGTGGTGTTAATGTATTAGTATATTACTCTTTTATTATTAAAAGGTAGTAGTCCATAGTTTCTTCTACCGCCAGACATTCTTCTTTTCTTCTGTTTCAGTTGAATTTGGCAATTAGTATATTAGTAATGTCCTTCTGGGATTAGTTTCTCTTCCAAAGTGTAATCCGAAAAAAAAAGAAAAAAAGAAAGTTTTAAACTTTGAGGTCCTTTCCTTTCTTATCTCTCAGGTTATATTTCAGTCCCGTCGCTGCTCCGCTTTCCTCGTCCTTCACCTCTCCCTCCGAGCTGCTGTCTTCCACACTTAATGATGACATCCACTTGGCCAATTCTGCTCCTTCTTCTTTACTGGCGTGCCTTTTCAAAAATTCTTGAGCCTTGAAGATAGAGTCTATTTTTTCTCTTTTGTCTTTAAACTTGAAAACCAGTCCTTCGGGCACCAGCCATTTATAACTCGTTTGGTGTTTTTGTAAGAAGGTGGTCAAACCCTTGTATTCCTTTCTTTTCATTCTGATTTCAAATGGAACATCTTTCAAAATCCTGATCTGTTGGTCTCCAATTTTCAGTGGTGACGCTGATGTAACCTTTAAAATCTGGTCCCTGAGACGTTGTTTTGTAAATTTCACAACCACTTCTGCTGGCAACTTATTTTTCTTGTGAAATTGGAGTAGGCCCTATAGACCATATCCATTTCTTCTTTTATTTTTCCCGCTTCGTTGCCAGTCAGTGGTGCTAGAGCTACTGCCAAAATGTCTCTCAGGTCCTCTCCATCTTCTTCTCTCAATCCCTGAAATCAGAGAATTAGATTTGATTTTTCCATTTGAAGCATTAACAATTTATTGTCTTGCTTCACTTGATGCTTTTCAACATTTTAGACCTTCTTCTTAACTGTCTGTACTTCTTCTGCAGATGCCAGACATTTCTTTGCAATATCGTCTACCTTTTCGGCTGTCTCTGTCATCTTTTTTTGTTGGATTCCAAAAGCATCTTCCATGGAATCAAGTTTTTGATTGATTTTTTGCAGTTCAGCCAGCAGATGGCGAGCAAGTTCACTCTCTTGTTGATTGACAGCAGTTCCAGCAGGAGAAGAGCTAGGACAGGAAGTCCCTCCTGTCTTCTTTGTCTGCTTCTCTGGTAGTTTTCTCGACCCCGCCATGTTGCAACTTTGTTTACACTTTGGAAGTTCTAGCCACAACTCTCCGGGATGGCTCCCTTGTCTCCGCTTTTCTCACCCTCCCAGAAGGTAAAATGCTTATGCCGTCTAAAGCTTCGCCCCTTCTTTCGCCTTTTTAAAGGTCTCTTTTATGTGGGGGGGGAACCCTCCCTCCCTTCGCTTCTTTTTTTTTGGGGGGGGAGCCCTTTAGTGCCGCTGCTTAATTATCGAATGCCGACGTACAGTTCTTTGCTTGTCTCATCTTCCGGACCAAACTTTTAGCGCTTCACCACTCCGCTGTTCCGATGGCGTTGCTATCCCCCTCATAGGGGGCAAGGCACAGCCAGGGCCGTTTGGGGTGGGGAGGAGAGCCTCAATTCCCGACCCTCTGGTTAGCAAGAGGCTTCTCCTCAAAGCACCCCCTGGTTAGGAGCCCTCCCTGAGGGCTCCCTAGGATCTCCGCTTGCGTGGGACCCCCCAGGCTGTGCTTGGGCGATCCGGCTCCGGGAGACGTCCCGAGACCCGGTCGCCAGTCCTTCGGGTATTATCCATCAGTAGGGGGTGGATTTTTTTGCAAAAAGCCGGTTAAATTTTTGTATCGGATCCTCTTCTTTCTCATTTCAAATGGAATGTTTTTTAAGATTCTGATTTCTTCGTCTTTGATTTTTAAGGTAGTCCCATTTGTGGCCTTGAGCACCACATCTCTTGTTGATCTTTTAGAGAATCTCGCCATTATCTCCCCAGGCAGGCTCTTTTTCTTAATAAATTCTGGATATGTCTGGTAGATCAAATCCAGATTGCTTTGCAGTGCACCATCATTAAACCTGTCATTGGGGCCAACTCTTCACTTAATATTTCTTTCAGATTCTTGTCTTGCTGTTCAGAAACACCTTGAAATCTCAGAACACACACTGATTTTTCCATTTGTAGTCTTAAAAGTTGGTCTTTATCAGAGGATCTTTGTTTTTGCAATAACTCCAGTCTTTGATTAGTCTCTTTTGTTTTGGCTTCAACCTTTTTCACTGATTTTACAGTCTCCTCTGTTTTTAAGTTTGTCTCTTTAAGCTGTCTTTGGATCTCATCCAACTTCTTGTTGAAGTTCGTCACCTGCTCCAGCAGAGGGTGCAATGCAGTGGCCAACATGTTCATAAAATCAATATTTACTTCCAGTTAAGTAGCTGGATGTGTTGATCTTGTAGTTCCAGGAGAGTGTCTCAGTCTCGTTGCCATCTTTTCTGCCCACCCAGTCATCGTTTATATTTCAAGGAAAGTTTTCAAAAGTTAGCAAAATTTGCTTCAAAAGCTTGCTTTAGTTAGATTTGCACTTTGCCTGATTCAATCAACCATTGCTGTTTCTCCTAGCCCCTCTCGCTAAAAGAGTTTGCCTAAAATGTACAGGGGGGAGGTGTGAGCTAGCTCCCTCCCCCTCCGTCAATATCATTTGGGGCTTTGGATATACGCTTTGTCAAATAACCAGTCAAAAAAGAATTAGCACTCACACTTCATTCCATGCCTGCTGCAGAAGTAGGGAGAGCTTTATTTTCATTGGATCACCTTTTTTTTTAAAAAAAATTTTTTAATAGATTTTTATACTTCTAAACCCTACAGGGAAAGGGACAGGGGAACAACTCGAAAACTACAACAAGTAGCATCTAAAAGATACAATTGAATATATTTCCTACTTTAACAATAGGTAAAAAGGTTATATATTTTTATGCCAAAATACGTTATGCTAGTTCTAGGTTTCTTATAATCCAATATTAGAGTTTATTTTTTATGTTTCTTTCTCTTGACTGTTGATGTCTTTGGAGCTGCCGCACCTTTCTCAGAGTCTGAAGTTGTACTGCTGGATTTGCTTGACTTGCTTGAAGAATCATCCATTTCCTCGCCACTGTATTCCTCTTCTTTGCCATCATCATCATTCGGGTTTAATTGCTGTTTTAAGAAGCTTTTTGCCTTTTGGGAAGTATCAATTTTAATTTTCTTATCATTTAATTTGAACATGAGTCCTTCTGGTAAAGTCCATCTGTATACAATTTTTTAATTTTGGAGAAAAAGAATCAAGTCCCTATATTGACGTCCTCTTTTCCGGATCTCAAATGGAATGTCTTTTAGGATTTTAATTTCTTTCTCCTGGATCTTTAGTATTTTTCCCAATGTGGCTTTCAAAACGTCTCTCATAGTTCTCTTAGGAAATTTCATGTAGATTTCACCGGGCAGCTTATTTTTCCTGATAAAGTCCGGGTAAGTATGGTAAACCAAATCCATATCCTTCTGGATGTCTTCTTGCTTGAGATCTGAAATTGATGTGATTGTTTCGCTTAAAATCCTTTTTAAGTCTTCTCCCTTTTGCTCAGATAAACCCTGAAAGCACAGAACTTAAATGGATTTTTCCAATTGAAGTCATAGAAGTCAATTTTTTTTGGTGTTTCTTTCTTTTTTCTCCTCTGCCATCTTTTGCTCAATATCTTTAGTCTTTCTTTCAACCTTCTTAATTTTTTGGTCCGTCTAGCTTTGAGTTCATAGTCGACAGTGGCTATTAGCCATAAGGTATAGGTAGGGGCTCTGGGACAAGTGATGCTCTGTCTTCTTGGTGCTTGGGGGGTCAACAGTGGGAGGGCTTCTAATGTCCTCGCTCCACTGGTGTCAGCAAGCTGCCATTCTGTTTTCTGTGACCTCTGTGTACATATCCTTTCCCTGTTGCACCCGGCTTGTTTTCTATCATCCTGCTCCTGCGTTGGAATGCACAAGATAACTGCTGGAGGTTGTGTGGGGGAGAAGATGCTGTAATGCTTGCCTATTGCTTTTCTCATGAGTACTGCACCTGTGTTTTGTCTGATGTTCTGCCTGGTTCCCATGGACTGGGCGCGCAACCGTTTCATTAGCCCGCCAGCGGGAATGCTATTCATTGGATCTGTATCTGTTTGAATTTCCTTTATTATGCTTGACCTAACTGTGTATCCCCAGTTCTAACAAAGAACGTGTTTGAGTATGTCTTCAACGCTTTGAAATAAATTTTGCTTTTCTTGAAAACGTGGATTTATTCTCGATGCTTGGGGATCCAACATATTGTTAGAACTCTCTTTCTCCTATCGTTCCGAATCTGGCAAGATCATGAGCGGAATTGAGGGAAATCTACCTAACACGGAGGGGGACTCGGGATCGGTCCCACAAACCTCCGCGTCTTTGGTGTTCACGACTGCAGCCTCGATGGAGGGTGCCGTGGGGGGAACGATTCCCCGCCTGCCTGCACATCTG
Source organism: Gekko japonicus (assembly GCF_001447785.1). NCBI lineage: Eukaryota > Metazoa > Chordata > Lepidosauria > Squamata > Gekkonidae > Gekko > Gekko japonicus. Next base: position 955,855 of record NW_015161949.1, on the reverse strand, counting down.
TCTTGGCCGCCTCCGACCCCTTCGCACTGGGGTCCGCGGAAGACTCAACAGCAGGATGACTGGACTATGTACAACACTCAGGGCACCCGAGAGGTGTACTCCCGTCGGGGGAGCGGATTACGTGAGAGTCTGTTTGACAAGGGATTGTTCCCGGAGCCGGGGACTACCTCGGAGAAGGGGAGTTCCAAGCAAGACCTCGAGGAGTGGATGTTCGAGCCATCGGGGCCGCGAGGCCACGCAGAAGATGAGGAGGGCACCGGAGCCTTCCAAACGGAAGAGGACTATGACCCACCCCCGGACTATCGACCTCGGGACCCCATCCCGGAGGAAACTACCGGGGAACGACTAGCAGAACTGGAAGACTCGGTGAGAGACTTAATGCGGGCATTCCAGGATGTGATGGAAGGTCTGCCGGGAATGATGGACGTTAGAATGGCTAATTTCCTTGACGCACACGCCGCGCAGCAACAAGTTGCTCCTGCACCGGGATTTCCCGCGCCGCCGATGCCTGCTCAACCGCTGATGGGACCTCCGCTGCAAGCACCGGGAGTTCCCGCGCAGCAGGTACCTGTGCAGCCGCCGGTGAGACCGCCTCTGCAAGTGCCTGTGCAACCGCCGATGCCGGGGGGTCCGCCGGTGCCGGGTCTGCCGCC
>NW_015161949.1:951495-951603 GCF_001447785.1 Gekko japonicus | reverse complement strand
ACGCAGCCAAGGCTGCTTACAAGACCCAGGCAGACAAGGGTAGGGTGGTGGGGTTTGATCTGAAACCTGGGGATCTTGTGTATGTCTCGACCAAAAACATTAAGATGT
>NW_015161949.1:923200-951173 GCF_001447785.1 Gekko japonicus | reverse complement strand
TCTGTGTACATATCCTTTCCCTGTTACACCCGGCTTGGTTTCTATCATCCTGCTCCTGCTTTGGAATGCGTAAGATAACTGCTGGAGGTTGTGTGGGGGAGAAGATGCTGTAATGCTTGCCTATTGATTTTCCCATGAGTACTGCCACCTGTGTTTTGTCTGATTCCGGCTTGGTTTCTATCATCCTGCTCCTGCTTTGGAATGCGTAAGATAACTGCTGGAGGTTGTGTGGGGGAGTAGATGCTGTAATGCTTGCCTATTGATTTTCCCATGAGTACTGCCACCTGTGTTTTGTCTGATGCCCTGCCTGGTTCCCACGTACTGGGCGCGCAACCGTTTCATTAGCCCGCCAGCGGGAATGTTATTCATTGGATCTGTATCTGTTTGAATTTCCTTTATTATGCTTGACCTAACTGTGTATCCCCAGTTCTAACAAAGAACGTGTTTGAGTATGTCTTCAACGCTTTGAAATAAATTTTGCTTTTCTTGAAAACGTGGATTTATTCTCGATGCTTGGGGATCCAACAACTGGTGAACCTCCTGATGGCACCTGGTATTTCTGGCCACTGTGTGACACAGAGTATTGGACTGGATGGGCCTTTGGCCTGATCCAACATTGGTGTCTCTTATGTTCTTATGACATCTGCTCCAGCAGAGGGTGCAATGTAGAGGCCAGCATGTTGGGAAAGTCTGGAGCCATCTCTAAGGATTGGGTGGGAGTTGTTGGTACTGAGCTTCCGGGAGGAGGTTTCTTCTCCGCCCCCGTTCTTTTCCCTCTACCAGCCATTGTTTTTGTTTTTATTATGAGAAAGTTTATAGTTTTAAAGTAAAGTAAAGGTCAAACAATTTCAGTGCTTCTTGGATTAAATCACACTTTTCAAGCTCGAATAAAGTCTCATGCGGTTAGTTATGCTTTCTCTATCTTTTTTACCGTGCTTATGGACCGTTTCATTTGGGGGGTGGGGTGGAACTCCAACCCTTTTCCACCCACCACTTCTTGCTGAGTCGATCTAATGATCGGAGACTTTTTCACTTAAAAAAGAGTTACTTAGCTCATTGTTGCTCTACAATTATTCATTGCCAGTATTGGTTTCACTTCTGCTCTTGTATGCTCATCTAGTGGTCAGCTCTAAGTTCCATAATGGCTCTGTAGTGTCAGGACCTTTCAGGGGAAAAATAAGCCTCAATCTCTAAGCTGTCATTTCAAGAGAGGCTTATCTCGGCTCCCGAGGCTGGGGGGCCTTCTACAAAGGCCCCGAAGGGGTCTGGATCCAGCCAAGACCCCTCCTGATCACCCCGGCTTGGCGTGTCTCTATCAGAGCTAGATGGGACATGTCCAAGTGCAAGCCACCATGAACTGGAACCCTATTTTTGTTGGATCACTTGTTCGCTTGCCCGGTGTACTCCTCTTGGTGCTATAATGGTGCTGCAGCAATGGGGCCTATTGGAGCTCGGAGGTGCCTCAATCCCTTGGACACAGCCTTGGGAGAGGCAACCTCCAGTGCCCCAGGCTGGGAGTCCCCTACAAGGACTCCGGGGGGGGGTTTCCAGCTCAACCAGCCCCCTCCCTCCCATCCGCTGTGTCACAGGCCACTCCTTTTGGAGCACTGAAGGAGCATGCCCATTGTCGCTGCAACCGTAAGTCGCCTTGGAAACACTGTTGTCAGTTTCAAACTAGGGATGTCAGTTTCAAGAGGGTGCCCCCACCTTTCCTTCCTGGCAAAGAGCTTGCAAAATTCCACACTCCCCCTTGCTTGGATTTGTGACTCTGTGCTTTGAGAGCTGTCCTTTTAAGCTCACAACACCAGTGGCACTGGGTTCTGCTGGGCACTCAGTGATTGCACTGGTACTGCTGGGCCCTCAGTACATTGTACTGGTTCTTCTATGCTTGCAAAAATTCCTCCCACTTGGATTGTAATTGAGCTGGCATTGCCACACTGGCACTGGGTTCTGCTGGGCACTAGTACATTGCACTGGTTCTGCTAGGCTTCCAACTCCCCCTCGCTTGGATTGGTCACATTGGCACTGGACTCTGCTGGACACTAGTACATTGCACTGGTTCTGCTGGACTTCCAATCCCCCCTTGTTTGAAGTGTGATTGTGTTAGACAGCAGTCCTGTTGAGCTGGCACTGCCACAATGGCACTGGTTCTGCTGGGCACATTGCACTGGTTCTGCTGGGCTTGCAAAATTACCCCCCACTTCAGTTTCTACTGCAGAGATTCTCTGGTTTGAAACAATGGAGGATGGGAGCACCTTCTGGGGGGGGGCATAAATTGGACCCTGTAAACCCAATCCTCATTTAGAGGGCAGGTAGATGAGGCTCAGCCAGAGATCACCTGCAAATTTGGTTACTCTAGCATGCTGGGGGGCATTCTACCACATCACAAAACTCATGAACCAAACTGGTTCATCTAGCCTTTAAAACTTCATGACAGTTCATGGTTTATGAACTGGGCATGTCACAAACTGAACAGAACCACATTTTAGAGCCTGTGTGAAAGGGTCCCAAAACTTGCTAGGTGGGGATACCCTGGAAGTACTTGAATGATTATAGAATGAGGTGTGTAGCCATGTTGGTTTCAAGCACCTTTAAGATCAACAAAGTTTTATATAAGGTATAAGCTTTCATGTACACACACACTTCTTCACATACAATAAAAGTGTGCATGCACACAAAAGTGTATACCTTGAATAAAACTTTGTTGGTCTTAAAGGTGCCACTAGACTCAAACTTTGTTTTGAATGAGTATAGGTTAACAAGCTTATAATGCCCCAACTGCATTACTGATTTGATTAGCAGGCTGGCTGAAGAACATGCAATCTGTTGTCCTATGTCAAGGCCACGTTGGAACAAGTGGGGGTCATACCCAAATCAAGAGTTGGAGAGATGTCAACTTGGAGTCCTTGAAGTCTGTGATGCATAAAATGCAAAAGGTGAACAGATAAAGGAAAAAAAAGAGTGACTCTTCGTATTTGTACCTGACCAGGCTGACTTCAGATGCCTGCCAATCAGAGAGGCAATTTCCTGGAGGCTTTTAAGTACATGGTAAGTCCAGGTCTCACCTGGAGATCGGCAAGCCTAGCTGCACAACAAATCTGCAAATGCAGTTATCTTATAACACTGGCAATGCTGAGCTGAAAATGGTGCAGTTAAAGTCCTGTCATATAATCTTAGGCATGTTGGTCTCTTGACTAGTCACCCTGCAGATGCAGATGAGAACCATTCATGCTGACAGCATGATATGGAAGACATGCAACACAACTCTAAGCATGTTTACTCAGAAGTAAACCTCACCGAGTTCAGTAAGAATTACTCCCTAATAAGTCTGTTTAGAATTGCAGCACTCATTCCAGGTGCCTTCTGTAATGTATCCCAGGGCCTAATATTAGAGATCTCCAACTGGGATTAAAAACTGAAGTCAACTCCTCTATTATTGCAGCTGTGAAGGTGACCTGGACTGTCACACAAACTTGGCTAGAGGTTATGTTATGTTTCCCCAGGTGGGAACTGTTGGTAGGACAGATTTTATTCTATATCTCTGTAGAATAGAAGCAGCAGCATCTGAGAGGGTTTTTAAAAAATAAGATACTATGCAAGTTTTCAAGAGCTATAACACTGAAGACAGTTTTAGGGCCAAATCCAGGTGAAGTAACATCATAAGTGATGGGTAGTCACCATGCAATAATTGTGACATCTGTCAGTTTTACCAATATTTATATCAGGATGCATAAGCAGGGGAGGGAGGTGCTGTTGCCATTTTCACTACCTCATGGTAGGCATAGTAGCATGAATTTACTTTGGAACCACATTTTTGCAGTTGCATGTGCCAAACTGCATGACTCCTACTTCTCCACTCCTTACACAGAATATATAGTTCATTTTAAGATGGAAATTTTGTCCTGGGCAAATTCCTGTCACTTCTGAACAGATAAGAATAAAGCGGAGATAACTTGAAATGTCACTGGATGGCTCGTCTCCATTTCCCCATAATTTAAAATCACTTAAGATTATACCAAACACACAAAAGATTAAACATATATCCTTTTGAAGTTGCATTATCTTCCTGTAGGAACTAATTTTATTACAGGAATTAGATATTTGAATGCTTGCTAGTTTTGACTACTAGCAAGCTCTTCAAATTTACAAGCCCAATATTAGAAAAAGAACTATAACTTTTCTTCAGCTTGTAGCCCTGTGTAAATGCTACTTAAATCTCACTGATTTTAATGGGGTTTAAGTGACCAAACTGTATACAGGACTCCAGCTTTCCAGCTGTCCTGTATTTATGCACTTTTAGTGTTATTTCTTTTAACAAGGGCTTCTATCCATCTATATACTGAAAACAGTGAAAAGGGCAAAATATTTGGGCAGAAACTTGTAGGACAAGGACATAAGTAGAAATGGTCTTCTGTCAGAGGAATTACACTTTTCTCTCTGTCAGTGCTTGGTTTAGTGTCTCCTCAAATGTAGAAAAGCCAGTAGGACTGTGTAAAGAACATTTTGTTCCCATTATTTAAACAGGATCTACACATCCCCCGCCTCCCCACTGGGTATCAACTCAGTTTTTGTTGAGCAGTTGTCTACTTGCCAGGACTCCAATTAAAAACAACAACAACAACAACAACAACAACCAGTTAGGGGTGTAACATATAGGATTTGCCTGTACTAAAATAACTTGTATTGACGTCTTCTTGTTCTAGCACTATTTAAATGTAATCTGTTGATTTGTATAATTTAAAAACCATGTTGGGATTTTGTGTATGTATATAGTTAAAATTCAATGTAGTTAATATTTCCAAAAGGAAGAATCCAAGCCAGTTCTGAGTCCTGTAGAGGCAGATAATAAAAATATTATCAGGCTAAGGTGTTCTTGACTGTTTATAAAACTTCAGAGATGATGAGATAATGAATGGATATTGAAAAACAAGGATTTTAATCTTAAACTCACAGTAAAGAAAAATCCCATTTTAGACTCCTTACGCTTTCCACTGCACAGGAAGTGCAGTAAATCACAGACAGCATGAAAAATGTATAATTTTAATGAGGGCTGGTCTAACTATAAAAACACCCCATTGATTCACTTGAGCCAGTAGGAGAAGGGCATGAATCCTAAGTGAGAATCCAACTCAGGGTTGAAGAATACTCTCCACAATCTTTAAAAATGCATTATGTATATTTTAAAAGGCTAATCTTTTCTCCTTTCATACCTGGTGCCAGGATGGACCTGGCAGTGAAAGCATCTTTGCTATTAGCAGACAATGGAGACTGGGTTAAAAAAAAATAGCCATGAGAAAGAACTGATTCTGATTAAGTAAATTCCACTGAACTCTTTCTAGTAAGTATTATTCAGGTCATGAATGCTAATTTGTCCTGCAGGGGGCTGTGGGTAATTACCCAGAAAAAAACTATCAGCTTTATTGAGTTGCTACAAAATAGTATTACTGAACAGTATGCACTTTAAAGGAAGACAACCTTGATGTGTGAGAGTGTATGAGAGAGGCTTTTCTCTTTTATTTTATTTTTTAATTTAAAGACCTCATGAGACAGATCTGAATGAAAATAAGTGACCTTTTATTTTTTTAAAAACTGATAGAAGAGTCCAGGATAGTTTTGCTTAATAGTCAAATAACATTTGCATGCAAAATTATGCCTCACAGAAGTGCCACTGTGACACCTACAGCAAATGTAGCTCCTTGCATATTTAAAGTTGTGTGGAATCAGAACCATCTTTAAAAATGAAGAAAATGTGTCACATTGGCTGCATTCCAGCAACCACATAGAACTGCTGACATTTCTAAAATCGAGATAATTTAATCCCATATGGGAATCCATACCACAATTATATTGTCCCTGTTCCGACACAGGCCTGATTTTGCAGTTCTTTTAAGCCTAGCTTTTTATTATTTTAATTCCCTTCACCAATAAGCAATTTGCATTCACAAAAATGTTCTTGGCTTGTGAGACAGAGAAATACAGAAAAGGAGGGGGACGGGAAGAGAAACCCAGAGAAACCCAGAGAGAGAGAGAGAGAGAGAGAGAGAGAGAGAGAGAGAGAGAGAGATGTTATATGACCTAGGACTCTTTAAGCTGATTACAAGGAAACAAAACTTGACAATGAACAATCTGCTCATCTTTTTAAAATTGATATAGAACACTGTGCTACAAATCGTGATAACACTGAAATGCATTGGAGAACACTGGAGAATAACTATTCTCTTTCATTTAAAGCATGTTATATATGACACACACACTTGTATATAAGGTATCTATATACATATATGTTACCCAGGGAGCAAAACAGCTTGTATTAAGCTCTTTGCTATGTATTAATCAAAAAGCACTCAAAATTTGTTATTCATCTCAATGATACAAAACAAAAAGCCACAACCAAAGAAGCTAATAGCATACACTGTAACTCAAAAGGAAAAAAAAAATTAAACATCCCTGTGGATATTTACAGCTGTTGAAAATTCTCACCTTTATTGAAATCAATTAAAAAATGACTTACCTTTCAATCAAACATTATTAATCATTTAATTACATCAAGCATACAGTGGCTCCTCCACTCCCAGACAACACAACTGTGCTAAGAAGTGTGTCAGGGCAGAATTTGCAACCTTGACACTACTTACTTTTATGCTGTCCCATTTATGACAGGGGAAATAGCTAAGAAGACAGAGGAACTTGTATCCTTTTTGGAGAAACCCTGGGTTCTGGGGAAACCTCAAGCAGTCAAGGTTTATTTCCCATCAAGTATTCATTTCCAGTTTTTTTTCATCAGATCAAGATCAATTGTGCAAGACACATTAGCGGCTTCCCTAATAAACTGGGAGTGGGCGTCAGTGCAAGGAATTTGGCAAACTGCAATTTCAACCCATAGTTTGTTTTTTTAAAGTCAGCAGGTGATGCTGGCTGCTTCCACATGGAGGATTTTTTTCACCTTGGTTTCCAAGCTGGGGCATTTTTTTGAGCATCCATAATACTCTAATTGTCCTCTTTCCAGATTTTCTTTATCCTTAATATGTCTTTTCTGAATCTGCTTTAATCCAATTATTTGGAAAAGACTGCAGTCCAATCATGTTAGCACATTTTGTGAAAGGAATGCATTTGCCTGCTACAAAGATTGTCACATTGTCACCTTTCCCCCACCATAAGCATCTCATTTCCCCCATTTTTCCCCTCTTGTCCCACCAGAGGAACTTTTGCTCCCCCTCCCTTGCATCATTGTGATATAACTATTGCTCACCTCTTATCTGCTTCCATTTCAAATTTTAGGCTCTCTGAATTCCCTTCTTTCATTTAAAAAATCTAGCCCTCTCAGTTGCAGAGATAAAAGGAGAAGGGTTTAGGCAATTTTTATCACAGTTGCCTGGAAAGGGATTGGAGAAGAAAGCTGCAATAGAGCTGGAGGTTTACTATTAGTGTGTGATGTTGCACTATAGCAGTATGACAATCTATTGCTGCTTATCTCGTTCGAATTTCAATAGAATCACTATAGTGCTACAGCACATGTGGAATATATTAATAACAAAAAGGTCAGCAAGTAGCCATGGGAACCATGATGACTACAACCCTGAACATCAATTCAGTCACCAAGGCCCATGGAGGGGAGGGAGTCAGAAAAAAGAAGAAAGTGTGAAGAAAACTGCCACATGTGGAAATTCCATTATCTATGTGCAATATGCCCGCATTCACAGTAGAGAATTCTCATTTTCCTTCCTTCCTTCCTTCCTTCCTTCCTTCCTTCCTTCCTTCCTTCCTTCTATTTGGCCACCCTTCCCTGCAAGCAGGGCTCAGGGTGGCTTACAACAGAGCAAGTACAATAATTCAAGTTAAAACCAATGTTAAAATACCTATAAGATATCAACAAATAAAACAGTACACTTCCCAAGATGGCAGAAGAAAGATTTTAATTTCTGAAGGCTGCCGGGGGGAGGGATTGCAGAGGGTGTGTGTGTGAGAGAGAGTGCCAGATTTTATACTGTCCCATTGCCATCCTCAACCAACTTTCTCACAGGTACTCAAGGTGAATTGCACATATCGAGTCAGTACAGTCAGAAAAATGGGACATTCAATAACCAATGCATTAGGATTTTTTAAGTCTGGAACCACCAGAAAGGACTGAAGGATAGCATAAGTATTCACATGACACATTCCATAAATAGGATCCTACTTACAATAAGCTGTACACAGCAGTGTAGACCACAGTTCCTAATCATTTATCCAAGCAAGTTTGAAAAACCAACAGGTTTTACACTATGTGGAAGCAGCCACTGTATATAAACATAATGGCAAAGCTTCGCCAAAACACATCCATTTTGAAAATACCTTGTTTGAAAAGAATGGTGGTCCCATTCCAGATACTATACCATTTAAAGTGCTTCCCCAAATTTATTTTTCTTTGAAAAATGTGTACCACCTGTCCTGGACAGTCTTTTTTCTCTTCTAACAAGACTATTCCCCTATTAAGGCACCTTTCAAGCACTTCAGGATAAGCTACATGTTTTTAAATAAGGAAGTAAGAAAATACCAGCTCTATAAATCCTTAAGCTGAACTCTGTCCTTTATAATGGCTGTGAGAACTGTTACAGTATTTTTTTAACCCCAATTGTCTATCGAATGGGAAGGTTTATGGCTAAGTGCAAGAGCCTCTGCTTTGCATGCAGAAAGTCTCAGGTTCAGTCCCCGGTATCCAAAGGTAAAAGGGCCAGGCAGTAGATGATGTGAAAGACCTCTTCTTGAGACCAAGGAGGTCCACTGCCAGTCTGAGTAGACAATATTGACTTTTTTGTTAGTGTCTCTAGTCAACTCCTAATTGTGTATGTGTGTGTGTAAGGTGTAATGATAGTAAAACAATTAACACTAACTGCAAGTAAAGCAGCATAACCAGCATGTTCCTTTCGGAAATCTCTAGAGGAGAAAGAGTATTTAACGTGTAAGCCTCTTGCAATTATAATAAAGAATATGCTAGGCAAACTTTGATATTAAAACCCCCCACACTGTGACAATTATTTTAATTAATTTGAAGATCTAGTCTTCTTATGTCTAACTTTGGGAAATTTTGAGTCCAACAAATGTTACTATTATGTCCTCTAAGTCATGGATTTCCAGAAATTAGACATATAATAAGTGGTATGAAAGAGTCATATGTGCTTGTGATGTCCTACTATGGATGTTGGTTAAATATATTTTGCATAATATTTCAAAATCTGCAAAATCTGTTATAAGACAATATATGAGCATAACATCAGAGAAAAAGAACAGCCATGCTGGATCAGAGTAACTCTGGGACCCATTGATCATGATCGATTTCACACAAGAACTGTGCTGCAGTCGCGCCTCCCTTTGCCCAGCTTCTATTGGTCAATTTCTCACTCGAAGCCGTGCGGCCGCATTTTGACCCGCAGCTTCGTCCAATTTTCCCCGCAGTTTCGTGATCCTGTTTTTTGAGGTTCACGAAACCACGGGGAAAATCGGGTGAAGCCACGGGTCAAAATGCGGCCATGTGGCTTCAAGTGGGAAATTGACCAATAGAAGCGGGGCAAAGGGAGGTGTGACCATGGTGCAGCTCTTGTGTGAAATCAGTCCATGAGTGACTGAGTTGCAAGCAGGAACATCAGCACAATGTGACAAGGTGACAGAGAACCAGAGGTTCTAGACAGTGGATAAAGACAACTGGGGACAGAAAATATAAGCTAAGCAGCAGGAAATGTACCTTAGTAAAGAGCAAGCCAAGGGTCAGAGCCATGGAAGAATCTGCTCCACCAATGAATGGCTTTCCCTTGCTATCCTGGTGCGCATCTCAGCATGCCTAGAAAGAGAAGCAGGAGACATAATGCCCTTGTTTTCTATGAATATACACAGAGAGCAAGTCCTTCCCAAAATCAACAAAAATGGCAGTTCTGTATGGGCTCTTGACCTAACAAGGGGACTCACATGAGGATTCCAAACCATAAGCTGAAGACTGTTGATCTACACCAATGGACAAAAGGGGATCAAAATAGATGTGCCTGTTTAACTTATACCATTTGCCACCCCCAGTCTATGAAAATCAATTATATGTTTCCAGCAAAAGCCTAACATCTTCCACATTTCTTCCTCTTAACTTGGTTGCTAAAAAGTCTGCTCCCTCAGCAGAAAGGACAATAAATATGCAGAATCCAAAACTGTTGCAGTTAGCTACTGTATATTAGTCAAAGAACTGAAGATCATATTTGGAATACTGGAACCACAGCAGTTGTCAGATACATAAAATACTGAACCTACATTTGTCATAAACAAAATATTCATTACAAATTTCCACCATCAGTGCCTCATTGTCCATCCTAGTGAAGTACAAAGTAGAACTTCCCTGGCCCTTTTGAAAACAGGACCTTGGGTTTGAATATGAAATGTACAATTGTGTCCTGAACGTGCATAAGTTTTATTTATCACACAGCAATGTATTTTGCATTTTTGTTCCACATATGGCCACCCCCAAAAAACTGGAGAGGTCAAGGAGCTATTTCAATTTCAAATGGAAAATATTGCCATAAACACATGTATCGTGTTTCATTGTGATTTCTCAGTCTTCAAGTTAGATATCACATTGCACTGTGTTTTGCATCTTTCCTGGTTCCCCTGAAAATGGATATAGGAATTGAGCTGCTATTCTTTTTTGAAACATAAACCTGCTGACCTCAACAGAAACTCCTTTCATCAATGGAGCTTGGCTTTCTTGCCTCCCCCCTCTTGCTGCTGCTTAAAACGCCCCATAGTGCTGTTTCTGGGCAACACCCCACCCACCCAAGAACAGCAAGAAGGGGGAGATGAAGTTCTGTAGCGGGAGGAGAATCAGCAAAACTTTTGCCCTTTTCCATTGGCAGGACTCCTCCAGTAGATCTGAGCCCTGGCATTTTTTATACTCTTTCTAACCTAAAAATGGTCTCTTGTATGATTTCTCTTAAAAAGAAAACAACAGGCCCATTGTCTTCAATGGATTTAGATGGGTGTAACTCTGCTTTTCCGTCTTGGATGCACACCTTAATGTGGTGAGGGGGATTATGTGTGTCAGTGAAGCTGAGAAAAATATTGTAAGGAGTTTAGCCTCTGTCAAGAGGCTAAACTCCTAGCAGAGTCACTCAAGGTGGAATGGTCACAGCTGAGACACCAGCCTAAAATGCATTCACCCCTTCAGGAATTAACAGCCACATCAGCAGAAAGAGAACTGACAGTTCCAATGGTGATGGGGGTGGAAGAATCCTTGAAGGGTAGCTACTGGGCAGCAGCAGTAGTGGAAGGTAACACTGGCAGAAGATTTATCATAGACAACAGTAGTGACACTATGGCTAACCCTGGTTAGTACTATGCAGAAGAAGGCAATGGTAAACCACTTCTGATAATCTCATACCTTGAAAACCCTATGATGAGACAATCCAAAACAAAAAAGATATATCCAGGTGTGTAGCCATGTTGTTCCGAAGCAGTAGAACAAAGTTTGCATCCAGCACCAACAAAGTTTTTATTTAAGGTATGAGTTTTTATGTGCACACACATTCCACTGTCTGAGGAAGTGTGCATGTACATGAAACCTCATACCTTGAATAAAACTTTGTTGGTCTTAAAGGTGCCACGGGATTCAAAAAGGATATTGTGCTGGATTACATGCCCACCCCCCACCCCCGGTCACGTAGCACTTAAATCAGCTATTGGGGAAGAGCAGAGGATAAGTATGAGTACCACTGGATTAAATACAACTGAATTAAATCCAAAAAAAGATGTTCAGTTGTTGATGTAAGTCCAAAGCTGTTTGACACATATAATAAAAACATGGAATGTGAAATATAATGAGAAATGGAACCTATAAACATTGCTAGGAGTGAACTAAAGCAAAGTGGATTAGGACATTTTCAGTTAGAAAATTATGAAGTGTTTTATGTGGGAAATCACAAACGGAAGAAATAGAATTGCAATGTAGTGAGGCGCAATGTAGTGAGTTGCAATGCAGTGAGGTGCAATGTAGCACAAGCAATCAGGGGCTATAATGCAAAGTGTGACAAATAATATCAATCAGACTTCATGGAAAGCCTATCAACATAACCATCATTCAAGTTTACGCTCCACTACAGATGTGAACAAGGTAGAAATTGGAAGCTTTTATGCAAGTATTCAGGAATAAATTGATCACACACCTAAAATGATGAGCTGATAATCATAGGTGACTGGAACAAAAAAGTGGGAAATGAACTAGAATCAAATATTGCCAGAAAATTTGGGCTAGGAGCACCAAATGAAAAATGAGAGTGACTCTCATAATTCTGTGAAGACAAGTTGTTCATTGCAAACACATACTTCAGGCAAATGAACAGACAATTGTATACATGGATATCACCAATGTCCAATACAGAAATCAAATAGATTACGTAATTGGAAGCAGAAGATGGAGAAACTCTATTTTCTCTGCTAAAACAAGAGCAGGAGCTTACTGTTGTACAGACCATGAGGAAAAACATTAAAACAGTCATAGTGGCAAAATACAATCTAAATAATATTCCTGAAGAATTTAAAGACCATGTAAAGAACAATTTTGCATTACTAAGTCCAAGTGAATGGGAACTGGAAGAACTATGGGTTTAAACCAGAGATATTATCAAGGAAGAATGCACAGAGACGATTCCTGTAGCCAAAAGAAATGAAAAGCTCAGTGGGTGACTGATGAAACTCTTCAAATTGCTAAAGATAGATGAGAAGCAAAATAAAAAGATGACATAAATACAATACAATAAGAACTCTATATGCAGTGTTCCAATAACTAGCACATGAATACATAGAGAGCCATTATAATAACCAGTGTGAAGAGATAGAAGACAACAACAAAGGGAGAACAAGAGATCTGCTTTACAAAATCCAATATATCAAAGGAAAATTTAAAGCATAGTTAGGCATGCTGAAAAGTTCAATATGGAAATATATTAAATGAAAGATGGGAGCAGTACACTGAAGAATTACCCAGAAGAGATGAAAGGATGACATTCCAAAAGAAAGAAAGAAAGAAAGAAAGAAAGAAAGAAAGAAAGAAAGAAAGAAAGAAAGAAAGAAAGAAAGAAAGAAAGAAAGAAAGAGAAATTCATAGACTGCAGCAACTATTGGGCCATCACAAAATTTTACAACAAAGATTGTTACCATATATGGAAAGAGAAATGACAGATGTTCAAGCTGAATTCAAAAAAGGAAGAGGCACTAGAGATCACACTACAACTTTACTTTGGTTACTGGAGCATACAAGAGAATTTCAGAAGAAATTCAGCTTGTATTTCGTAGATTACAGCAAAGTGTGGATCATGAAAAGCTATAATGGGTTTTAAAAGAAATGGGTGTGCCAAAATTTCTGATTGTTTTGATGCACAACCTAGACTTGGAAAAGAGGCTACTGTTAGGACAGATTATGGGGAAAAAACCAGAATGGTTTCCAATTGACAAAGGTGTCAGACAAAGATTGCAAGACCTGAGCAAGGCTATTAATGATAGGACATTTTGGAGGTTATTAATTTATAGGGTTGCCATAAGTCAGAAACACTTATGCCACTTAAGTGGTGGAAGTTAACACACACACACACACACATACACACATACACACAACTGTGTTTACAGTGGCAATCTAACTGTTGTTTAGATTTTTGCCAATATAAGCATGTTGGCTAATAAGACTGAAGGATGCCTACCATTAATAAGATCAAGGAAAGGGTTAACACAATATTCTTTTTTGCTTTGCCAGTATTAAAGCTCCACCTGGGCAAAATGAATAAATACATTTGCCAACACACCAATAGTTTCCCTTGTAAAGCTGCTCCCTTCAGGCTGTGAAAAATCAAGAGTAATTCCTCATCATTTCAAAAAGTACTCAGCTATAAGAATGTGTTATAGGAACTAAAAAAAAGGCAACCCTCTGCAGGCACTTTATAAAATCCCTTCATTTATCCTATGGAGAATGGACTGTGTGAATAAGTTTTTTTCTTGTCTGACCAGAAGAAATTCTTCAAGACTGTAGTTTTGATCCTACCCCCCCTTTTCCAGTTGCAGGACAGCAGTGGCATTTTTTTTGGTGATATTTCCTCCTCATACTTCACCACCCACCCCATTTTCAGAGGACCAGTGGCATAGCAGTTTGGTGTAGTGGTTAAGTGTGCGGACTCTAATCTGGGAGAACCGGGTTTGATTCCCCACTCCTCCACTTGCACCTGCTGATGTGACCTTGGGTCAGTCACAAGCTCTGGCACAGCTGTCCTTGAAAAAGAGCAGTTTGTGTCAGAGTTCTCTCAGCCCCACCCACCTCACAGGGTGTCTGTTGTGGGGAGGGGAAGGGAAAGGGGTTTGTAAGCCGCTCTGAGACTCCAAGTGAAGGGCGGGGTATAAATCCAATCTCTTCTTCTTCTTCTTCTAAATAAAGGGGATCTCTGAACATTCCCCCTTATCAAACACAGCGAAGCTTGTACTAGATAGGATCCATCCTGGGCCCAAAGTCACTTGCTCCAGTCTTGGTAAACCTGTTTGTAAAAAGAAGACTCCCTTGAATCCAGTCATTCTCTTATGACATATGGTATGATAACCACACAGATGCAGGCAGGCATGCAGGGAATTAATAATGCCTTTCTATACAATCATCCATCCTGTGTAGACATCTGAAAGTTGGGGGGGGAGGAGGGAAAAGAAACTTTCTCCATTTTATTCTGAGGTTCCCCCTCCCCATTTTTTTCAGTGGAAAAATAGGGACACACTGGAGAGTGCTGAAAACAACTCATTTGTTTCAAAGGAGTAAAATGCTTTTGTCATACAATATTCCATTCATTCAAAATGTATAGGATGAAAAAGTCTGAAGGCAGGATCTCTTTGGTCAACTAACTGCTTCTCTGTGAAGGAAGACAACACACATTGAATGCCATGAGACAGATGCATTCCTTTAAAAGGAATCTGGACATTGCCAGACATGCACATATGTGTGTGTAGTCATAGGACTGGTCTTAGCCATGGGGCATCCAGGGCAGCTATCCATGGCCTGGTTCTGAACAGGCCCCCAATTGCCCACGACCCCAACTCCTCCTTCAAGTGGAGCGAGAAAAAGATGAAGAGCTGGCAGCTACACAGCCCACCCCCTCAGGCAATAGCTGGCTCTCATGCTTGCCTGCTCCAGAATCAATACAGCCACCCCTTTATAGTCACAGACAACACTTTGCTATAACCAAAGCTGTTAGAGGTTGGGCAGAGCCACATCTGAAGCTATAGCAATCTGCAGTACAATCACCAGAGAAGTGCTTCAACACTTCACTCATAAGTTTGCCAATGGTCTGGATCATAAAAACAGTCTGGCCAGATTCTGTGCTTTTCACAGCAGCTTGATGCACAGAAGTCAGGGGGTAAATCTTTTCATATTATCTGTTCCTGCCTGCACATCAAGTCACCATTACAGACACAGCTCCACAGTGGCCATTTGAAAAGTTGGTGACTCTACTTCCTCACTGTCACAGCTATTCATCTGAATATATTTAACATTACACCACAATTAGTACAATATTACACCACAATATATTTAGCATTACACCACTACATGCTAAGTTGACACAGGCATTTTCCAGACTGCAGCTACCTTCTGGGTTTTCATCAGTGTTGTGGTGGTTCTGATGACTGTGCTATCAGTGCAATCAATACACACTTATATGTTTTCTTCTTTTCCCTCCATCAGTGTCCCATCTCTTCACATTCACATTGTGGATTGGTTTTCTGATTATTTTCCTGTTGTATCTTTTTTATGCATGCCCTGAAATGTTGCAGCACTTCAGCAGCCTCAAGGTGCTGAGAAATCCCCTTATGAGTACATTCCCTGCCAACCATACCACATCCAAGAGTCGTACCTGGTGTATATGCCTCACCTCTTTTGGGTTGCCTTTTTCCCTGCTTTTGAGCACTCTCTCTCATTGGCTCCTCCCCAAAATGTTGAATTCCTTTCCCTGAATTGCATCAGTACATAGTTCACAACAGCTTGTTTCCTTCAGTTACACGTTTTCATGGTAGCTGTACACTGCAAAATTTATTTGAAAATGGTGCCCAGAGATGTGCTAGAATCTGCTCTTGAGTGTGAATGAAAGAATGTTAAAGAGGGCAATGAGTGGCTGGCTGCTGGTGTTGGGCCTCCAAATGGGACTGAACTATTGTTTCAGCACAGGTGCCTTCCAACACTGAAACACTGGTATGCATTTTTTTTTTTTAATCCACTACCCAAACCCAACCTTTCTGGGCAAGTTTGGGCAGTAACCCATGAGACGGGAAAAACTGCTCACATTTTGAGCAAGAGGCTATCTTGCAAATTTATTTCTGCAATGAAAAAGAAAACTATGGGGGAAACTAGTTTAGGAAAGAATGGGGAAAAAAACAGGATGGCATGGGGATGTTAACAAAGTTGTCTGGACACAAGAAAACATAGGGGGATGAAAATGGAACATTGGGGCAATCTGGAAAATGCCACAGTCTCATACAGGACTGTACCATGGGCAGCTCTGTTTTGGTTGCTCAGAGGTATAAAGCCTACATAAAGTTGATTTGACAGTCAGATATTGGATTTGCTTTCATTAATTTGTAGAATCCCCAGGCTTCTACTCTTTGCATTGACAGACATTTTGGAAAGACTGTCATGATAGAAAATCTTCATCTTCTTCTGTTAAAATTAAAAGCATCTTGACAAAACAGATGTTTATTCACCTGAGGAGCTGACTAGGAAAAGAGAGCTTTTATATGTTGGTGTATAAACTATTCATAGATAAATAAAGGTGGGCACAAAAGTAGAGGCTGAGGCGGAGCAAGGATCTTTTCCAAGATTAGAAGGTCTTGTATTTTCCTGCATTTTATTCCATTTGCCACACACAGATCTGGTTTAACCCTATGGAATCCTGCAGTGTACGAAAGACATTAATCAGACTAAACTTGTTCTTATTGAGAGCTGGAATGCTGCTTTCCACAACTGCAGCTTAAGTAAATATTTCACCTTTGAAAGGTTGTGTCAATAGAAGAAGTACAAAGCTAGTGAAGTAACCCTATTTATGCCAGGTACAATGAGGATTTGTCTTAGTTTCCTTGACCTGCTGGAAGATAACTTGGCTAAGCTTCAGAAGATCTATGAGAATGCCATCCAATATAATCCACCTTCTCAGCCTGTCTTTTTTTATATACACACCACACACACAGACACACTTGCAGTGTTTTCTGTTAAGGGATGGTTAAGCATTAAAAATCTGTAGCTGATACAAAAAGGGAAGGCTCCATTTATTTGCAGCCTGGGCAGCCATAAAAGAAAGCAGTTGAGGTGTGAATCTCCCCGTGACAGTCCCACTGAATAAATATATGCTTTTTTTTCCTGCTGGACCTCTCTCTCTCTCTCTCTGTCGTAGTGACAAACAATTCACTCTTGGTGCTTGTTCAGAGCTGACCCTCAACTGATCACATCCATTTCAGCAAATGCTATGACATTCAGCTGGGTTCAACTGACGTCCTTCTACAAACCGAGGAAAGCATGGCTTGGGATCCAGAAGCGGTCAAGTACTTTTGTTGAATAAACTGTCCTGTTGCCTGTGATGAATGTGTAGTAAAAAGAAGGAAGATATGATGATTGATAAGATCAAATTTCAAATGACACCATTTTTATATCAGGATTTTTTTTTTGTCTGAGAGGCTAGAGATTGCTTTAAAATAATATTTTACCTTTATTTTCAGTTTCTGAAATATTACCTTACGACATACATCTTCAATGAGGCACACATCTCCCTTCAGATGTTATTACCAGGTTTGTCTAGTTGCTACTGGCAATATACAAATTTTTCCCAGGTGATTGAGTATAGACTCAGAGGCCCTGATTTGCAGCAGGAGAAGTCTAACCCTTGAGAAATAAAAACGAAAATCCATTAGACAAGCTCAGTTCAGTACTGATTGAACTGTCATCATTACTGGGCCAGAACTTTCATGCTAGAAGCCTCTCACTACTTTGCAAAGAGGTCTATTGCTCCATTCTTATTGCCCCAATCAAGAGCCAATAAATTAACAACTTAGAAAAAGTTGATCTAGACCAGTGGTTCTCAACCTGTGGGTCGCGACCCCTTTGGGGGTCGAACGACCCTTTCACAGGGGTCGCCTAAGACCATCGGAAAACAAACATTTTCGATGGTCTTATGATAGCAATGAAAATAATTTTATGGTTGGGGGTCACCACAACAGGAGGAACTGTAGTAAAGGGTCGCGGCATTAGAAAGGTTGAGAACCACTGATCTAGACGTTCTGTGAATATGTCTTTGTTTTTGGAAGGATGTCCTATTCCCATCTATTTAACTTTTCCTCACTTTGAGGCTGAAACATGAGGCAAGGTGTGAAATGAACTGTAATTTGTGGTTTACATTTACAACAGTTGCTGTACGAGAAAACAGCCTACCCCAAAATGCAACCATTTTTTGTATGGTGTTAGTTTAATAAGCCATACAGACTGTTTATGGTTAAGGACTCTTTACTAAAGCTCAGAGACCAGAATTATTTCACATGGGCTTAGGCCGGGTACTAAGTAGCAGGTCAGAGGTGAAATTTAGTAAGGTTTCTCTTGCTTGAAAGCTAGTCGAATTTGACTCTAGGGGGCAGTGCTCATCTCCATTTCCAAGCTGAAAAGCCAGCACTGTCCAAAGATGTTTCCATGGTCATGTGGCCAGCATGACTGAACACCAAGGCGCATGGAATGCTGTTACCTTCCCACCAAAGCGATACCTATTTATCTACTTGCAATTTCTTGCTTTCGAACTGCTAGGTTGGCAGGAGCTGGGGCCAGAAAAGGGAGCTCACTTTGTCATGCAGCACTCAGGTCTCGAACTGCCAAACTACAGACCTTCCAGTCTGCAGCTCATCATCTTAACCTCTATGCCACTGCAGCCCCACGAAATTTAGTAAACCCTCATTCAAAATGGGGAGCAGAGTAGCACAGGAGATACAAATGCTCATGTGAAAATTGCTGCAACATTTTGTTGTGAAAATGCATTATGTTGTTCAGTTTTTGATGTTAGTTGCAAACTTATTACTGATTGTTACTATGTATATGTAGTCAGGTTATTTAATAAGATGGAATAAAGGCTCGTTTTGTACAAATCCTTTTCCGTAACTTCATGAGAATTAAATTATTTCTTGATTTGTTCAGAACTTCAACATATTGTAAAGAAACATTTTTGAACACTTTTAAAAGTTTGATCTGAGGCACACAGGCTGCCATCTACTTTATCTGCAACATCTCTGTAATGGAAAAAAAAAGAGTCATCAAGAGAAACTGTTTAATAATTATTTTAAGTTGGACCAGGGCTTTTTTTGTAGAAAAAAGCGCAGCAGGAACTCATTAGCATAATAGGCCACACCCAACAGCAGAAACTCATTAGCATATTAGGCCACAGCCCTAACAGCACAGCTCATTAGCATATTAGACCACACACCCATGTTACCAGAAGTGTGGTGATCCAGCCACACCCACCTTTTGCTTCTTATTCTGTTGACCTTGTTTGTGGTCAAAACCCAGGGCTTTTTTTGTAGCAGGAACTCCTTTGCATGTTAGGCCACACACCCCTAATGTAGCCAATTCTAATGCATTTCTGCTGTTGGGTGTGGCCTATTATGCTAATGAGTTCCTGCTGGGAGTGGCCAACTTGGGAGCCAGCTGGAACTCCGTTCCTGTGTGTTCCTGCCCAAAAATAGCCCTGTGTTGGACTGTTTCTTGCTTTATTACATGTTGAAGTTAGGTTTGGTTTGGACATTTATGTCCTGATGGATTTCAACCTGAGTCATTTAGGTTGCCAATTACTTTAACTGCAATATCTCAATAACAGACAAAAGAGTCAACAACAGAGACTGGTTTATCATGATTCTAAGTTGGGCTGTTCTTTGCTTTATTATATTTCTAAGTTAGGTTTGGTTTGGAAACCTTGTAAGTTTTCATTAAGCGATTGTTATTGACTGTGTGAAAAGGTCTCTTTAAATAACAGTACTTAAGCATACGTACACCTTTATAGTGTATGGTTCTAGCTTGCCCTTGCAGATGCTTTCATAAAAACATCATTAGAGACTGTTCAACAATTATCATTCTAAGTCACTGACTTTTTGTTTTATCACATTCTCAAGGTTAGTTTCTGTTTTGTAAATATTATACATTTTTGTTAGAAGATTGTTTAGTATTGACGGTGTAAAAATGGTCTCTTTAAATAATAACGCTGTAGAGCGTGCCTTTACATTGTATGTTTCTAGCTTGTCCTTGCAGACGTTTCTGTAAAAATATTTACATTTAATATACCTATGTGTTAATGTATATCAGGACTAGCGCTACAATTATAAAGGGTGTGATAGAAATAGCTATAAGAGTGGTTTATATTTAAAGCTTTATCAGCTTCGGTGTTTTCTATCCTATACTGATTTGTACACCGAAAGTCCCCCTTATCTGTCTTCCAATTCAATATATGGCAGCTTCATTTGTCCATGTATCCTAGTTTTACAGGGTGCTGAAAACACTCTCTTGTGGACTAGAAAGGAACAGAATACCAATAACATGGTCACAGAACATAAGAAATTTTACAAGCATGCATACCCTGTCACTCTGTTGTGTGCTCTCTCTCTCTCTCTCTCACACACACACACACAGAGAGAGAGAGAGAGAGAGAGAGAGAGAGAGAGAGAGAGAGAGAGAGAGAGAGAGAGAGAGAGAGAGAGAGAGAGAGAGAGAGAGAGAGAGAGAGAGATAGCACAACAGGGTGTACTTGCCATGTTATTGGTCAGGGGTCATTTCCTGCAGGAGCGCACAGGAGCGGAGCTCCGGCAGTACAAAGCCCAGGGGGCGGGCACATGCAACAAGCCCCACCTCCTGCTCCCAACAGCCCTCAGTCAGAGCAAGAAGCAGCCAGGTAAGTTGCAGAGCCCCCCCCCTCAGCCCAAAACAGTCTAGTGGCACCTTTAAGACCAAGTTTTATTCAGGCACAAGCTCTCCCTCCTCTGCAAGGACAGATCTGCACGTTCCCCCCCCCCAATAGCTAGCGATCCAAAACAGTCCAGTGGAGCCTGAGCGGTGGGTGTTGCCTTGTGACACACTTCCGGTGATGTCAGAGGGTGTGGCATATGCAAATAAGTTATGCTAATGAGCTCCTGCACCTCTTTTTCTACGAAATGACCCGTTATTGGTATTCTGTTCCTTTCTAGTTTGCAATACACTAGTCATTGCACAGCCTACATCACATATAAATAGATGATAGGAAAGTATATAAAGAGGCTTATCTTTGTTTTAATTGTATAGATCACAAGAAACATATATCAGAATTGCAATTAAAAAGGACTTTACATGCATTAGACAATAGGCTGGTATAAACATTGTAATCCTAATAACATTTTGACCCACTTAGAATTGCACAGCTATATCATTTTAAGTCCATTAATGAGTTAGAAGAGTGTAACTTTGCTTAGGGCTGCACTGTAAATAACATAAGCCTTCTACATTGTTTCTTAGGATGTCAGCTAGTGGCTGGCAAAAAGCAAGGGGGTGGGAACAGGGGGAAATGGCACTGTGCTGGCAGCGTGATGTCACTTCCAAGCAGGGCTTTTTGTGTGGAAAAAGAGGTGCCAGAACTCTCAAGAGGGAAATGAAGTTTTCAATCTGTATACTGAAAACTCATGAACGTTTAAACATTTTTAAAAGAATTTTGTCGAAAAGGTTCTGGAACTCTGTCATATTGCCAGTGTGATGCTGAGGAGACACTATGGTTTTAACAAACCATAAAGATCTGTCCAAATCCTAGAACAACCTCCTGATACCTGTACTACCGGCATGGCACCACTTTTAAATGCATTTCCCCCCTGCTGGCCCACTGAGGGCCAGCAGGCAACAAGAAGTAAGAGCAGGAGGTCTCCCTATTGTCACTTTGGTAGCACATGACATTTCATGGCCATTACAGGATATATGGTATATAAAACTCTTGCACTCATTCACGAGACTCACAGCGCATATAATGTCCAAATCATAGCATATGTGACACTTAAACTGCATACTCGCCAAGAACAGTCTAAACCCTTCTGATTAAACCACAGCACAAAACAGCACTGCAGTAGCTAGGAGTGTGACAGCCAACAATGGTTTATTGGGCCACAGGGCATAACTCTATAATGTACCTTTCTAATATATGTCATGTTCCTTCTTATTGTTTCCTTTATAGAATGAAATATGTAGGCAAGCGTCATGGGTTATGGCCTTCCAAAATTAGAGGGTAACAAACTATCCTTATTATCCAATGCATTGGGTATACAAACATAAATCTAAGGAACCATTGCTATGGAGCATCTGGTGGTTTCAAAAGTCAAGGCAAACCAACTCTCTTTGTGTACCTGCCTGCAGCTATTCTTCAACCAAACAGCTAGACAAAATTATTATACTTTCTGCCTTGACCATTTTTATTGCAAGACCTTTGCTATTAATCTGTTCCTTATTGACAGGAAATGCAGGATTTATAGAGTCTGGCTCAATTCAAATATTTAGAAATCTTGTATTTATCTTTTCCCATACCTTTTCTTGAAATCTGCACCTTCCAAGCCATAGAAACGTAGCCAAATCAATTTTTTGATGGGGTTTTCTTTTGAAAATCCATGGCTTTCTTCCAGAGGGGAGCTGTAACCGGTCACAGACAATTTATAAAGAATAGCTTGCTTGTTTGTGAAGCAAATATATGTAATCTGATGGTAATTATTAATGTCACTGTGTTAACTCTTGTCACATAAATACAGTTAGCTGGACTGACACAGCAATTGCATTCAAACGAACGGGCTCTTTGTTTATCCACTCATTCTGTCAGTCCAATATGGGGGAGACAAATTTTGGTGGGCATTTTGACAATGAATAAAAGACATACAAAAACCAGTCTTATTAAACCTTGATGAAAGATTAAATGATTCCCAACACTTGCCAGATTCCTAAAACATTATTTTTTTAGTCAATAAATAATTCAGAAATATTCTGTTAAGTGAAAGGAATGGAAGGGAGCTTGGTGTAGCCAGCTCTCATCAGATTTTGGAAGGTAAGCAGGGTCGGCACTTGGAAGGGAGACCAGCAAGAAAGATTCTGCAGAGGAAGGCAATGGCAAACCACCTCTGCTTCTCTCTTGCCTTAAAAGCCCCTTGCTGGAGTAGCCATAAGTCAATTGCAATTTGAGGGTACTTTACACACACACACATGCACGGGTTGCCAGCTCTGGGTTGGGAAATACCTGGAGATTTTTGGGGGGAGGAACTTCAGTGGGGTATAAGGCCATACAGTCCTGCTTCTAAAGCAGCCATTTTCTCCAGATTAACTGATCTCTGTCACCTGGAGATCAGCTGTAATAGTGGGAGATCTCCAGCCACTACCTGGAGATTAGCAACCCTAACACACAAAGATCTACAATTTAGGGGACAATTAGCTGGGAATTAGGGTTGCCAGCCCCTAGGTGGGAGCCGGCGATCCTGCAATTTCATGGGGTCCTGTCTGCCACTGGCCAGCTGGCTGGTGGGGGAAGCCCCGCCCTCAACAGCCACAACCCATTGTGACATCCCCAATGTGGATGTGATGCCGGAGGCATCTGGATCGAGGCGGTGTGGCGGCACTGGTGTTGTTAGATCTGTCGGCTGCGTTCGATACGGTCGACCACCAGTTGCTGACCCACCGCCTCGCCGACGTGGGGATTCAGGGGCTCGCCCTTCAATGGCTTGCCTCTTTTCTCCAAGGTCGGGGACAGAGAGTGGTAATCGGGGAACAGCAGTCCCGGAGGCACCCACTGGAATGTGGTGTGCCTCAGGGGGCAGTGCTTTCCCCGATGCTTTTTAACATCTATATGCGCCCTCTCGCCCAGATTGCCAGGAGGTATGGGCTGGGTTGTCATCAATATGCAGATGACACCCAGCTCTATCTGATGTTGGGTGGCCGGTCGGGCTCCGACCCTGAAGATCTTCACCAGGGATTACAGGCCGTGGCTGAGTGGCTCAGGCTGAGCCGGCTGAAACTAAACCCAGCGAAGACGGAGGTCCTGGGCCTGAGTCGGAACGGTCTGGGGTTGGGGCTCCCTCTCCCGACCTTCGATGGGGTGCCTTTGGTGCCTGCGTCGGAGGTTAGGAGTTTGGGGGTGCTCCTGGATGCCTCCTTAACAATGGAGGCCCAGGTAGCAGCCACTGCCAGGTCTGCTTTTTATCATCTGAGGCAGGCTCGGCAGTTGGCCCCCTTCCTTGATCGTGAGGACCTGGCTACAGTGATCCATGCGACGGTCACCTCAAGGCTAGACTACTGTAACGCTCTCTACATGGGGCTGCCTTTGTCGTTGACCCGGAAGCTGCAGCTGGTGCAGAATGCGGCGGCTAGGCTGCTGCTGGGCCTCCCCAGGTGGGAGCACATCAAGCCTGGGTTGAAGGCACTGCACTGGCTGCCAATAGCATACCGAGTCCGCTTCAAAGTGCTGGTGCTCACCTTTAAAGCCCTATATGGCCTGGGTCCGACCTACCTGAGGGACCGCCTTTCCCCGTATATGCCCCCAAGAGCACTTCGGTCGGGGACCCGGAACCGTTTGGTGGTTCCGGGCCCCCGAGAGGCACAGTATGCTGCAACAAGGAATAGATCCTTCTCAGTGGCGGCCCCTACCTGGTGGAATGAGCTCCCGGAGGAGATCAGGGCCCTGCGGGACCTTGCACAGTTCCGCAGGGCCTGCAAGACGGAGCTCTTCCGCCAGGCTTTCATGTAGGGGCCGCCGCTTCCACCACCTCCACCGACGGCGGAAATACCATCTGACTGGAAGTATCCGTGATAACCCAGCAGCCATGTGAACCACACGGCAGCAAGACCAGCCGATTGGCTTGGACCATCATTGGACGATAGTAACAACTCAGACCATCTTGGAAATTTAAAAGCACTTTATTTGTAATAGGATATTATTGATTGTGATCTGTGATTTTATTGGATTTTATTGTTTTTATGAATGGGTTTACCCCCTTGTAAGCCGCCCTGAGCCCGCTTGCGGGGAGGGCGGGGTAAAAATACTTAAAATAAATAAATAAATAAATAAATGACGTCTCCTGATCTCAGTCATTGATACGTTTGTGGTGCTTGCAGCAATATGGGACTTCATGAATTATCAGAGTACTCTCATATCCCCATCCTAAACTACTGTCCTCGCATACATATTTGTATATATATGGACCTCCAGAAGCTTTTGGAATTTCTGATATTGCATGGCATTGTACATCCCATTGCAAGCAGTTATTTGCTAAAGCAGACAATTTTAGGAATAAAGTGTAACATAAATATATAAATTATCCACATTTGGGTACCCAAAATGTGTAGGTTTCACTCCTTTCAGTTTTCTTTAAAATAGATTTATTAGGGAAATAAGCAACTCAGGCGGCAGACTACAGTTAAAGTCAATACTACTACTCTCGGATTATTGCACAGCAAATTGATTTGATTAAAAAGAGTTCTGAGTGAAGTTAATCAGGAGCTTCACCTTTTACATTTTCTATAGAAATGCTTTCCTTTGAATATTTTAGTTGTTTATTTTATTTTTGCTTAAATTGAAATTGTGAGGAGAGGGACTGTAATCAATTTGCAATCTGGCATAATTATTTACTAGGAATAAGGCCTATTGTGGAAATAAATACAATGAGCTCCAGAAAGAGGCTCTGGGAGAGTGTCAAGGCCTTGGGCACTCAGCGTCAATGCGCTGTGGTGACCTCAGCAGGTTATAATGACAGAGTCCACCATTTTCTCCAGAGGAACTGAACTCTGCTACCTGAAAGCAGTTATTTTCAGTGATCTCCAGCCTTCACCTGGAGATTGGCAACAATTGTTACCCAGAAAGTAATGGCTGGTTTGGAGGGTGGAGTCTATGGCATTGTACCTGTCTGAGGTCCCACCCCTCCTCAAACCTCACCCTCTCCAGGTTCCACCCCTCAAATCTCCATGAATTTCCCAACCTGGAATTGGCAACCCTATCTCCTCCCCAGCCAAGCATCACCCTGCCGTTATCTGCCCCTCTGATTTAAGCTTTCCATCTCCTCCCCCCTCCCTCCTGGAGATCAGTTGTAATTCTGAGTGAGTTCCACCCCCTCCTGAGATTGGCAACAGTGGTTCCCCAGTAGGGAATGGCTGGTTGGGAGGGTGGAGACTGTGGCATTGTACCTGTCTGAGGTCCCACCTCTCCTCAAACCTCACCCTCTCCAGGTTCCATCCCTCAAATATCCAAGAATTTCCCACCTGGAATTGACAACCCTATCTCCTTCCCAGCCAATCATCTCTCTTCAGCTTTCCCCCTCTCTCTGCAGCTTTCCATTTCCCCCACACACACACCTGCAGCCTCTTCCATGTTCTGAAGCCCTGACTGCCATAGAGTCCACCATTTTCATTCCTCTGAAGCCCTAACTGCCACAGAGTCCACCATTTTCTCCAGGGGAACTGATCTCTGCCATCTGGAGAGCAATTGTAATTCTGAGTGATCTGTAGCCCTCACCTGGAGATTGGCAACAATGATTTCCCAGGAGGAAAAGTAGTCTTTCTCTGCAGTGGGGACCAAAGCAGCTTACATCATTCTCCTCTCCCCCTTTTGACTTGCACAACAACCCTGTGAGGTAGGTTAGACTAAAAGTCTGTGACTGGTCCAAAATCACCCACTCAGCTTCTACAGCAAGAATCTGGATCTAGCAGACCCTGCTCTGAAGCACTGACTGCTACGCCTAGTGCAACCAACCTCCAGGTGGAGCCTGAAGATCACCAGGTATCACAACTGAACTCCAGACAACAGATCTCTCCGCCCCCCCAGAGAAAATAACTGCTTTGGAAGGTGGGTTGTATGGCATTCTGTTCAGCTGAGGCCTCTCCCCTCCCCACACCCTGGCTTCCATAGAGTCTCCCTACCTGGAGCTGGCAACCCTAGTCAGGACTGGCGCCAATGATTTACTTTACTTTATTTTACAATTCGATTTATATACCGCCCTTGACCCCAAGGGGTCTCTGAGCGGTTTACAACTATACTACTACGTAGTTTTTCCTAACCTAGGGCCACAATTTGAAGGGGGAGGGGCTGCTTACTGACACCCAAGTGGCATGTCCTCTCTTTTTTGTTGATTTTTCCGGGTGGGCTTCGGATGCTGCTCCCGGCGCCTCAGGCTGGCCGGCGACTTCCTCCGGCAGGCTTCTGGTGGACTCCTCCGACGCGCAACCGCTTCTGACTGCAGCTTCCAGCTTCCGTCCCTTAGGCTCTGCCATGCTGCGTCATCTCGCCGTCGCGCTGTCTCAGCTCCGCCTCCATCCGGTTCTGCCGCCGTCGCATCCTTGGGTCGCCAGCTGCTCCGCTGCCATTACTGCCATTACCGCCGCCACCTCCGCCACCACCAGCACTCTGGGCACACACCACCAGGAGGAGGGTGCCCCCTGCCACCTAGGGCAGGTACCCATTTGTCTACTTGCGAATGCTTTCGAGCCGCTTCCTCACAAAGGCCTGCAAAGATTTTCTTTTGTCTGAACCAAGCTTGGTTGCTTACCATGGCGAAATGGGCTCCAGTTTACAACTCAGCTGTTTGCCTTTCACCCTCATCCCATGGGCATATCTCACTCCTTAAATTTGCTGCCACCACTCATGGAATTGTCACTGCCTTCTTAGAGGGAGACCCCCTTGGCTGAATCTCCCTATTTGGAGATGGAATCCCCAATCTTTGGGAAATCCCTGGAAAGTTGGCAACCCAAGGGTCTGGCCTTTCCTTGATTCCTTGGTATTGTGCAGAGCAAGGGAGACTATGTGGTCAGAGCACAACACAGATTATTAGCCCAAATTAAAGTATTTAACTATTTACGGTTATGGAGCACACACACACTGTAGGAGTAAGCACACACTATGAACCAACAAGGCATAAATCAACAGGGGGTAAACGCAATCCTCTTTCACTA
>NW_015161949.1:915491-923179 GCF_001447785.1 Gekko japonicus | reverse complement strand
TCCCCCTGGAGGTGGTGGGCTCACCTGTACTTCAGCCTCTCTCTCTTGCCCAAGAGAGCAGGGAAACTTCCATTCATTCCCCAGTCCAGCCAACTGTGGATTGGCTGAATTTCTGCTGCCTCCCAGGGACCAAGACTGCCTTGGGACAGTCCCTGTTTTCCCGCACTTTTTGGCCTTGCAGCAGTTGGGAACTGTAGGCCAGCAGACAAGGAAGCCCCATTCAACTGAGTGAGTGATACCCCTGCAGGCCCCGCTCTGGAACTACAGCTCAATTAAACCTTACGGGGAAACATTTTAAACAAAGCACAGATGGCAGCCATCTCACAAACTCAGGTAACTGCCATTTTGTTACACCTACCAACAGCCACTGAGGGAAAACTTAGTCCCACACAGGAGGCAAGCTGCAGAATCATCTTCGTCAACAGAGAAAGCCGTTTGCCAGTAATTCTGACAGGGCACAGTGGCTGAAGGGGGAGTGGGCGGGGAAGAGGAGCAGACCTAGCACCCGGCCAATGGCACATGAGTACTCTTGAGTGGTGGCTGATGGGCCAATGGCTATGGGAGAGCATGGAATCTTGCCACTCCAAAAAACCATTATTATATAGGAGAGATTCTTGTACTGTCATTTTTTATTTCCACAATGCATATGCCCACTGGGCCAGGTTTAACATATTTGGTCATGGAAAGTATTCAAAGTACACTGTTTTTCTAGTTAAGGGGGCAGTTCAGTAAATGCATGTGTACAAATGAAAAATCATAACTGTGAAAAATGCTGTTGAAATCAAATAGACAGAACATGTTAAAATATTGTCTGCCTTAAGTTAAAGTCTCTAGTCTGCAAACAAAACAAAACCCTACCACAGAAATTCATCTACAGGACAAAATCCTCAAGTAATTGCAGAATGTTTCTGAAATCTTACACATTATTTGGAGGTAGATTAAATAGCCTGTGCTTGTAATTGGTGATTTATGTGGTTCCTTTATAGAAATGTTCTTAAGATCAGTTCTGATGCCAGATGTTTTGCTCTCCCATCCTCTGTGATGACACCAAGACTAACCATATTCACATTTATAAATGGGAATTCTGAAGCTTATTTTGTTTTTGGTTGGTTTTTTTCCACATTGGTTTTGAACTGCTGTATTCTGACCAAGATAGATGGAGTACTTACATCCTATCCATATTTATAATCCTTCTTTTTAGCCTAAGCCTCAAATATTCCAATATGTTGCCTGGGAAGACAGATGCAATGTGTTTAGAGGTTTCTTTTCTTTTTTTAAAAAAGGAGAGAGATGGATAAGGACGCTTTCCTTTTCAAAACTGGGCAGAATAGGTGGCTGCTAGGTGAATTCATGCTGTTGAAGGGCTTCAGGAGACCAGAACAATTATCATCTCTTTTCTGTGTGACAGAAACTGTAATTAATGGTTTCTCCTGTTGTGGCTAAAAAGAATGAAGAACGATGGAGTTGACAGGCATTTTATTAATGGTTTCTGCCATTTTAGTGTATATAAAAGACCTTCTTACTGGCTCCAGTTGGTTGATTTTTTTTTTTTAAGGAAATGTTGAAGATGGATGAAAAATGAAGGCAATCTGTCCATGGCTGCTGAAAGTTTGGTCTTCAATAATAAAATTAAAACTATTGCGACAGTTCCTATTGTGTCTTTTAACCATCTACCTCCTGCTGGCACAATCAATAATGACATCTGCAGGGATGTTGTCATCCTTACCTAGTCCCTCTCTATTTAACAACAAAACCTGTCAATATTGTGTCTCATGGCTGCTTTACCAAGAAGATTTATCATCCAACTAGGTGGTGGTACATATTTGAGTGACTGCTGCCCTGTTGTTGTACTGGGAACCTAGAGGGAATAGATATTCAGCATGAGGCACAAGGAATTAGACATGCATCAACCAGAAGTGACAGTTGCCTGACTAATCCACAGAGCACAGGCCTGGAAATTTACTTTGAGGCCTTAGCTATGCTCAGGAAATTAAAGTGACACAAAGGGAGTGCCAGACTGAATGGGACACTATTCCATAAGGCATTTCATAAATGCCAGCAAATTATTCTATTGTAAAAATGGCATGCACATGTCTGTACAAAGTAATAATGAAAGCATACAAAACTGTCTCCAAAGTGGACAGGATTTCTAGCAGAGCAGGTGGTATGGACTGGATTATCAGTATGGGAAAAGCCAATGGAATCTTACCATTTAATACTTGCTTTGGTTCCAATAAGCATGTCAGGCAAAGGAGTCACCTTTTTGAGAACTGACTAGGATAATTAGGAAAATATAGTCTGCTAAAATGCTATAGTCATGGTTTGGACCATTGGCTGTCTGTGGGATTCCACTTGCCAACTATGGAAGGAAAAGAGAGATTAGCAGATACTGTGGGGCACTTCCCCATCTCAGAGCATGCAACAGGAGAGTCCCATTGTTCCTGTAGACCAGTACCACTAGACCATAGCCAATACTTCTAAGCAAAGTACAGTTTCCATTTTAATAGAGCAAATAGAATGAACATTGGGGGCAAATTGTTGAAAAAACAGTAAACACAAGAAAATTTATTCATTCATCTACTTAAACTATTTCTAAGCCACCTCTTCAGAGTCCTACTAGAGTAGCTTACAAATAAATACATAGTATTTCAAAAAGCCATTTAAAACAAGCCATTGGACATAAGCAGCAAAAAAAAAAAAGATCCATAAAACAGAAGCAGACCATTAACAAAACTGAGAAGATTAAACCCCAAATTAAAAGCCTAGGTTTAAAATATATGTTTTAGCCTGACACTTAAAAGAAGGTAAAGTAGGTACCTGGCTGCAGCATTTTGAAGCAACTGAAATTTCCAAACTATTTTTAAGGCAGCCCAATATAGTGTTTATTACGGCAATCTATTTTGGATGTGATCAGCACATAGATCACTGTGGCCAGATCACGCCTTTTGAGGAGCTGCAAAACATCTGATGCTGATAAAAGGTGCTACATGCCACAGAAGAGAGCTGAGCCTATAACCGTAGGTCCTGCGTATTCAAAGGGAATGCACCCCCTCCAGGACAGGTTGGCTCCATATTTCCTGAGCAGCTTCTCCATTGACCAACAACACCTCAGTGTTGTCTGGATTGAGCTTCAGTTTATTGGAACTCATCCATCCTTCTCCAGGCACCGATTCAGGATTTCCAGAGACCCACCTGCCTTAGCTGTTAAAGAGAAATAGAGTTGGTTGTTATTTGCATATTGGGAGCACCTCATTCCAAATCCCTGGGTGACCTCTCCCAGTAGTTTCATCTAAATTTTAAAGAGCATGGGGGATCAGATGGAACCCTGTGGGACCCCATATCATAAATGCCACTGGACCAAGCAACAGTCCCCCAGCACCACCTTCCAGAACTGGTTGGTCATGTAACAGTGGAACCACCAAAACCCAGTGTCCCCTACTCCCAGCCCAGCCAATCTTTCCAGAAGGTTACCATTGTCAATGGGATCAAAAACCACTGTGAGGTCCAGAAGAATCAACAGGGGCACATCATCCCTGTCACTCGGCCAGTGAAGTTCATCTTTTAGGGCGATGAAGGACATTTCTGTACCAAAGTCAGACCTCAATTCAGACTGAAATGATTCTAGATAATCCATCTCCTCCCAGAGTACTACAAAATTGACTCTGGAACTTCCAGCACAGGTTAATATTTGGGATCTGCGGTATCAAACAATGACTTGCATATGATAATGAATCGTGTCATTTTTTAAACATTCTAATTTTAATATAATCAACTCACACATTCAGCTATGACTTATCCAGTGCTAAGTCAGTCTGTGATGAGAAATTGCTGAACTATGCCTCTCTGTCTTTAGCTCACTTGAACCACCATTGCCAGCCTTCAGGTGAGGACTGGAGATCACCCAGAATTACAACTGTTGTCCAAGCGACAGAGATCAGTTCCCCTGGATAAAATGGCTGTTTTGGAGGGTTGAGTCTATGGCATCATACCCTGCTGAGGCTGCTTGCCACCCCAAGCCTCACTGTCCCAAGGCGGGGGCAGAAATAGAGAGAAAGAGTGATGAAGTGGGGAGGCAGAAAAACAAAAAGAAAGATGACAGGTCAGAAAGAGAGAGGAAGTCACATGCATGGAGGAGAAACAGAGAGTAAGAAAAGGGGGGCAGAGGGAAGAAAGAGTGGGAGAGAGGTAGGGGGTGAGGAGAGGAAGCAAAGGTGTGATGAATGAGATAACCATCCCGCAAGTTTCTTGCGGGTCTCCACTTGTTTCTACTAATCCTGCCCTCCACAGAGACAGACAAGCATTCCTTCTGTGACTTTTTGTATGGAAAGTTTTACTTTGTCACTGCTGTATTGTTGAATTAGTGGTTTTTGAGAATCAGTTAAGAACAAAAGCGCTTTACCACATGGATTCACAATAATGCAATCTGGGGGGGGGGAACATGGGGTCCACTGCAGCCCACATAATCCTCTATTTAAAAGCAAACAAGTTATTCAATACCAGTAGTCCTAGTGTTTTATTGGAAGCAGTGCTAGAATTTCCTCTCCTTTGGTACTGCATGCTATTGAGTCACAACTGGAAAGTTTGACAGATTTATCTGCAACAATAGTTCATTAACAAAACATCTCCTTAACCCCATCCTGCTTGGGATTTCTGATTCACATTTCAAAATTTCCATTTCTCAGTGTCCTGGAGTCTTTGGCATGGGAAGCAGCTGGAAGTGTGCTGTTTACACATTGATCATCCTGCAACCGGTCATTGTTCCTAGGAATTAAAAAAAAAAAAGCTTCGATATTGGGAATATGCTAATGCCATCCACCATGATTAGCTATTTTCTTTGAATCATTATTCCTCTGTGGGCAAAGCAATCAGAGGGGGAGAACAGGAGATTTACTTCTTCCTTGTGTGCCTTCCTTCAGCCATCTGGTCTATCCTCATTCATTTAAATAAGATCTGCAGTTTGAGGTTCTTCACTATGGCATTCGGCGGCATTTTAAAGCTTAAAAAGGAGTTAATAGTTATCTGTCAGTGTCACCAGTGTGGGCCCGTGATGCATTCGAAGAGCAAGCTTGCGTTCTGATGGCTTAGAGGGCCCGATTAATTTTGTTAAAATGAACAAAGGAGGGGGGGATAAATTATAATATTGCTTAACAGCTTCATTATTTTGGACATATTTTGTGGGCACTGTTATTATCAGAGCATAAAAGCTGCAAGAAAGATAACTTATTTATTTATTAAAAATGGGGATTGTTAATCTAAAATACTTGGGGCCAGGGATGAGAAAAGAAATGAGCAAAGAAAAAAATATCCTCTAAACATGGGAGAAAAATGGTGTTTCCCCATCCCATAATATTGTACCTTGAGAAATATTCAGGCGGGGGAGGGGCGAGAGAGCAAGGCACAGTGTGGGGGGGAAATGAGATGTTTGATTGCAATAGATGTCACCTGTCTCTGTCCCAATCCCAGTTAAATCCTTCTCTCAATTAAAAAAACCCACCCCTCTCTCAGAGTGAGACCCAGTTTATCTAACCTGCAATGCTGTACAGTTACGGGTGGAGTGTACTGTTTAAATGGGACATCTGTCTTCTACTCCATTGAATGTACAAATCAGATTCAAAACACCACCACTGACTGATTGAAGCCAGATTTACAAAACAGAAGCAGGAAAGCAGAGGTTCTGACAACGGAGGAAGAGAGGGCTAATGAAAATCAGCAGCTGCTATGGAAAGTGTTTGCCACTCAGGCAGCCAATCCTATGCATGCTTACTTACAGGCAAGTCTACAACAGGGCTCACTCTCAAGTGAATTGTGTGCAGAAATGCAACTTTAGGTAGTGTCAGTCATTCATGCTGTCAAAGCAGTAACCAAAAATAATTAACTTGGCAGGAGATGTGCCTCTTCTCCAAACCATCTCACAGGAACAATTCCACAGAAACAAAGAACCATAGCTGCGCGGGGGGGGGGGGGGGGGGGGGGATCCAAAATGTAATGTTACACTCATTCAGAATAATGTACTGTGTAAAGTGTGAAGAATTATGGATAAGACGTATTAGGCAAGTAATGTATTATATTCTGTCTGTTCAGAGAATAATATCGCTTCTTAACCAGATTCATTAACACATAATAAAGAACTTCTATTACTTGCTGACCCATTGGAGGTGACTTAGAAGAAATAAAAAGGAATTATGCTGCTGTTGTTTTTAGAGGAAACCGTTAGTTACCTTGACTAGATGGACTGCTGAACGCAAAACCACTGCCTATCATTTGTTCTTTCTTCTGCTCCCAAGTCTCTTTCTAGCAGCTTTTATTGATCCCAGTACATTTTCCGTTTTCATACCACATGCTTACTGTGAGCTTAATAACCAAGCAGAGGCCTAAACAGTAATGACCTGAGCTTTTATACACAATTGTCTTAGGCAGGGGTCATTTCGTAGAAAAAGAGCTAGGTTGACTCATTAGCATAACTCATTAGCATATGCCACACCCCCTGACATCACCGGATGTGTGTCATAAGGCCACACCCTCTGACATCACCGGAAGTGTGTCATAAGGCAGGTGCCAAAAGTGAAACCGAAAACAAATTTCATAAATACAGAGGAATGCCAGGTATCTGGAATCCCACAATTTTTTTTAAAAAAATCAGAATATACAGTGCATATGGACTGATTCACTGAAAAAGACACTCAAAGCCATTTTAAACAGTATATCACTCAACAGATTGAAGAGGCTATTGCCTACTACCATGAAGTATTGAAGAATCAGCTGCATGAAACCATCAGCAATCCCAAGCAGGTGCCTAAGGCCCACCTAGCAAGCTCCTGGCAGAGGCACCAGGTCAAGAATTCTAGCTGCTTGAGGCTCAGTTCTTATCAGCCCCCTCTATCTTCATCTCAGGTCTTGCAAGGTCACCCCTCTGAGACCAACTCAAGTAACTCTTTCTTTCTTGGACAGCTTTCTCCACATGCTTTTGTTCTGAGCAAGCTGAGCAGGATGCCTGCTTCTAAGACAGGACTTCTGTACTGACAGGCATGGGCAGGGAATGAGAGGACAGAACGAACAGCAATTATTTATCCATCTCCTCCCTCCCAAATTTCTCCTAGTGTCCCATACAAAACTCAGGACTCTGTTAAAGCTCACCAGAAAAGGAGCACAGAAATGAATTCCAGCTCTGTGTTTCTGACCTTCTTGCAGACAGGAATGGACAGAACGAACAGCAATTATTTATCCATCTCCTCCCTCCCAAATTTCTCCTAGCCCCCAGAGTGTCCCATACAAAACTCAGGACTCTGTTAAAGCTCACCAGAAAAGGAGCACAGAAATGAATTCCAGCTCTGTGTTTCTGACCTTCTTGCAGACAGGAATGACAGGAAGGTAAATGGCAGGCTGTGCATCTTAAGCCTAAAAGAATTGGGACATGGGTAGCCCAGATAGGCACCAGGGCCCATTGAGGGCAATAAAGACAGCTGACTGTCTACAGAGACAGTTAATATGAAAGTGGCTGCACAGTGATCTAGCTAAAGGTAAAGTGTGCCCTTAGGTCACACCTGACTTATGGCAACACCCACCATGATGCTTTCAAGGTGAAACATAAGCAGAGGTGGTTGGCCATTGCCTTCCTCTGCATAGCAACCTTCATTTTCCCTGCCGGTCTCCCATCCAAATACTAAGCATGACTGACCCTGTTTAGCTTC
>NW_015161949.1:904618-912559 GCF_001447785.1 Gekko japonicus | reverse complement strand
GAGAGGCGGCTACAAAGCGATGCGGAAGGTGGGCAGGCGACTCCCCCGTCGTGCCGGTAGCCTGGCAGGGGGAGGCGGGGAGGCTGCAGCGCCCGGCGGTAGCAGCTGCTCCAGACTGAGAGGGCCACGAGCAGCAGTGGCCATCGCATTTAAGTGGGGCTGGGTGGGGAAGGGACCGACCCCTCCCCTGCGAGGCTGGAGTGAGTGGGTCTGCTCCATGGAGAGTGGGTTGCCTGAGCTTCTTCAACCCCCCCCTCGTTGGGGGCTCCAGTCCCCTCGCCTGAAGAGCTGAGGCCTTGGCGCGGCCGGAAGCGGAGCAGCCAGAAGCAGGGGGCGGGACTTCCTTGTGTGCCCCGCCCCCTGGCACCTCACTCGGGGGGGCGGCGGCCCCCCGCGCCCCCCCCAACTGGGGGGACGGCGTCCCCCCGCGTCCCCCCCAAATGACCCCTGGTCTCAGGGTGGTTTTTAGTATCTCCATTATTTCCAAAAACTCCACTTCCCACAAAACAATCCTCAGTTACAACTTACAACTCTCTGCTTGGATACTTACAAACCAGTTGTTCAACCTCTATACTCATATATAAGAATTTCAAAAATACCTTTCTTCTCCCTACTCCCTCACAATGGATTGGAACCATAAGAACATAAGAGAAGCCAATGTTGGATCAGACCAGTGGCCCATCCAGTCCAACACTCTGTCACACAGTTGCAAAAAATACCAGGTGCTTTAGCTTAACATTCTTTTGCCCCCCAAGTTGGAATAATGAGGCAGACACAAATGTTGGGTTTAACTATAGGGCCACTTTATTAACTGACAAATTTAACTGGAACCAGAGGCAAGGAAAACACAGCTTGCGGTATTGTCAAGGCTAGAGGTCGAGGACCCCTCCCTTACCTCTTCAATAGGGCGAGCCACCCTGCCCCGGGTGGGAGCCCACTGCAGGGACTACCATCCGGCCGGCTAGCCATTAAAAGACAACCCTGTAACCCCATCCCCCAAGCCCCAAGGCTCAAAGAAAGGATCTAAGCAGGGCTGTCCTGAAGGCAGTCCATTTTCCTTGCCCTGTGCCACAAGGCACAAAGACTGTACTCACAGGACCCCTTCAACCCCAAATGATGGGTGTCAGCTGGTGCTCCCCTGACCGCAATCTGTATACAGTATAGCAACCTGCCTACGCGGAAGTGACCAATCTAGCTTACACGACACACCCTTCTAAACACCTGCATGACTGCCACAGTACAGGGTAGGTGAAAATACCCCTTCCAGGCACCAATCAGGAAGGGGCAAAAAATTCCTACCCAGCCCCCCAAAACCGGGTGACCAGCAAATGCCTGCACTACTAACAGGGCGGGAGGGTGGGCTGATGACCGCACAGGACTGCTGAGGAGAAGACACAGTTAGCAATTATTGGGTCTCAAAGATGGAGCTCAGGGTCTAAAAGATTGGATGGAAATGCAGGGGTCATTTCGTAGAAAAAGAGCTAGGGGAACTCATTAGCATAACTCATTAGCATATGCCACACCCCTGACATCAGGGGCTCGGCGGTGGACCTGCAAGGCCAGCGGGAGTGCGAGGAAGCCCCGCCAAGGCCCTCCCTGGCCCCAGGCAGGCAGGGGTGGGGAGAGGCGGGGAGGAAGCAACATACCCTCGCTCTTCTCCTGCCTACTCCTGGCTGAATGAGGGCTGGAAGCGGGGCGGCCGGAAGCAGGGGGCGGGGCTTCATCATGTGCCCCGCCCCCCTGCACCTCACCTGGGGGAACTGCGTTCCCCCGCGTTCCCCCCCGAAATGACCTCTGGAAATGCAGGGCTTTTTTTGCGGTGGTATGTGTTGGTATTGAGAACCAGCACCTTTTTTTGGGGGGGGGCTCTCCTAAGACCTGAGGGAAGAATTGGTGGAAAACAATGCAACCTTATATATGAGTATCAACACCGTTGGTTTGGTTTGGTTGTTTTTTTACACCCCCCCCCCCCCAAAAAAAACACTGAGGAAAATGATGGGAAAACTTTGATTAAACTTTGTTGCACTTTGATGAGTTTATTAATGAAAATATTAAGCTGGATATAAGCTAATAGTAATCATTTGTCAAAAATTCCAGTTGCCACATTCTAAGACTCAATATAAAAGCATTAAAGTGCTTAAGACGAGGTGTACCAATAGTAAATAGAATATTACACCAGTAATGTAGTGATGTTTAGACAGAAATCCTACGTATATTCACAGTAGAAAGTACTTCCAGGTAAACTTTATAGCGTCAGTCTGCTAGTCACACGTTCATTAATATGTGTGCTTAGAAAAATAATACTGCACAAAAGCTTACATTCTCCAATTCCTATACTGCACAAAAATGAATTTTGAATCAATGTATGCATTATGAGTACAATATGTTGTGGATTAGACCCATGCAGTCTTTCAAACCATGGATCTGTTACATTTTATGCATTTTAGAACCACTACTTCAAAGCATTCAAAAGTTATGTTGTCCTTGGACAATTCTGAACCTTTGGCACATTCAGAGATTCACCCCCAAAATATAGTAGTTTCTAAAAATGTGGAAGACAAAGTTGTTACGGCACATTTGGGAATCTGAAGACCATTTAAAGAATGACTCAGTTGTATATGTTACTTTATGTAGTTTTAAAGCATTCTATGCTGATACCCTTTTGAAAAATTCCTAAACATGGAAAAGCAAAAGGATGTCTAAATTTTTCATGAGATGAAAGTCTTAAGAAGTCTAAAATAAAGATAGGCAGGTAGCCAGTGAAATATGGAAGAAAAGTATTCATAGAAATAGCCATGTGTTTTGATGGACAGTGAGTAATCTCTGTCCAAACACATTTGTGGTTAGGTGCTTGAATGTACTGCAGTACTTGCTGCTTCCACATGGTGATTTTCTGCCATGTGTCCCCTTTCTTTTGGGGAGGGCTTCCACACAACATCCTGTGCATTCCAAACATGACATATGGGGTTTTAAGTCAGAGCAAATCCAAAAATCTCCTTTTTCTCTGACTATGCATAGCTACAAGCATAGTCTGCTCATGTAGAGGCCCTGCCTGTAGCCAAGCTCTTGCAAGATTATCCACTATGTCAGGGCCCCTGTGGTCCCTTCTTGGATCCCCACCCTCAGCTATACTGAGGAAGGTGGGAGATTGATCCCTTGAAGCCTCAGAATGGGGAGCCATGGGGTTACGTCACCCCTGCTGGTGCTCCCTGGCTGCTACTGCCTCTCAACGATCTCCCTCTCTCTCTTGCAGTCTCCAGCTCTGTCTTTCTGCCCAGCGTCAGTGTTTCCCCCCCTTTTATTTCCCTCTCTGCCTTCCTCTGCCTGTCATCTCACCACCCATTGGTCTCCCCACCCATCACTCTCCCTCTCCTGCCTGTCCACTGGCTGAAGATAGTTCCCCTTTTTTAGTCCCATTCCACCTCCCCTGCCCAGGTCACCTAATCCATGTTCCTGCAAACCACTCCCCAGGCACTGCTCATGCCCGTTCTTCCCCTCCTCTCAGACAGCCATGAAAGCTTCCACCTCGGACCCCAGTAAGTCTGTGGCATTGTTCTCCTGCCACCCTCTGCCCCTCCACACCACCTGGATCCTGGGTCTGGCCCGTCCATGTGGCCTCACCAACTCATCCCCACTTGTTGGTTGCCTTGGGACACCCAACTGCCAGACCTGTCCCCATCCCCAGGACTGGTGCTATGAGCCCCCACAAGGTGATTCGCCACCTTGGGAGGCAGCAGGACACGGGCATCCCAGGCACCATTGCTTTGGGCCCTTGAGCAATGCCGTGCTTCTCCTCCCCCTAGTTCCTTTGGACTCTGGGGCTCTGGCATGGAGCCAGTCCCAGCCCGGTCTTCCATACCTGGGCCGGGACACACTGGCAAGATAAGTGAGCCTACATCTGGGATCTAACTGCCTAGCTAGCTATGCTAAATAGTGACCTCCATGGTTCAGGCAGCTGCAGTACAACCAAAATGCACTACAGGGTCCCAGCCCAATATTCTTTCTGCATCTCTACTCACATCACCCAGACATGATCCAACAATCATATAGAAAACACATAAGATACTCAGCCCAGCATCTTGGTGACAAGGGCTACTGGAATCATGGCCCTAATTATCTTCTTTTGGTAGCACTCCCTTCCCGATTATGTCCCTCTAGGGCAGTGGTTCTCAACCTTCCTAATGCCGCGACCCTTTGATACAGTTCCTCATGTTGTGGTGACCCCCAACCATAAAATTATTTTCGTTGCTATCATAAGACCATCGAAAATTTGTGTTTTCCGATGGTCTTAGGCAACCCCTGTGAAAGGGTCGTTCGACCCCCAAAGGGGTCACGACCCACAGGTTGAGGACTGCTGCTCTAGGGACTTCAGAGATACATGTCCAGTATAAGAAAGGCTTGGATGGGGTGTGCATTGAGTCATTCCCACTCATGCTCATTCAATGTGATTGAAACCCCACATGCATACTGGTCCCTGGCTTCATTTTACTGAACAGATAGTCACCAGCCCAGTCTAACAGCTGGGCCTGTATGTGCATACACACGTGGAATTCATAAAAGCCAAATTCCACGTAATTTTTCAGAAATACTAGATTTCCCCTCTTCCCTACTAAAGAGGCTTTCCAGTTTCCTACCACCACTCCTGAGGCTTTGGGGAAAAAATAATGTAACAAAATTACCATCAACATGATGTTACTTCCATAGAGTTGCAGGAGACCCTTAGAGAACTGTAACATCATTTCCGAGTTTCCCTCCAAAGTGACATCACATAACTGCCCAACCATGTTCCGCATGTTCCTGTGCCCTTAGCTGGCAACCCTAATCAAACAAGTGATGGCTCTGATGGACAACCTACAAATTTTTATTTGCTTCTGATTTGCTAAAATTTGCCCATTCTTTGTTGTTGTTCAGTCGCACAGTCGAGTCCGACTCTTTGCGACCCCATGGACCAGCTCCTGCCAGGCCTTCCGGTCTTCCGCCGTCCTCTGAAGTTTGCTCAACTTCATGTTCGTTGCATCGATGACACTGTCTAACCATCTCATCCTTTGCCGTTCCCGTCTTCTTTGACTTTCAATCTTTCCCAGCATCAGGGTCTTCTCCAGTGAGTGCTCCCTTCTCATTCGGTGGCCAAAGTATTTGAGCTTCAGTTTCATTATCTGGCCTTCCAGGGAATAGTCAGGGTTGATTTCTTTTAGGATTGACTGATTTGTTTTTCTTGCAGTCCAAGGGACTCTCAAGAGTCTTCTCCAGCACCGTAGTTCAAAAGAATCTATTCTTCGGCCCTCGGCCTTCCTTATAGTCCAACTCTCACAGCCATACATGACTACTGGGAATACCATTGCTTTGACCATGCGGACTTTTGTTGGCAGGGTGATGTCTCTACTTTTTATCATGCTGTTTAGGTTCGCCATCGCTTTCCTCCCAAGGAGCAGGTGTCTTTTAATTTCATGACTGCTGTCACAGTCTGAGGTGATCTGGGATCCCAGGAACGTGAAGTCTGTCACTACTTCCATGACTTCCCCTTCTATTTGCCAAGGAGTGATGGGGCCAGATACCATGATCT
The DNA here is from genome assembly GCF_001447785.1 of Gekko japonicus. Lineage (NCBI taxonomy): Eukaryota > Metazoa > Chordata > Lepidosauria > Squamata > Gekkonidae > Gekko > Gekko japonicus. The sequence continues at coordinate 906,996 of NW_015161949.1, read as the reverse complement.
TAGTTTTTTTTATGTTGAGCTTCAAGCCCACTTTTGCGCTCTCCTCTTTACCCTGAACAAGAGGCTCTTGAGGTCCTCTTCACTTTCTGCCATCAGAGTGGTATCGTCTGCATATCTGAGGTTGTTGATCTTTTCCCCAGCAATCTTAATTCTTGCTTGTGATTCATCTAGGCCAGGATTTCGCATGATGTACTCTGCATATATATTAAATAAGCAAGGCGACAATATACATCCTTGTCGTACTCCTTTTCCTATGCGAAACCAATCAGTTGTTCCATATCCGGTTCTAACTGTCGCTTCTTGACCCTTATACAGGGTCACCAGGCTATTCTACTGTCTATTAAATGTTTTTACTGATTTTGGACATTCCTTTAATGCTAATATCCTAGGTGTGGGATAAAACTACAATACACATAAAGAGATACCCAATACAGATGTAAAAAAAAAAAATAGAAGAATGAAAACAGGCCTAGTTGCATTACTGCTTCTAGTAATAATAAACACATTTATAATAAACACTCATATATGTGTGTACTATTACATAACGTAAGTTATTTATATGATGTGTGTGTGTGTACATATATATATACACACACAAACACACACTAATAGCCAAGAGGCCTCCTCGGTGTGAATATCTAAATCCGCACATCAGGGACACTTGGGGGGCAGAGAGATTTTCTGCACCCTTGGACAGTCCCCAGGTGTGCAGAAAAATCTGAAAAGTTTTAATAACTATACGGGGGATACTTAAATCCCCCCAGAAGTAAAAGAGCATTCCCTGCACATGCACAGAGAACTCTCTGGGCATGGGGGGAGGCTCTGTGGCTGGGTGGTTGGGAACCACTCAGGGCTCGCTGCTGGTGCGGGAGGGTGCAGGAGAAGGCTCGGGGGGGCAATGGCTGGGAGCCACTCAGGCCTCACCGCCAGTGCCCGGTGGGAGCAGGAGAAGGGGGGGAAGAAGGATTTGTGGGCCCAGCAGCTGGGAGCTGCGTGGACCTCGCCGTCGGTGCCGGGGGGAGAATTGGTGGACCCAGGCCTCACTGTCAGTGTGGGGGGGAGGGGGAGAAAGATCACCTAGGAAGAAGGATTTGTGGGCCCAGCAGCTGGGAGCTGCGTGGACCTCGCCGTCGGTGCCGGGGGGAGAATTGGTGGACCCAGGCCTCACCGTCAGGGTGGGGGGGAGGGGGAGAAAGATCACCTACTGCTGCTTCCTCCTCCACATGGAGCTCCTTTCCCTCCCCATGAGTATCACGGGTTCCCAAGGGCGTAGACTTTCCAATTTCCCGGGGGGGGGCTGGGGCTGGGCCAGAGGCATTGTTGTGCTAGGTCCTTAAAAGAACCGAGGCCCAGTGACATCATAGGGAGGAGCCAGTGATGTCACAGGCCATTGTCACGATTTATGGAGGCGGAGCCATGTGGGATTTAGGAAGGGGCTCTCCATATATTTAGGAGGGCTTGGGAACCCTTGGGAACCACCCTAGCCAGTTTGGTGTAGTGGTTAAGTGCATGGAATCTAATTTGGGAGAGCCGGGTTTGATTCCCCACTCCTCCACTTGCATCTGGCTGGATGACCTTGGGTAAGCCATAGCTCTGATAAGAGCTGTTCTTGAAAAAGAGCAGTTTCTGTCAAGAGCTCTCTCAGCCCCACCTACCTCACAGGGTGTCTGTTGTGGGGAGGGGAAGGGAAAGGAGTATGTAAGCCACTCTGAAACACCTTTGGGTAGTGAAGGGCAGGGTATAAATCCAGTCTCTTATCTTCTTCTTCTAAGGTGCTTTCTACATTTAAGTTGAAAAGTACTGGATTCGCCGCATGGAGGACTCGGACGATGACATGCGGTTGCACACGTTTATTGTACTTAACACAAGACTAGACTAAAAACGGCCCTGCAAGGCCAGCTATATACACACCCACCCAGCACAGCTTTAGTCCATTGGAGGGTTTGAATTTCCCGCCAGAGTGGCTATTGGTTGGGGCTGGGGGGAACTAGGCAGGGCCGGCTCACTCACTAGGTGAACTAGGCGATCGCCTAGAGCGGGACGGCCCTTAGGGGCGCCAAACTGAACCCGGCCCCGTACTCTGGTAGTTTCTTGATTATTTGTGTTTTTCATTCTTCCTAAAATGCATTTATTTTTGAAAATTGGTGGGTGCACGGGGCCCCCAGAAGGGATCCTCGCCTTTTTGAGTCCAGTAGTAGATTAGAGACCAACAAGAGTTTCAGGGAATAAGCTTCCAAGAGTCAAAGCTCCCTTCATCAGGCTGGGTGATATTGCCATTGTCGTGAGGTCAATATAAGGGAAGGGAGACTGGAGGAAGGGTGGGATAAAGAGGGGATTGACAGACAACATGTGAGCAGCAGAGTCCATTGGGATGGAAG
>NW_015161949.1:904333-904527 GCF_001447785.1 Gekko japonicus | reverse complement strand
TGCATGTTTTCTTGCAAGAAAATACAAGTGCTTGATGATGCTTACACTCAACTATGTCTGCCTAGAGTTTTAGTCTTAGTGTTCATATTCACTGAGATTATTTCAATAATGTATGAAAAAACCCTCTTTATACAAATACTTTCCTTTCCTTTTATACCCTTAGAAATGTAGATCCTTTTCACTGAGCAAAAGAG
>NW_015161949.1:879375-902793 GCF_001447785.1 Gekko japonicus | reverse complement strand
GGGCAAACTCATGGTTGCTGCAGCAGGCAAATCGCTGGCTCACAGTTTTAATGCCAGGAGCTCACCAAGTAGGATTTTTGCTCACAGGACTCCGCAGCACAGAGGGAGCATCGGAGGAGAGACCCCCCCTTCTCTCCCCACCCCCCAGGCTCCTTGCTCTGTCCCTCTGGCAGAAGAATCTCCAAGAGAAGAGGATGTCACAGAGGCCCGGGGAGCAGCCCAGCAAAGCACCTGGTTATTTTTACAAAAGCCTCCCCCCCCCCCAAGCGGGGAGGAAGTTGCAATCTTTCAATCTTTTCCGAGGGAGGGCAGCGGCCACAGACGCAGGCTCTGAGTCTGGTTTCTGCAACCGACGAAAAGCCAGCCGAGAGCTGACTCCCCGCCCCCCTGGAGGAAGTTGCAATCTTTCAATCTTTTCCGAGGGAGGGCAGCGGCCACAGACGCAGGCTCTGAGTCTGGTTTCTGCAACCGACGAAAAGCCAGCCGAGAGCTGACTCCCCGCCCCCCCTTCCATGACCGCACTGCTGCTGCTGCTGCTCTTGGGGGCCCTCCTGGCGCCCTCCACTGCCCGTCGGGCACAGCTGAGAGGCGCCTCCAGAGCGGGCCTTCCCGCGCTCCCCCCAGCAGGCAGAGCCGCGGGGGAGGAGGAGGAGGGGTGGGGGGTGCTGCTCTGCTCTGGTGGGCGGGGCTTGTGGGAAATTTCGGGGGGGGGGCTGAAGGCCCAGAGCCCCCACGAAGATTACGCCGGTGCGGGTTCCCATTACACACACATACACACATATGTATACCAATGTCCCCTCTAAGCTGTGGAGTCTTGTGAGCAAAAACTCTACTTTGTGAGCTCCTGGCATTAAAGTGGTGAGCGAGCGATTTGGTTACTGCATAAATTAGTTTGCTCTGGAGTCTTCCTTCCTGAGCAAAGACAGAAATGTGTGAGCCGGAGGCTAAAAAACTGTGAGCTAGCTCACAATAACTCAGCTTAGAGGGAATGCTGATAAACACACATATAAATAACTTATGCAATAGTACAATGGCATCAGAGTCTGTGAGTAAGAAAGAGGTTGCCTTAAATGTCCTTCTACACAGATGTCTACTTTCCTCTCCCTGCTGTGACCCTGCTCAAAACCAGGTGTTTTCCTGCAGACCTTAGTTTCTTTTGCCATCCCTAATTGTAATTTTTAAAGCAATTCTTTGCTTCCTTCTCTCCCTCCCACCCCCAATTCAGCTCTTGTATTTTTCTTTTCTTCATCCAGTGTCCTGGTTCAAGCTGTTTTACAACATTCTACTGGGGAGCAGCTAAGCAGCAAGTCATTTTTCAAAGCTCCTCGTGCTCATAGACAGCTACTAAATCATGATACAAACACCAGGATATTCAAGAAAATGGTGAGAGACTGGATTATGAGCCTGTTCTGAATATTGGTTATCTGTTTCATCATTTGCAAAACTAACACACATGCTTTCACTATTTAATAACAAGAACTTAATTTTACAAAAGAAGTCTCTTCTCCCTGCCCTGCTAATACGGTTTCTTAAGATGGTGCATACACCTTCAGCTTTGCGTTCCTATTAGGGTTGCCATCCTTCAGGTGAGGCCTGGAGACCTCCCACTTTTACCACTGATCTCCAGCTGACAGAGATCAGCTCCCCTGAAGAAAACGGCTGCTTTGCAGGGTGGACTCTACGGCATTGTGCCCCTCCCCTCCCCTCCCCTACCCAAACCCGCCCTCACCCAGATCCACCTCCAAAGTCTCCAGGTATTTTCCAACCCAGACCTGGCAACCCTAGTTTCTATTCCAAAATTATGCCAGTGGTTTCCATATGGATATATTATGTGTTTCTCACCCATTCTGCCAGGATTCACTGCCTCAAGTACTATTTTGGAGATGTGGCATAAAAATATCCTAAATAAACAGATAAGTTTATTTATTCCCCAAAACAACCTGCTGAGGTAGACCAGGCTAATGTTCCAAACATCATACAGTGAGAACGTTTTTCATTTTAACCTGGGTCTGATATCAGACATGAGCCCAGCTGGGAAAATATTTTAAACAACCAAGGGGAGGCTGAGGGAAGGAGCAGGATTTAAGTCTCCTCGCCTGCATCTTTCATTTTCTGTTAAAAGAGAAATAGAAATCCAAAACCACTTTCACTTTCACAGTGAACACATGGGACACGCGAATAAATGTACTTGGCATCTCCTGTCAGTTTGGCTTGAGTTTTGTGACGGGGCAGGCACTGGACCCAAGTTTGCTTCACACAATCGACTCTAGCACTCTGGCCCTTTCCATTCTTCTATTATTCCTTGTAGAAGAAAGTCGTTAAAGGGGCAACTGTAAAATGGAGAGCAATTTCACATTTTACCCACAGTTAATTCTAAAATGCCTTCACTATAAGAGTTGTCTGAATAAAACGAATAATCAATTTATCTTTTCATGATGCAAAACTCAAAGGTGGCTCAGGCAGCTACTGGTCTTACTCAGCAGTAAAGAGAAAAACTTGAGAGTGTCGTTTACACAGTACTAAATCCTTGTAAAGTCAGACTGAAACAAGCTTGCTATGTGACCCAGCTCTTAGGACTACTTAAACACCTGTGGATTTATAGAGTTCAGATGTCTACAAGGTCTCTGTTAACATTTATTTTCAAACATGTACCCCAAGTGACATTACACTGCTGGCATGGTTATGCAATTTCTATTTCCTTCTGGGCTTGCAAAGTGATCATGTTAAGATATATGAACAACACTTATCATTATGCCAAAAAAACAACAACCCACCCTTGAAACACAAACAGGAGATAAATTCTGAATCTAGGGGAATTAATTTTCAGAAGCCTAGCTAAATAACATGTTTCTTTGAGTTTAACAACTGCTTGCAAATACAGGACCTAAACCTCCATTGACTTTCAAGCAACAATTATTTTTTATCTTTAATAAGAAATGTTCCTTTTTCAAAAATGTCACAATATAACCAGCAGAGAGAAGAAGAGGTTGCAGCATGTTCTTATTTATTGTTGACTACGAAAAAGGCTTGTTGTGGAAATAAATACAATGAGCTCTAGAAAGAGGCTCTGGGTGGGTGCCCCGGCCTTGGTCACTCAGTGTCAATTTGCTGTGGCGACCTCAACAGGGTATAATGACATTGAGTCCACCATTTTCTCCAGAGGAACTGATCTCTGCTACGTAAAGAACAGTTGTAATTTTGAGTGATCTCCAGCCCTCACCTGGAGATTGGCAACGATGGTTCCCCAGAAGGGAATGGTTGGTTTGGAGAGTGGAGTCTTTGGCTTTGTACCTGTCCGAGGTCCCACGCCTTCTGAAACCTCACCCTCTCCAGGCTCCATCCCTCACATCTCCAGGAATTTCCCACCTGGAGTTGGCAACCCTATCTCCTTCCCAGCCAACCATCAACCTACCTTTATTGCCCCCTCACTCTTCAGCTTTCCACCCCCCACACACCTGCAGCCTCTCCCGTGCTCTGAAGCCCTGACTGCTATGTCACATTGGCTGTCATACGGGGGCCACCTCAGCAGCATATAAGGATACAGAGCCCACCATTTTCTCCAGGGGAACTGATCTCTGCCATCTGGAAAGCAGTTGTAATCCTGAGTGATCTCCAGCCCTCACCTGGAGATTGGACACATTTTACCTCAGAACAGCAAACTGTTTAGAATGTTGGAGGCGAGACTCAAGCAATGCAGCCAGTGGATAGGGACAGATTCTGAGTGACACACCAGGGCGCCAACCAATTCCAGAGCGTGTGGAATGTTCTAGAGAAGTGCCACCACCATTCGGCTTTTATATATAAGGGAGATTGTGCATATAGCAAAGAGGCAGTAGAAGCACTCATGTGTTACAGTGGGGGACTGGGATTCAGGCAAGTTGAATGTGATTGCAATGGAGATAAAATTCTGAAATGCTATGACTTTTCTACTGTTCTGAGTCCAAGAATAAGGCAGGTACAACTGGGGAGAAGGAAGATGAACAAGTAAGCAGATGGGCAATTCTGAGATATGGTTGGAAGGAGGTTCTCCACAGGTAGCTGTAGCAGCTGTTGAAACCTCTAGTCACTTGGAAGCTTCTCACCATGTAAAGCATTGTTCATGAACTCCAGTTATGCAGACCCCCCCCCCCCGCATGAGTGATAGCATGAGTGAAAACCCACATCTATGTGACAGGCTACTGTCTTCAGTATAATTGAGCAAGGGGCTTATATATTCATTATTACTATATCTCTTCCTGCAAAATTGTAGTGTGTTAGCTAGAAACTTCAGCTCCCCATACCCACCCCAAGCCTACCACTATGCTTTCCATTTTATACATTTATATAATTAGGAAATGTTTTATTTGGGAACGCAGTGTATAAAGATACCTGGCAGAGCAATCCTGAGGTGTACCTGCACTGCAGGGGACAGCCACAGCACAGGGGTGGTGGCGCTAGTCAACTCCCTAAGGGGCAAGTTACATGGTGGACAAGCAGAGGACAAAGAGTTCCAGCAGTGTAATTGGCTGCTTGCAAGGCTGCATCCATGGAGATTCTGCTGCAGCATAGTGTTGAGGCAGGGTGGTGTGAGGGGAGGGCACTTTGGATCGATGGGGGAGGCCATTCCCAGGGGAGATACTGTGGCATGTCACAGCTAGGGGGCAGAGAAGGGTGGTTTGGGAGAGCTGCATTCTCCTCTCCCGCCCTGCCCCTCTTAAAGAGACTTGCAGCGATGACAGGCTCATGGGCACCAGCTATTGGCAGGGGGACCTCTCGGGTCACCATCCTCCAGGCTGGACGTGGGGCTTCCTGAGAATCACAGGCCCCCTTTGGAATGAGGAACTCAGTGCCCCTCAGGAGGAAGGATGCTGGGATGGGGAACTCCCTTCCCATGCATCCCAAGGAGGACTGAGTGCATCTCCCACCCCCTCACATCCCCAGGAGTCCCTTGACAGGGATCTGGCAACCCATCCCCACCTTCCCTGTGAGAGCTCACGATAGGCCACTCCACCCAGGGTGTGAGAGCTATGAGCCAGAGTGGCAGTGGACCATGGTGTCCTGTGGATGGAAGCGGGAAAGCTCTGAAGGGTGACAGTGCACAGGGGAGTGGGCATTCAGGTGCCTGGTGATCAGCACCATCCATACTGGCCTATCACCCTCCCACAGTGCTGCCCCTGTCTGCAGACCACCTGCATGTGGGCTTTGTTGGAGGCAGCACAGGAGGGGCCAGCCCTGAGAGACTCCACAAGGTCCCCCAGGAGTCTCTCAATGTGCCCTTGCCCTTCCATTGCATCCCTTCCAATGGCAACATGATACCCCAAACCCCACCCCCTCCAAAAATAGCAGGTCTGCCCACAGCAGTGGCTCCTGCTTAGCATTGACTCAGGGAACCCCTGTGACCCCCTGCCCCCACAGTGTTTCCGGCACAGATGCCTTCCCCCATGGATGGCAGAAGACCCCCTCCTGGAGCAGACACACAGTTATGAACTTAATCCATTCACTCATTTTATTACTGACCTTCTGCCCCCAAGTGGCTTACATCATTCCTCTCTCCTGCATTTGATGCTCACAACAACCCAGTGTGGTTGGTTAGGGTGAGGGTGTGCATCTGCCCCAAGGCCACCCACCTAGCTTTCATGGTACAAGTGGGGAATGGAATCTGGGTCTCCCAGATCTAGTCCCATGCTTGAACCACTGCAATAAGCTGGCTCATTCACCCAGACCACCCTCTGGCCCCTCCTCCCTTCACACAGAAGCCTATGAGCTAAGGAGGAAACCAGTCTGTGCCACTGGGCACCTGCTATGTTTAGCAGATGACTATGACCAGTGGGACCTGCACAATTCTCCACAGTCACCCAGGGTACACAAGAACCCTACCTCTTAGACATGTCCTTGGACAGCCCTCAGAGGAAGTGACAGATTGGCTGAGGAAGGAGTGGGGTAGGGAGGGGTGTGGAGCTCCTGTCATGCAGTCAGAACCAAACAGCAGAGACACAGTTGTGACACAATGCAGGCTTTATTGCAATGCCTCCCTGGGGACTGTGGATCCCTGACATGACATGTGTCAAAGTGGGATGGCATTCCAGGTTATCAGAGTCTAGGTGCAAGCCAAGTCAGAGTCCAAAGTCAGAGTCGAGATTCAGTCCAGAAGGCCAGTTACCAGACAGCAGAGTCCAGTTCAGAGTGTGGTTCAGAAAGCGAGGTCTAGCAGTCCAAGGTTTTATACAAGAGCAAGCAGGTCCAATGTCCAAAGGTCACTGGAGTGGAGCAGTCAGGATCAGAATCAGGAGCTGTGGTTGCAAAGTCCACCAGGTGGTGACTTGTTACTTCCACTGGCTTCTATAGGCATCTGCTGAAAGGTCTTACTTTGTGGTCAACTGCTTGGGAGTAACCCTGCAGCTACTCATCATCAGCAAGCAGCTGGCATCGGGCCAGGGGACATGTACTTTGTCTTCTCTCCTGGAACTCCATTCTAAGTCTTCATCTCCAGTGCCCAAAGGGTGTGGGTGAAACTGGAGGGCTGGTAACTGGAGCCACCTGGGTGTAATCTGTTGGAATAGGGCTGGAAGGTGATGGTGTCTCTGCATCAGCTGTCAGCTGTGAACTCTGACAAGCCACGGTTCATCTTCTTGCTTGCGGGCTTTTGCTGCTTCACAGCTGGCTACACAGGACTCCTCTCCTCCTGAGGAGCCCTCTCCTCCTGAGGAATCCTTCTCTCCTGACTGACCACCAACACAGGTGTAACTTGGAAGAGCTGGCTGGATCCAATGCTTCACTTCAGGAGGAGGGCTGGAACAGTGGACTGAGCAGAGTGTTTGTGTGGAGAGGTAGGACTTGCCACATCCACGAGTCTAACTGTTGCCTCTTCACTTGCAAGCAAGCACAACAGAGCCATGGCAACTGGCCAAGAGCGCCATGCCAGGCTCAGCCATGGATGTGTTGTCCTGATAGGGTCTGCAAATGCAGCCCGGGGGGGGGGGAATCACCATGGACTCCCCTTGAGGCACATGATGGTACCAGAGAGCCAGTTTGGTGTAGTGGGTAAAAGCACAAACTCTAATGTGGGTGAACTGGGTTTGATTTCCCATTCCTCCACATGCAGCTGCTGGTTTGACCTTGGGTCAGTCATAAGTTCTTTCAGAGCTGATCTTCCAATAGCATTTCTCAAGAGAGTTCTCTCAGCCCCACCTACCTCACAGATTGTCTGTTGTGAGGAGGGGAAAGGAAAGGGGTTGTAAGCCACTCTGAGACTCCTTCAGGTAGTGAAGAGTGGGGTATAAATCCAATCTCCTCCTCCTCCTCTTCTTCCATCCAGCTTATATCCACCTATCCTGTGTGGAAGTGCTCCCTGATTGCTCGCAATCCATCCACAACTGCATCAATCAAGGCTCTGATTCTGCAAGGGAATGAGTTAAAGGGACACATTGCAAGCTGCTTCACCATGTACACTGGAGCAGCTGCCAGGTCCCTCCCCCAACAATCACAGACATGCCTTGTGTTCTGGGGAGGGTGGGAACCAGGCAAATGACAGAGCACCCCCCTGATCCCCGGGAAACTTCCCCAGGGTCTTTTCCCATGGCATATGGTACTGTGTGGCCATGGCTTGTGCTGTCCTATGCACAAACTCAGTGCTGGGCTTGAGTGCAGGAGACACTGTCAGGGCACCCAGCCACAAGTATGGGGAGTTTGCTTACCTGACAGTGCATGGTTATCCCTGTGGGTCAAACCTCCAAAGGTGGGGTCCCTGTTAGGGTTCTGAAATGTGAGTGGTCAGCCACAGAGTATTGCTTTCCTCCTTGGGTGTCAGTGCTAACTGCTCACCTTGTAGTGTTAAGTTTCCTCTCTGTGCTTTTCCCACTACCAAAGTGTCTCACCGCTTGCTCAAAGTCCGCATGGCAGGGAGCTTCAAGACAGTCCTGTGCCACACTCCCTAACTACTGATTTCTGAGATGTCCTGGGAGAAGTTTTTGTAGGATGGGGTGGGGATTGAGTGCTGGGGGGGGGCTTGGCTGTCGTGGGGAGGGAGGGGATTGGCTGAGCCTGTAGTCAGCATCCTGAGCTCCTCCAAGCCTAATTGGCGAGGCTGCCGTGGCAGGGGAAAGATTTGATTTTCATGTTCAGTTGGCACCTATGGGTTACTCCATGTTTTTTGCTGGCATAACTTTCTGCCTCTGGCAGGGGCATTTCAGGCTGAAAGGGTTGAGGGAGCCAACTCACTCTGACTACACCCCCAAAACCAGCCACCCACAACCATGCCAGTACAGGTTCCTATGTCTTGACCACACCGACGGGCAGCCACCACAGCCTGCCACCGGAGCCCAAAAGCAACGGAGCCGTGCTGAGGTCCTGCACCATTGTAAGTGGCCCTTACACTGAGGTATCTTGGACTTCTGCCAATGTTCAGCAGCAGCCATTCAACAATCACTAGTATCATTTACTGACTCTGCTTAGCTTCTGAGATCTGATGAGATTGGGCTATACCATGCTGCCTTCCCTCGCCCTTTCTGTGTAGAATTTGTTTAAAAGAATTGTGGTTTTCCATAGCATCCCTATTGAGATAGCCAGAGGTTCTCGGAAGTTTTCTTCTCAGGATAATAAACTGGCTCTTAAACAGGCTTCCTTGGGTTTAGAGAAGATCTAGTTAGCCAACGAGCGGGATATAAAGTTGAATGTTAAAAATGTTGGATAAAACATAGTAGCAAGGATTTTTTGAGAATGGCTAAAAAGATGAAAGACTAAAACTAAACTAAATGATGGTTGATATGTTATGCTGTAGTGGAGTAATTCTGGCTGTTTAGCCCTGAATTGCTCTCTGAGACCGTAATAGCATCCAGTCTCAGGGGAAAATATCTGTTCATTTTTCCTTGGACCAGATTTGAACATTAGCCTTTGGAACTACTATGGTTTTTTACCCACTATTCTCCAACAATTTATTTTTCCTCTGTGAAATGTATCCTACTCTATAACAAATGCTGAAACATGCTAGAAAAGGCCTTACAAGTCTTGTAGTCAAAAAGCTAAAGTGTAGCTATTTTTAGTTTTCTGTTTCATATTTTCCACAAAAAAGATACAGTTTTGCATGCTGTCCTGAATTTTAATGAGCAGCTTCACTGATAATCACTAAGCATCTATATTTATAGATTCATCATAAATGTGGAATTACGCTTTTACATATGCCTGAGTACATGGCATGTATAAATTCAGGGTGTTAATTTCCCTAGTAATAGAAATAGGAGACTTCAACCAAAAAACCTATTAGGCACAGTGTAAAATTAGATCTAAGTTAGTGGATTGGATTTAATTTTCAAAGTTAGACTTAGATTATCTATTTCTCTTTCTTCTTCACTGGAACTACAAAAGACAATTATTATTGTTTAGATACATGCATGGAAAAAAGAGTCTTGAGAGGCCACAGCTGTTTTCAGGCATTTGATTTTTGCGCTCCAACTGTGTGTAATAGGAGGGCATCCTACGTACAATCTTACTGATATGCATGGTCGTCATTTTGTGTGAAAGAGGCAAAACCACCAAAAACAACACTTAAATTACAAAAAAATATTCCAGTTTACTAATCATGAGAAACTTTGCAAACTCCTGATACTATTTCAAATAGGAAAACACAACAATACAGCATGATCTTGTATGTGTTTAAGGAAGAACAATTATCTTTCCAATGATGAACTCTGGTGTATACATATGACTTTCCAGTGAGACCTTTTCCACATGCTTAAGTTGGGAGTTGATTCACAAACATTGGAATCAGTTTGGGCAGGGTTCTTCTGCACGTCTGCCCTCCCTTTACAGTTTTACAGTTGTGGAGTCAGTTTATTTTCTTCCATACATGACTTAAATAATAAGGATTTTCAAGGGAGGATGCTGTCATCGTCAGTGTCATTATTGGTGGCATCAGAGTACCCCCCCATATTTTTTTTAAAAATAAACATATCAATATAACATTGTAGTGTTGTAATGATAGTTTAAGCAGGTTCTCTGAATTCCCAACTTTCATTTTTTTAAAAAAGCAAGTCTCTATCATCTTTCATTGTGGAGATATGCCTTTTCCCTTATATCTCTGCAGGGAAATGGCTAGAGACTTAAAAAAAAAAAGCTGGGAATTCAGAGATCCTGCTTAAACTATTACTACAACAGTACAGCAATATATCAATATTTTAGGGGGGTGGGAGAGGGAGCAAGGAAAGAGGGAGTGGTTTAATGATTATGACAATCCAGTAATGGAAAAGTGAGCTGGAGGTCAGTGGGGCAAATAAAACCAACAGAAACATTACCCACTATGAAAAAGCCAAATCAAAATCACCTTCCAGAAAAAACATTGGGGCAAAAGTGGTCTCAAAAGAGCCGGACAGCCCCCCCCTCCTGGAGAACAAAAACAAACAAACAAACAAACAAAAACCGACATGAAAGTTAAAGGCAGGAAAATGTATGTGGAAACCAGGGGTTAAACTGAAGCAGTATGGGGCCAGAAGAGCTGGATTTTTCTTTGTGCTGCTTTTTAAAACTGATTTCTAAATGAAAAGACTTGATGAGATGGGATGCTGACATAAGAGGAAAACTATCTAAAATAGCTTTTGGATCACCATGATATGTGGAAGTAAGTGCTATACCAAAAGTGGGCAGGTTCCAGCCCATAGGCATATGTACTCTTCCTTCCCTCACCAATTGTGAGGGAATTAAGCTTCCTTTTTTAAAAAAGTAACTTTGTAAGCCTCAGTGTCTCAGGCAGTTGAATAACTGGCAGCAAAATGGCTAATGCAATTTTCAGTGATGCCCACCTTCACAGTTCAGAATCTATAGCAGAACTCAAGCTATAGAGACATCATGTTAATTTTGAACACTTAAACAAATGGAAGGCAAGTCATTTTTATTCTCAAAGTAAACACTTTGTGTGAATTAAGAAAGGTATAGGCCACTTAAGTTGTAATCCAGTTTTGGACTGCTGTATTCCTTTTCCTTATGAAGGTTGCTGCAGACATTTTCAGAATTCATCTGGGCTTTGCAGATGCTACACCTTTGCAGACTTATGTATGAGCCAGTGTGTGCATTAAAGCTGCTTCTCTGCTCCAGCCTCAGACTTTTAACACTGGCTCTTCACCTTTTTTGGGGGGCGGTGTTCATAGGCATCAACTTCATGGGGGCTGGGGAGCTGGAGCCCTCCCAAACTTTTCCAGGAGGTGCTGAGCCTCCCCTGGGGGCAACCAGTGCCCGACAGAGCCTTGCCGCCACCACCCCATTTTGAAAGCAGAGGATTTTTTCCCTCCACTTTCTGAGACTAAGTTCAACTGGTGTGGGACTGGGAGGGAGGGAAGTCATGGTTGGGACTTGCTTCCTCATGGAAGCTAAGCCCCCCCCGCAGCTCCCAGCAGCCCTCAGTTCAGCCTGAAGGAGCTGGAGGGCTGCACATGAAGACTGGTTTCGCTGCTTTCCCGCACGGGGCGCACACACAGAGAAAGGTAAAGTGTGCTTGTCCAGGAAAGCTAAGCCTTCTCAGTTCCCTGTGGCTGTTTATATTAGCGAATTCCCCCCCTTCCTTTTCCATGACTGAAGATTTGGCTGCCACTTTCTTGCAGTCTTTCTCCCCCACTCTTTATTTAGAAATGTAAGATACCATGTGCTTTTCAACTTTCACATTTCTGAGAAGGGGGCTTGCCTAGGATGCAGGTAAAGTTTCTGGTAGAAACTGAGGGATATTTTTTTTAAGCCTGAGAGTGTGTGTGTGTGTGTGTGTGTGTGTGTGTGTGTGAGAGAGAGAGAGAGAGAGAGAGAGACTCCATTTATGTCTGAGTGTGAAGGAGAAACAGCCTGCCTGAGAAGGGGAGGGGTGGAAAGAAAAAGAACTTGTGTGTGTGAGTGCCTGCGTGTATATCTGTGTGAAGGAGAGAGAAAATGCCTGTGTGCACGTCTGAGTGTGAAGGAGAAAGAGCCTGCCTGAGGAAGGAGCCTGCCACTCCTCAGTACTTCCTTGTTTGAGAGATTTAAGGGGGGTTTAAAAGCTGGAGATCATTGAGTCTGGTTGTTACAAGTTCATTTACTCACAGTGAAAATGATGCCTTCATCAATGTTAAGATGAGGTTCTGGACTCTCTTACATGGGTGTAAACCAGCTTCTGCAGTCATGGCTCCATGACTGCATACCTTTGAGGTTTGGCTTCAGGACATTCCTGACTGCCAGCCATTTGCTGCCACTCACAGGGTGCAGGGATGAGTCCCCTGCAATCTTCCCTCCCGAAGGTCCCCTAAAAAACATGAAGAGTTGGCGATTCTCGGGAGTTCCCTGAGAGATCGTCCGCGCTGCTGCTCCGTAACCCGGAAGTCAGTCAGTGGCTTACATCTGAAATATTGAAGTATTTCTTCTAAATAAAGGGGAGGTACTTGGGTCAAGATCAGACAACTGAACTTTGGGCTAGTTACTGATTCCTCCATTATGCTATATTGGTGCTGCATTTTCCCATTAGCAATGAAGGCAACAATACTAACCATCTCAGCCTGCAATCCTAAAACCACTTTCCTGGAGACTGAAAAAAAATGGGACACTTCTGAGTAGACTGGTTGAGGGTTCCTCATTGAGAAACCTTCAGGTTGAAAGATATAAATCCTTTTAAAATATGTATAAATAAATAATAGCTCTTTATTTCTTTTTCTGACCCAGAACATATATTTTTCACCAAGCCCTGCACCAAGATGAATCTTGACTCTTTATGTAAACTACGATAATTCTATTTCTGTAGTATTTTGACATTTTTATTAAAGTTTTAAAAATTCAGTCTTTAATGAATCCCCTCCAGAGGGCTTTGTGCTGGTTTAAAATAATTCTATCAATCTAAAAAATAAAATAGGCATTTAGAATATTACAATACTGTATAGAAGTCAGCCATTAAAAGCCATTCCAAGCAAGGATTTAAAACACTTCTGGAAAATGTTAAGGCTTGAACCTTGGTGATACTGTAGAGGAAGTGAATTCCAAAGTTGTAGGACAGACACCAAGTGTGCTAGCATACTTTTGTGGTACAAACTTGGTTCAGTCCACTAGGATATTATGCTGAGTAGATCACTTCAGAAGGGACCAGAGATGCCCCAAAATTCCTCTGTACCTCTGCTTCATTCCTACTGGGCTCATGCAGGAGATGTTTTCTGGTAGGCATTGGAGCATTCAGGAGTATTTTGCAATGTCCTTCAAAATTACTGTGGCTCAGTTCAAACATAACACAAGGCAATGATTTAATTAAAATTTGATTAATGTGCCAACTCTACTGATTAATTAGGGACCCTCAAACCAGTATCTGAAACCATAGTTTGAAGTTGAATAACCAAAATTAGTCTTAACTATGGTTTTGTGCAATATATGAATGAAGCCATGTTGACTTAACCCTGGCTGGTTTCTTAGCACAACTTTTACTCATTCCTGAATATAGAGATGCCCAGCCAGAGCAAAGAAGAAACCACCATTGTGTGATCATGTGTAAGCCAAATCATGTTTTCATAAGCTAACCCTGGTTTTGGATCTGAACTAAACCCATGAAAAGTTCACTCTCAAAGTTAGAGGTGGCCCAACCCATTAATGGTTCTATATGCTTATATCATATCTGAACAGCATAGGAGCTGCTTTCTTAGATCTTTTTACCATGTGACAACAGTATGGGTTTCTACCACAGCCCAGAGAGCATGAAAATATGTAATGGATATAGCAGTTTGCTGACTGAAATGCATCAGATTTTTTTCTGCTAATTTTTGAAAATCAAAAAGCCTATTACACCTTTTGTTTTCAGTCGTTATAACATCATTTTTGTTACTGTATATAATGTGGTTATGTTTGATGCATGGGTGGAAATGATTACTGCAATTTTTGGCTAGTTTAAATGGGGAAAAGGTGGGGGTGGGAATTGGGTGATATATGGCAGTCAATGCTCCCTCTAAGCTGTGGAGTCTTGTGAGAAAAAAATCTACTTTGTGAGCTACTGGCATTAAAGTTGTGAGCGAGCGATTTGGCTACTGCATAAATTAGTTTGCTCTGGAGCCATCCTTCCCGAGCTAAGACAAAAATGTGTGAGCCAGAGGCTAAAAAACTGAGCTAGCTACTCTGAACTCTGTACATTGCTCAGAAAATGAGTGCACAGCAACTGTTTGGTATTCTGACTCAGAGACTTCAGCCATGCATTTACCAAATGAAGGCATCTGTGATGCCATAATTTGGTAAATTTCAGTACAAAGTCACCAAGATGAATAAGGCAGAAACAAGACTCCTGTAAATGAATGTTTAGGAAAACTTTTAAAATGTTCCCCCACAGGCTTTTCTGTGTTGCCCTCTTTACTTTCAAATTTGTGACCATTTGTTTGTCTTATGCACATGGTATGTATATTTGCAGATCTTAAAGTGACTATTTTTAAAGTGAATTTAAATAAAGGACACAGCAGGAGACCGCTGAGATACCACCTTAACCACTGGCCAACTATCACCTTTTCTGGGGTTTAGCCCAGCCCAGGGGCACGGTTCCCAGGCCCCCCTAAATTTCTGGGGAGCCCCTTCCTAAATCCCACATCGCTCCACCTCTATAGATAGTGACAATGGCCTGTGGTGTCACTGGTTCCTCCCTATGATGTCACTGGGCCTCGGTTCTTTTAAGGACCTAGCATAGCAATGCCTCTGGCCCAGCCTCAGCCCCCCCCCCCGGGAAATTGGAAAGTGTATGCCCTTGGGGGTGTTACAAAATGGATCTTTAACTTACCTCTCTCCGTGTTTTTTTTTCTTTTCTTGCAGCAAAATTCTCATCAGTCAGAAAAATTTAACTGAATCTGTCAGAAACATTTCTCCCAAATCTATAGAATTCTCTCAGGATCCATTAAGAATAATGAAGTAGGAGTTTGCATGTCACTAGTAAGCCACTTTTCCTCAGTAGATTCGCTGCCCTTTAAGGAAAACTTGTAAAAGATGTGGCAAATTCTCTGGTTGGAGTAATGGAAACTAAACATAGTTGTGTCTGTATACATCAATATCTGACTAAAAATCTGAATTTTGGAGTGAAAAAGATTTACAATTATGAAACTTACACACTAATTATTATTTTAATTTCAATAATAAGCATAGTTAAATGCAAAGTGGTAATGATTTGTTTACACCCTTCTTCTAATATAGTTGCAGAAAATAGCCATGATAAAATAAATGTGAAATGTGGAGAATAACAGAAATACTCCAAAATGAATAATAATTTTCTGTCATAAAAGTTTTGATTTAGTGAGCATTAAAATAAACTCGGAGGGGGGTAATATTTATCTGGTGAATGCTTCATTGTTGGTTTTTTTTTAAAAGAAACCTCAACTTGAGCTAATGAAGAACAAATTGATATCCAACACAGAAGATTCTTAGGTGCGTTACTTACCTCCAGTTTTGTATTTAGAATAGCAGTCTGGATTTTTTAAAAAAAATTAAAAATTTTTTTTTAAAAAACACCAGAAGGAGACTTTAATCTATTTTATTTGGGATTGCCCAAGGCTGAACACCAGGGACATGAAATAAACTATTCTTATCACCTTTCCCCAAACATAATGATTTACATTGACAATGGAAGTGCCAGCACCAGCTGCACTTTAAGAAAGCACCGCATGCCTTGATGAGCTCCAGGAAAATGGAAAAAAGCCCAGTTCAAGCTGGAGGTGTCAACCTCCTCTCACCAGCTGGGTGACACAAAGTTAAAAGTGATGAGGTGCTAATTAGAGGCTGATGAGCAGAATCTTGGAGTGGAAACATGTCCAAATAGCCTCTGTTCTGAATCACAGGCTTATGAACCAGCTCTTATCTCTCACTACAGAGACAGAAGAAAATTAGAATAAATCCATGGATCTTCATATGTTACTTTGTACAGGGGTTTTCGGTCCCCTCTCACCTCAAATCATTATAAAATCTTTCTGTTTATATATCTGTTCCTCTACAGCAAATGCTTCAAAATGTGACTGAAAGGGAATTTGTTTAATAGGATACAAAATCATAACCACCATACGTATCATATGAAAACTGTATCCTTGTACATTACAGTTTCTCTGGCTGTTGTATGTGGTAATAATTTGTCCTGCAGTTGGCTGGCCTGCACTTGCTGCTGAAACATGGTATCTTCATGAATTCACACACAAAAATGTATGTGCTTTTTGTCACTTAGTGATTAGTATCTGAAGCAGAGAAAGTAATGTGTGAAATGGCTCTCATATTATTTTTACTTCGCCTTTTGTCTTATTACCTTTAGTGGGATCACTCTGATACATATGTGTGCCAGCCTCCTCAAGGACATACCAATGTGTGGAAGGTGAACAATCAAGTAGCAATGGTAGATGATCTGCACATTACTTTTCCTACCATGTGGGTAAACCATATAACATCACTGGGTGAATTTGTTTTTAAATTGTCAGGCATGACATAAATTGTTTCTGAAAAAACACTGAATTCTATGAATTGTCTAGTCCACTCCCTCTTGTCAATATGACCAAAGCCTGTCTCCCATTTATTGGAACATAGTATTAGCTGGACATTTTGTATGCCATAATAATACTATTTTACCTCCAAATCATTTGACAGGACCTCCATGTTAGGTTTCTCTGATTTTCTAGATTCCAAGAGGAATGGGCATTTTGATAGGGAAGGCCCTCTCAGACAAGCCATTTACTCTTCTTCATTCCAAAGTCAAACAACTAAACTGTACGTATGCATGTGAAAACATTTCTTGCTTTCGAAAACACTGTAATAAATTTAAGGCTGGCTTGTCAAATAGCTCCAGCCATTCTCTAGGTAGGAGTCTACTAGGGTCCTTTGATAGAATATGTTATGCCATGCCTTTCTTGTTGTAATCAAAGTATATTAAAATCTTCAGTGTATGAATTACAGACCTTTATGTGCCAATTGAAAAGAAAAAAATGCTAGCGTGATGAAAACGTGGCATAAATTAGTCACAAAACATTCAGAAATTGAGCCTTATCTCTGAAGAGCGCACAACATCTGCATAAAAATCAGATGTAGTCATTGTTTCATCTAAAGAGTATTGGATTTATGTTCTCATACTTTAAATAATACAACATAATAAAATATGAAATGTGCTTTCCAGCACATTTGTAATTTTATTCAAAGTAACATATTTTTCCATATGGTTTTCTATCTGCCTCTGCTACATTGGTACAGATAAATTGGTATCCCTGGAAATGAAAAATCACATTTCTTTTGAAAATGCTAAGCTAGCCCTCCAATATAATGATGCTTGTCTGATTTTTTTCTTCCTCTGATTACATGTGACTAATTTTGCATTATCTTGGTAGCTCTGATGCCAAACAATTTTAATTGTCAAGTATGGCACAAAACATTCATAATTTCAATTTAAAACAACCCCCCATACATTTATTATAAACAAGCAGCTACTTAGAATCAGGATTTTTGGATTTTGTTACTATTTTAGCATAATGTATACCATGGAAAACATTAGTTCAGACTATATTCATAATTATCAATTATTATTCAGCATTGGGATCAGCCTTTTAAAAAGTTTCCCTATTACTCTGCATGCCATGAAGATAGACCCTTCATGCCCTTACACTATTCTTTTCACTGTTTTATAATAGATAGACAGACAAGGAAGTAGCTAGCCAGATCTACTACATGGCACAAAGTCTGATGAATAGCTGAAGACTGGTAGTAGCTCTATGCAAAGTTAAGATATATCTGACAGGTAGAATAAAGCTTTCTTTACTGAATTATATATGTTACAGGGAATCTCCAAAGTCTGGAGAATATTCACATTCACATGCAAATAATGATGACTCCCCATGTATTCTGTGAATTTCCTAATATATATTTTCACAATTTTTAGACATACATGTGAATCACTGAAAAGCACATGAGTTATACATAAAAACTGGACTAAAGAATTCTTTGGTTTTTCCCCTGAGTTTTTGGACATTCACAAGGTTTATCCTGGATTGTTAACAGTCACCCATGTGGACATCACACACTGACGGCCTTGAACCAAACACTCCTCTCCAACACTGGTTATAATAAATTGCAGTAATAAATGCTATTCCAGACTCCTTGAATGAACAAATAAGCAAATGAATAAATAAAAGAACAAATGATGCTCCGGCTTTGTGGCCCATGCCAGGAATACATAAATGTACAAAAGAGACACTGAGGGGGAAAGTATATCCAGACTACTTGATTAAAGTATTTTATAACAGCATTCCAGCATAATACTTATTTCATCTCCTAATTTGGAAAAAAGTGACATTTCAGACTGATGTTAGTAAGAACAAATCTATTGAATTCCCTAAATGTTAGAAAGAACAATAATTAATTTAACTGTGTCTCACACCTGAGTTGCTTTCACATTCTCACCTTCCACTATTTTTGTTTTATCTTTTTCAAAAAAGTGAGGATTCAAAATATATATATGACAGCTGAGCATTTTCAATAAACACAGATTACGTATTTGTGGTGGAAATGCAAACGTG
The DNA here is from genome assembly GCF_001447785.1 of Gekko japonicus. Classification (NCBI taxonomy): domain Eukaryota; kingdom Metazoa; phylum Chordata; class Lepidosauria; order Squamata; family Gekkonidae; genus Gekko; species Gekko japonicus. The sequence continues at coordinate 884,323 of NW_015161949.1, read as the reverse complement.
CATTTGAATTCCTAATGATTCTTCCCATTGTCTCATTGCTGGTAGAACCTGTCAATCATGGATGAAAAGTGCTAAGCACTCCCAGAAAATCCCAGTCTCTCAAACAAAAGTACTAGTCAGTGGAAAAAATAATACCAATTGGTCATGGATGGAAAGGAAATCTTGCTAGGGATCTAGCTGCACAATAGAATTTATTATGTCCGTTTTACTTGAGACCAGCTCCACTTGCATCCAAAGGGCCAAGGCTTTAATTTCAAAGTCAGCTAAACCCCACCAAGGTAACTTATATTCATTAACTGGGCTCTGTCTGAACTGCTGTGAAATCTTTTGGCTGTGACAAGTGCTTTTGGCTTTCAGCAGCGCCGGTGGCAACTGTCCTTATTTTCATTTCATTTTCTTCTGTTCTTTAAAAAAGTACATCCAGTCAGATGTTAGCACTTCAAAATCCTTAATTGGCTCGAATGCTCTTTTGCAGGCATTTCCATAGTTGGTTCTTTCAAAATCTGACTAATTGTATACATTAAAGGACATTTCACAGTTAATACTCCACATCACAGCAGTGCCCCGTTTGCGACAACCCCATTATGTTTGCAACAGAGAAGGAAAACCAAGGAGTACATAGCATGCTCCATAAAGCACTGTCACCTCAGGTCACAGAAAAAAGTGATGGGGGGGGGGGAGATATTATAAAAAGCAAGGTAGCTAATTCAGTAGCCTTGACATCCAACCTTCTATATCTTTAATGTACTCTCTTAATAGCTTTATGGCTGGCTGCACGGTTGCACCTAAAGCATAACTCTAAATTTCTTATTGCATTCCTTAAATGTTTGATCTTAAAATGATATAATTAAGGAATATACAGTAATTACCTTTTAGATTTCATGATAATGATTACCACCTCTAGAGTTGATTAGAGGGAATGGAGAATGAGTACCAAATGTTTTCCATTGGCCATGTGCATTTATTTCCCGTTTATGGGCAATGCATTTTAATTGCCCGAAATTTCATAATTCAATTTGAGAATTTTGGTTAGATAATAAAGCAGTTTATCTACAACTCAGTGTGAGTGATATTTGTACCTGAATGGAAGACAGAAACTATACCAGCAACTACAGAATCAGAGTCTGTCAATTAAACATTTTGTGGGACTTTAGAAACATGTTTTAATAAATCTCTGTTGCAAAAACTACAGTTGACTAGTAAGTATGAATTGCTGCAGAATGAGGACTTACCAGAATCAGCACCTCAGAGCTCCAAACAGGGTTGATGAGAGCCACCATGGGCCTCTGGACAAAGATTCCATCAGGGCCTTTTTATATTACCCTGATCCAAACCAAGTATCTCACTTGACTGGCTGTTACCACACATCTATATTAGTAAAAAGATCTACATATCCATCTATCTGACCATTTGTGGCAGGCATAACTCATCAGAAAATAAAACTTTGACTCTTAAAAATTGGCAACCAGCTTCAGGATGACTGTGGGAGTTCGGGGCCAAAATTAAAAGGAATCAGAATATCTTGGCCCAGGTTATCTTCAGACATCCCCATGCCATTTACAGTGGAAGCTAAGATTGCACAGTGCTTAAAGTTTCAGATTAGGATATGGGAACCCCAGGTTCGAGACCCCACTCTGCTATGAAAGCTGGCTGGGTGACCTTAGGCCCATCACACACTCTCAGCCTAACCTACCTCACAAGGTTGTTGTGAGGATAAAACAAAGGAGAAGAGAATGGTTCCCCTTGCAGATAAAGGCAGGATATAAATAAAGTAAATTAATAAATTTTAACTTCTGTTCCTCATTTATTACCACTAAGGCACATTAATATTTATTATCATGTATGTAAAGGGTGGAGGGCAGGAAGCATTCTTTTACTACTTTGATAGGTTATAGGGAAATATTAATTCCTCTTTCTGTTTGTAATATTAACAAAGATGTATAGCTATATTATGCAATTAAATATACCCTGAGTTGCCAGTCAGGATGAATGAGAAGCAGTTGAGATTGGAACATAAGGGAGAGAGAATTAGGAGAGAGACGAATGACATGAATGGGAGAGAGCAAATTGAAGGAGGAGAAAAGTGTGAGAAAGAGTAAGGGAAACATAGAAAAAGTCGGGAGATCAGTTGTAATTCCATGATAGTCTGGCAATCAGTGGGAGATGGGGGGTGGGGACACAGGGGGCAGCCATCAGCGATGGTGTGACATTACTTCTGGGAGAATCCGGAAGTGATGTCATGCCTCCTTAGAGTTTTAACATAGAGTTTCTGGTGATTTTCAGAAATAACTGACAGACATTGGTCCTGGTCACACGGAGGATTTGCCCCGCGAAAGGGATGGATAGAGGGCACATCAAATGGGCACGATTTATTTATTTATTTTATTTATTTACATGTGATTTCTATACCGCTCATAACCCCTAATGGGTCTCAGAGCGGTTTACAATTTTGACTACATTTGTAGTCGATCCTAACTAAGGCCACAATTTTGTGCGGGGGGGGGTTACCTAACGGCACCCAGATGGCGGGTTTCCTTTCTTCTTTTTCCACACTTTCCGGCGGCTCAAGGCAGTTCCAGGCATAGTCTCGGCACTCCCGGGTAGCTGGCAATCCTCGGCGGGCTTCCTTCCGCACGCTGCTTGTCGTACTGCGGCTCGGCTATTCGTCCCTCAGGCTCCAGCCGCGTCGCGTCGCCTCGCAGCTGCGTCGTTTGGCCCCGCCTCCGCCCGATGTTGCCTCCACGGTTGCCGGACCGCCATTGTTCTTCCTCGCCGCCTTCTCATTGCCGCTTCTCTCTTGCTTCTCTCATCGCCGCCGCCGCCGTTAACCTCCTGGCACGGAACCAGGAGGAGGGTGCCCCCTGCCTCTAAGACAGGTACCCATTTCTCTACTTGATGTTTATTTCGAGCCGCTGGGTTGGCGGGAGCTGGGACTGAGGGCCGGAAGCTCACTCCGGCCGCGGTGGGGATTCGAACAGCCATTATGGCTGTTCGCTATTGTTGTTACTAGCAGGTGCTTAAGCTCCCTGCGCCACCGCTCCCCAACGATCATACCACAACATCTGAGAAGCGTAGCACACCCATCTCCAACCCGTAACGTCGGCCCGAAGAAGTGGATTTAAAAGGCACTGGAGAAAAGGTAGTAGCTTAGGGTAAATGCGTGGCACAGGTGGGCGTCTGATCGGAAACACTCCAGTAGCCCATGGCATCCAGCAGCCGTCCGGGACCCATGCATGCACAGTGATGCAGTACTGCTGTGTTACCTTGCTGGGACTACGCTGTTGCCTCCCTAGTGTGATCGGCTGCCGACGGCCTGAGGACAGAGCCGCGGAGGACTGTAAGATCGTGCTCCTGCACTTCTTTTAGCTCCGCCTCTAAAATGCCTCCCTTCCAGTGCGGATTTTCCCGCTCGTGTTACCCGGGCCTTAGTGTTTTTATTCTGACGGACTTTAATTTTTTTTTTCTCCTGCTGCAGCTTCGAGCAGCAATAGGAGACAGGAGCCAAGCACAGGAGATCCCCTGCCCCCAGTGGAGGTCTAATAAACCTGTATAGAAGTGGCAGCTACTATACCACCCTGAGAACATGAAACCCAGGCTTGAGTTCATAGGCCAAGCCTGTATAACTTGAGAATTTGGTTCCCGGGCTGCCGGCTCGCCCGTGCAGTCCGGGGGCCGCCTTTGCCGCCCTGCAGGAGGAAGAGCAGGGCGCGGCAACCGCCGCATCTGGGACTGAACGTTTGATGGGGGACAGGGTCATCCTAACTTTGCGACATTCTAAAACCGATCAACGACGTCGAGGGGCAACTGTATCGATTGGGCTCTGTGAGGAAAAGGAGTTATGCCCAGTTTCTGCGGTAGCAGCTTACCTTGCTGTGCGGGGGTTGGGCGCAGGTGTGCTTTTTCAGCACCAGGATGGCAGTCCATTAACCAGACACCAATTCTGGGCCGTTACCTCCGCTGCCCTGAGGCGGATTGGCCTTGCTGGGGTACGATTCGGGACACATTCTTTTAGGATTGGGGCAGCGTCTACAGCGGCTGCTATGGGATATCCTGAAAGGGACATACAGCGGCTGGGTAGATGGCGGTCCTCCGCCTATAGGGCGTATGTTCGGCCTCTGGTCGGTCAGTAGGGGCTGTGCGTGCTGTGAATTTGTTCTTTTGTTGTGTTGATTGTTTTGTCATTACAGGCACGAGTGGCCGGGCAGAGCGGAAGCGGATCTTGATTTGCGGCCACAGTTTTATCTTTTGGGCGGCACGACGAGCCAAGCGTGGGCCCATGGGATCACAGCTGGGGCTAAGTCAGGTGGCCACACTGGAATGGTTCGGGCACCGTGGCTTACAATGGCCCAGTTTATTGTATTTGTTGTTTGAGGGGCGTGTTGGGCCCCCTCCACATATCCTGTTGATTCATTTAGGGGGAAATGATCTCGGCCTGATCAAGGGGAAGGCCTTGATTTTGCAGGTGAAGGAAGATTTCCGAGTTATTAAGGAGCGTTGGCCGGGGACGGTAATTATATGGTCCGCCATGGTGCCACGCTTAGTTTGGAGGGCATCTTGTAAGCCCTTGGCTATGGATAAAGCTCGGCGCAAGGCTAACAGTGAAATTCGCAAAGCACTTGAAGGGGGCCTAGGGATATACTTGCCTCATCCTGGCATACATGTGGCTTCGACAGATCTATACCGGAGTGACGGTGTGCATCTGTCGGAGGCAGGTTTAGACATTTTCTTGGACGAGATTCAGCAAGGGCTTCGAGCAGCTTTAGGAAGTAATGGGAGCACGGCCTAAGCAGAGGCTTGGCCTTTGCAGTGGCAGGATGTTAGTTTATCAGATTGTGGCATGGTGACCACCGGCATATAACCCCGATTGGGGCATAGGGGTCTTGCCAGTACAGTCTTTGGGCCCTGAGGCCCGGGGCGGGGAAAGCTGACCGCCTAGATGATGGCACGG